>NC_137800.1:85716708-86056708 GCF_963383645.1 Muscardinus avellanarius | reverse complement strand
AGAAAGGAATTAGAAAGTTAGAAGCAGGTTGCAGAGGGTTTGTGATAAGGAAATGGATTATTAGAGACCAATAGGCCTTTAATAGGCTTTTGTCTAAAAAAGAGTGTTCAGCAGTCAAGGAAATACATCTGACAACTAAATCCAAGAACTTCACAGTGTTATTTGTGGTGTCTTATTTGCCAAGCTGTGTTGTGAGTTTTTGTAAGCTTTCAGACTTCAGAAGGCAAGGCGGATGAGATCTGAGAGACGCCCATCGCATCTCCCTGGACGCCACATCTCCCCATGCTTGTCATTTGGATATAGATGGAAACTTCAAAAAAGAAAGCAAAAGAAGATTCCATGAGAAGGCGTATTCTCCAAGCCCTGGGCCTTGGGCGTGCCTGTATTGCCTTTGGAATTTACCTTTGGACCTGCCCTGCTGCGATAAGGAGGAGTTAATCTCCTAAATGCTGGACTAGTCATTTACTTTGTTTATATGTAATTTACTATTGTTTTGCTGTGATTGCCCCCCTTCCCTTTCCTTTTTCTCCTATTATTAATCTCACTGGTGAAGGGTATAAATTTCTCTGGGTTCCTGTAATAAATTGTCATTGGCTCAAGAAGCCTTTGTCCACCTCAAATTCTTTCCCAAGCGTCGTACCTAAAAACTTAGGGAATTCATAGAGGGGAAAGAATTGCTGCAGATAGCCTTCTGCAGAACTCCACCTGCCTTTTGCCCCATCTTTCTGAGGATTTGACCGGGAGCTGACAATAACGACCCAACTGAGATTAGTCGGCAACAAGATTCCAAATCAAGTGACTTTATATTTTTATATTTATATTTTAATTTTGTGTGTGTGTGTGTGTGTGTGTGTGTGTGTGTGTGTGTGTGTGGCATTGGGGATGGAAACCAGAGGCTTTCTACCTCCCGGCTATCCTCTCATACCTATTTTATACTTTATTTGGAAACAGGGTCTCACTAAGTTGCTGAGAGGCTCACTAAGTACCTGAGGTTGGCTTCAAACCTGCGCGATCCTCCTGTCTCAGCCTCTCAAGCACTGGGATTATAAGCATGTGCCACCATGCCTGGCTGACTTTATTTTCTTAGATGTAGACTCAAGCCAAGTGTGGTGGTGCACTTTAGTAAGACCAGTACCCGAGAGGCTGAGACAGCAGGATCATAGGTTCGGGGAAAGTCTCAGCAAAGTAGAAATACTCTCAGTAACCTAGTGAGACTCTTTTTCAAAACAAAACCATAGCCGGGTGTGGTGGCGCACGCTTGTAAACCCCGTGCTTGGGAGGCGGAGACAGGAGGATCGTGCAGGTTCGAAGCCAGCCTCTCTGGCTTAAGAACCCTGTTTTCAAACCATAAAAAGGGAAATCACATTCCCCTTTGACTCCCCCAGAAAATTATTATATTCACACTTGTAAATTTGGAAAAAGTTGAGCCATTCTTTGAACGTGCCCTGAGAGGGAAGCCTTCTGCATGGCTGCCCTCAAAGCTTTGGGGACCAGAGTGGCACTGGATCAGGTATCAGTAATCAAGACATAGATTATAGGGCTTTGAGAAGAGCTCAGAAGCCAGAGACAACAAACCGCTTGTCACAAGAATTCAACCCCACCCAGATGCCAGTCCCCAGAGTCCTGCAGGTCTTGGGTGAACCTGGAGGAGGCAGGGTGGTGAAGGGGGCGGGATGACGTGAGGTTTAGCACTGAAAAGGAAGAATCGCTCACTTCAAGTAACAGGGGAGTTTCATAAACCTAAGCTGGCATGAAAACCAGAGAGAGGGGAGCGGAGTGGGAGGGGAGGTAGCCAGGGAAACCGGCCCTCCGAGATTCACCAGTCTAAATACTTTGCATCAACCCCGTGTGGTGGCGCACGCTTGTCATCCCAGCATTCAGGAGGCTGAGACAGGAGGATCGCTGTTCCCGGACAGCCTCAGCTATTTAGTGAGGGCCTTTGCAACTCAGTGAGACCCTGTTTCAAAATAAAGAATTAAAAAATAGGGCTGGGGGGTGTAGCTCGGTAAAATGCCCTTGGGTTCCATCCCCAGTATGGCAAATAAATAAATAAATACTTTGCAACTGCTTTCTGGTTATCTTATTAATTAGGTCCTCAAAATAAACAGGGTTATGAATAATCAAGGCAGAAATTATTATCATTTGTGTGTGTGTGTGTGTGTTTGTGGTACTGGAGATTGAACCTCTGAGCTACACTCCCAGTCATTTGTTTGTTTGTTTGTTTGTTTGTTTGTTTATTGTTTTGAAACAGGATCTCACTAAGTTGCTAAGAGTCTTGTTGCGTTGCTGCGGCTGGCCTCGAACCCGTGATCCTCCTGTCTCAGCCTCCCTCCTGTCTCTGCCACCATACCTGGCTCTATCACACTCATTTACCAAGGATGAATCTGAAGCCCAGGGTTGTTTCCTGACTCAGGGTTTAAAATGTTCTCCTTGAATATGGTCCACTGTGAATTGATGCCACTCATTCGTGCGATTCCTACAACAACAAATCCATCTTTAGGGGACAGGCTGCTGGGCAGTGTCTCAGACGCTCAGGCCTCCACAGCTGGACTTCATAATTAGAAAACACAGTGTTCAGCCAGGCGTGGTGGTGCACACCTGCGATCCCAGTACTTGGGAGGCAGAGACAGTACGGTCGCAGGTTCAAAGCCAGCCTTGGCAATTTTGACAGGCTTTCGGCGTGAGACCTTGTTTCAAAATAAAAAATAAAATAAAATAAGACTAGGGTGTAGCTCAAAGATAAAATGGCCACCCAGTTTCCATCCCCAGCACCCCAAAAACAAAACAAAAACGAAAACCACAGTGCTCTGTTGTCTGAATAATGGAAACTTTGGAGCCAAGACAAATAATACATAGTCATTTGGGGGCAAAAATTGGGTTTGCATATAGATCATGTGAAGATTCTGTTAAAAAGCAGATTCTGAGCCAGGCAAGGTGGCACACACACCTGTCATCCCAGGCCTGGGGAGGCTGAGGCAGGAGGATCGCAGGTTCAAGGCCAGGGTGTAGTAATGTAGTGAGACCCTGTTTCAAAAGACAAAAATAAAAAGGCTGGGAGCATAGCTTGAAGGTAGGACACCCTTGGGTTCAGTCCCCAGTAACACACACACACACACACACACACACACACACACACACACACCAGGTTTTGATTTAGTGAAGGAGACTGCATCCCGGCATTTAGGAGCTGCCAGTCCCTTGGAGAGGGAGGGACAGGATTTCAGGTTCCAGACAGGGAAGCCTTTGCCTTCATGAGTAGGTCTTACAGGTCTCAGATCTCAGGTATCAGGTGTGCAGGGATGAGAAGAGGAGGAGGAGGAAGAGGAGGAGGAGGAGGAGGAGGAGGAAAGAGAAGAGAGAGGGGAGGAGGGTGGGCGTGTGTGAAATGCCGCTCTGTGATTGGGTGGCCCATCTTTAAACTGGCACTGGCCAGGGACTTAAAAGTGGCCACCGACCCAGGGCACCTGAGGCTCACCTAGACGTCCTTCCTGGTAGAGCCATGATCCGGCCGCACTGGGCCTCCTGTCTCTTTCCACTGTTCCTGGTCTGCGTTGCTCAGGAGACCCTGATGCCACAAAAGATGAAGGTGAGGGTCGCTCTGGGGGATCCAGGCTGATTTCAACTCCTGATGCTCAGCTGGGCCGCCAGAGGTGCCCGGCATTCCCGCCTCTCGTAAAAGATGACGCCCGCCCTCTAGGTCTTTCTTCACAAACTCCTGCAACTCTGTCCTCTGCCGCAGTGCTGTCCTGCCTGAATAGAGTGGTTCCTAGGTGCGTGTCCTCTGCACCTGCTAGTTCTTTGAGCCAAATATGGGTGGCTGGGACAGTCCAGAACCTGTCCCCTCTGTGTTGGGCTGTGACTTGGGTCAAGGCGCCATGTGTCCCGGGAAAGAGGTGTAAAGCTGCAAGTGGATGGAGAGGGAGGCGGGCCCAGGTGCTCTTGGAAAGGCTGATGAGCCAGAAACCCAGAAGGAGAACATGGAGAAGCTGAGGCTGTCATGCACCCGGGAGTTTCAGGGTCCAGAGAGAGCAGCTTTTCCATTAGTATAATCAAATCAGAATCCTGTCACTCTCCTTCCTCCCTCCCTTCTTTCTTTCTTTCCTTCTCTCTACCTCCAGAAAAAAAAAATAGTCCAGAGATTCAGGTAATTACCAGTCGTGTGATCACATCGTCATAGTTACTTTTACTCTATTCCAGCTGGATTGTAACAAAGGAGTAACGGGCACCATCTATGAGTACGGAGCCCTCACCCTCGACGGCGAGGAGTACATCCAGTTCAAGCAATACGCAGGCAAACATGTCCTCTTTGTCAACGTGGCCACCTACTGAGGCTTGACAGCTCAGTATCCTGGTAAGAACGCAATTTCCAACTCTTTTGGAATTCGCTTCTCAGCCATATTCTAATTCTAGAAGGCTTTACTAATGTGTTGTTGGGGTAGGGATAGGATAAGTGGCAATATGACTTTAGTTCGAACCCTGGCCCTCCTGTCTCAGCCTCCCAGACACTGGGATTATAGGTGTGTGCCACCACGCCTGGGTGGGGTCGCTGTCAGGAGGGAGATTTCGCCATCTCTTCAAATGTGGCTCAGTCTTCTATGGTGACTGAAGTACTTTTTCCATTTTCTTTGTGCGCTGTTCAGATAAGTTTTTGGTATTCCTGTTGATCAAAAAAAGTTATGTAATGTTCTAGGTGAATTATATGAGAGATATATGCAGTTTTTTGTTTATTTGTTTGCTTGTTTTCTTGTTCTTTTTTTGGGGGGGGGTTCTGGAGATTGAGCCTAGGGCTGTTCTAACTCTGAGCTAGACTCCCAACCCTTTTTATTTTGAAACGAGGTCTTGCTAAGTAGCTGAGGGTCTCTCTAAATTGATGGGCCCAGCCTCAAACCTGAGATCCTCCTGTCTCAGCCTTCCAAGTATTGGGATTACAGGTATGTGCTACCATGCCTGGCCGAATTGAAGGTCTTTAATGTTCCGGAGCCAGACCGGGAATTTCTCGATTCCCTCTACCACTCCCACCAAAGAGTTCTCCTGGGAATGTCCCTGGGGAGTCAGACACCATCATGGGGGGGCAATAATATGTCTGGTTTTGTTTTTTTTTTTTGCCTTTTCCCTAAAAAACATTTGATCAATCAACCCACCAACTTAAGGAGGCAGTAACATTCAGATCTGGCTTCTTTTCAGGACTTTCCATAAGACTCAACAGCCCGTGTTTGTTATAAACCGGAGCTCTCGGCTGGGTGGTAGCGGTTCACACCCGGACGCCCAGCGCTTGGGAGGCTGAGTCGGGAGGATCGCAGGTTACAAGAGCAGCCTCCGCAACTTAGTGAGGCCCTGTTTTAAAATGAAAAGTAAATGAAAATGAAAGGGCTGGGAGTGTAGCTCGGAGGTAGAATGGTCCTGGGTTCAGTCTCTAGGATGATGATAATGGGAAGGAGGAGGAGGAGAAGGGGGAAGAGGAAGAGGAAGAAGAGGAGGAGGAGGATGGTGATGACAACTCCCACTGGAAGGTGAAGTAGAGCGGGTCGTGAGAAGCACTGCAGCACTGGGCGAGTCTCTGGGAGACCACGCTGTAGTTTGGCTCGGCCTGCTTGAGCTCTGTAATCTCGGGGCTCTCCTTCCATGGTCCTCGGTCTACCCAGGTGATACAGGGATGAACCCGTGACGCCACGCTGGTGGAGACGGGGCTCTGAGCGGTCCACCCCTGCTATCTGTTCTCCAACCGCAGAACTGAATGCACTGCAGGAGGAGCTGAAGCATTCTGACGTCGTCCTGTTAGGCTTCCCCTGTAACCAGTTTGGAAAACAAGAACCAGGAAAAAACTCAGAGATCCTCGCTGGGCTCAAGTGAGTGTCTGCATGGTACTCTGCGGAGGCTGTCATGATTTCCCTTCCTCGTCCTGCCTGGAGGCCCTCCCATTCTAGGATTGAAGAGTATCACCATGATGGTGTGTGTGTGTGTGTGTGTGTGTGTGTGTGTGTGTGTGTGTGTGTGTTACTGGGGATTGAACTCATCAGGGGTCTTCTACCTCTGGGCTACACTCCCAGACCCCCCCTTTTTTTTTTTGCAGTATTGGGGATGGAACCCAGGGGCATTTTACCTCCGAGCAACACCCCCCAGCCCTATTTTTAACTCTTTATTTTGAAACCAGGTCTCACTGAGTTGCAAAGGGCCTCCTTAAGTAGCTGAGGCTGTCCACAAACCATAATCCTCCTGTCTCAGCCTCCTGAATGCTGGGATTACAAGCACCACGGCCCCCAGCCCCTTTTTGAATTTTTTTTTTTCCTTTGAAACAGGGTCCTGCTAAGTTGTTGAGAGTCTCGCTAAGTTGCTGAGGCTGGTCTCAAACCTGTGATCCTCCTGCCTTAGCCTCCCAAGCACTGGGATGACAAGCGTGCCCCACTATGCCCATCGTGATTCTTTATTCAATCAAGTCCTCTTGGCAGTGCTCAAATGGTCTCTCTACCTCTGAATTCTTTGATGGTGAGACTAGAGGAAATTCCAGTAAAAAAACAAGTCCAGGCCGGGCGTGGTGGTGCACGCTTGTAATCCCCGCGCTTGGGAGGCAGAGACAGGATCACGCAGGTTCGAAGCCAGCCGCGCGAGCTGGCTTAGGAGACCCTGTTTCCAAATAAAAATGTAAAAATAGGTCTGGGAGTGTAGCCCGGAGGTAGAAGGGCTTCCAGGAACCCCAGTACCACCAAAAAAAAAAAAAAAACAAACAAGTCCAAGGGAAAGAGGGGGGTATAGGAAATGGAAATGAATCAGAAAGCCTAACTCACCATCTTGCCTCTTGATTTTCCTGGAATTCTCTCTGCCTCCACGGAGCTTAGCATTTGGAGTCCTAATTCCCAGCGACCTCTCTTCACCTCCCCTGCCCACGAACTCTCTGTCTTTGTCTCTGATGTCTTTGTGTAGTTGTTGTTGACCATTTCCGCCCTTCCTTGTCTGCATCTGGATCCTCTTGAACCCTCTGCTTCCTGCAGGTACGTGCGTCCAGGGGGTGGCTTTGTCCCCAACTTCCAGCTCTTTGAGAAAGGAGATGTGAACGGAGCGAATGAACAGAAGGTTTTTACCTTCCTGAAGGTGAGTGGACATCAACCTCACAGGGCTTGATTGGCCGGGTAGAGCAGCTTTCAGGGCTATGCCTGGGGTTGGACTCCCTCAGGAAAGGATGCCCAGACAAGTTCCAAGGTCTTGGTAATGTCTAATGTGAGGATCTGGCTTCAGGTAGAGGGAACATGTAACATATGATAGCTCAGACCTGGACTGATCTCCCCTACTGGGTGGTAATGACTCATTCAGTCAATAATCACTTATTAAATCCACTGTATATGCAAGAGCCATTCTATACAATAAGTCAAGAAATATTAATAGGGCATAGTCTCCTCCCTGAAGGAATTCACAGATAATTAGAAGACACACATAGGGTCAGATAGCCTGCTGTGCGGTAGGGCCTTTAGTGGCACAGAAGAGAGAATGGAATGCGGGATAGGAGGGACCCCCAAGGGTCTTTCTCCACCTGTGTCCAAACTTGGGTCTGCAGAGCAAAGCTGGCTGGTCCTGGCTGCCATTTTTCACCTGTCTAAACTGAAAAACAAAACAAAATAATAAACTTCATGAGTTCCTAATGAAGCTCAGTTTGTTGAATATGAAAGACCACACTTTATTCTGACAATAAATTACTGCTTGGTTTATACCACAAAATTGACTTTTTGTTGCTCAAACTAGTGGTATCATCATTTTTTTTTTTTTTTTTTGCGGGTCTGGGGATGGAACCCAGGGGCATTTGACCTCCGAGCTACACCCCCTGCCCTATTTTTTATTCTTTATTTTGAAACAGGGGCTCACTGAGTTGCAGAGGGCCTCACTAAGTAGCTGAGGCTGTCTGCGAACTGTGATCCTCCGGTCTCAACCTCCTGAATGCTGGGATTACAATCGTGGACCACTACGCCCGGCTGATGTTATCAATTTTAATCTGCCAAGTTTAATATTTAAAAATCCTTAAATTTTTAAATTCATAAGCTATAATATATGCTTATTGTTAAATTAACGTTAATTATTCTACATTAGTCTCAAGAAAAAAAAACTATTGAACTTTTGCTGGTCTCTGGAGCCCAAAACTGGTTATTATTTTAAATCTGTCTGTCTGTCTGTCTGTCTGTCTGTCTATCTATTTATCTATCTGTATTATGGGGATTAAACCCAGAGTCACTCTACCTCTTTCTATTTTTGTTTTGTAACAGGGTCTCATTCGTTTGCTGAGCCTGATTTTTTATTCTTTATTTTTGAAACAGAGTCTCTCTAAGTTGCGGAGGGCCTCACAAAGTAGCTGAGGCTGTTCATGAACCCAGATCCTCCTGTCTCAGACTCCCAAGTATTGGGTTTACAGGTGTGCACCCCCGTGCCCGGCTACGTTAACTAAGTTGCTGAGGCTATCCTTGAATCTGTTATCCTCCCGTCTTAGCCTTCCAAGTACTGGAGTTATAGATATGTGCACTATGCCTGGCTCCAATCAATCAATCCTTCTTTCCTTTCATTTTTGTACTAGAGATTCTGAGCTACATCCCCAGCCCTATTAATTAATTTTTTATTATGGTACTGAGGATTGAACTCAGGGGCATTTTACCTCTGAGCTATACCCCCAGACTTATTTTTATTTTGAAGCAGGGTCTCACTAGGTTGATGAGACACTTATTACTTCCTGAGGCTGTCCTGGAACCTAAGATCTTCCTGTCTCAGCCTCCCAAGTACCGGGATTACAATGGATCACCACTTTTTTTTATTTTTTATTTTTGGTGGTACTGGGTTCCTGAAAACCCTTCTACCTCCGGGCTACACTCCCAGACCTATTTTTTTTAATACTTTTTATTTGGAAACAGGGTCTCTTAAACCAGCTGAGGCTGGCTTCGAACCTGCGTGATCCTCCTGTCTCCACCTCCCAAGTTCGGGGATTACAAGCGTGTGCCACCATGCCCGGCTTTATTTTTTATTTTGAAACAGGGTCTCACTAAGTTGCTGAGGGCCTCTCAACATTGCTGAGGCTGTGATCATTCTGTCTTAGCCTCTTAAGTACTGGGATTATGAGAATGTATCACCATGCCTAAGAAAATTAAAACTACAAAAATGATATGACTTAGCTGGGCATGGTGGCACATGCTTGTAAACCAGTACTTGGGAGGCTGAGATAGGAGGATCTGGGTTCATGAACAGCCTCAGCTACTTAGTGAGGCCCTCCGCAACTTAGAGAGACCCTGTTTCAAAAATAAAGAATAAAAAATCAGGCTGGGGGTGTAGCTCGGAGGTCGAATGCCCCTGGGTTCAACCCCCAGCACCACAAAAAGAAAACAAAAAATAATCTCTTACTAAAGCACCATGATGAAATAGGAATAGAGGAGAGATGGAGGGAGAATGCTTTCTGTTTACTATGAAACTAGCTACTGGTTGTAATCTCAGTACTTGAGAGGCTGAGACAAGAGGATCGCAGATTCAAAGCTAGTTTCAGCAATTTAGTGAGGCTTTTAGCAACTTAGGGAGACCTTATTTCCAAATTAAATAATATTAATAATAATAATAATAATAATAATAATAATAATAAATTGGGCTGGGGGTGTAGCTGGGAGGTTGAATGCCATGGGGCCCAACCCCCTCCCAACGGCACACAATATATAATGGTGAGTAGACTGTAGGAAAACTAGACCCCACAGAAGCAGAAATAAATTTAGTTTTCCACGTTTCCTATCTGTGCTCCAGAACTCCTGCCCCCCGACCTCTGAACTTTTGGGCTCATCCCAACAACTCTTCTGGGAGCCCATGAAGATCCATGACATCCGCTGGAACTTCGAGAAGTTCCTGGTGGGGCCTGATGGAGTCCCCGTCATGCGCTGGTTCCACAAGGCTCCGGTCAGCACGGTCAAGTCGGACATCCTAGCATACCTAGAGCAGTTTGCTACCCAGTAGGAAGAGCTGGCCACGGGAAGAAGTAGCCACCCTGCCTCCCACCTGAAGAACACATCTAACAAAGGCTTCATCTCTGCTCTACGCTGTTACCTACACGGCCTCTGTGTGATCAAACCATCCAGTGCTGCTTGTGTGAGCAGCTGTGTGTGTAGGAACGTATTTCTGTGGCATGCACATGTATGCGTGTGCATATTTGAAAGCTAAGGGAAAGAAAAAATTCTATCTACCCAAATCTCTGATCTCTTGAAATATCAAGATTTCCCTAATCTATGCCAAAGGAGAATGATATTTTAGATGATGCAGATTGCTCTGTGTCTGCAAAAAAAGCAATCCCCTAGAGGCCCTGACAGCTATCCTCCCCTCTCCTGAGCATCTAGAGGCAGCAGGAGGTGACAGCCAGACTCTCTGGGGCCCCTTCCTGGTCTCCCTTCTCCTCCAAGGTGAGGCACACAGCTAAGTTCTTCCCCACCCCATAGAGTCCTTTTATGTTTCTTGACCACCCCGTAGTCTTGGTGTAGACTTCCCGGAGACAGAGTGGGAGCAGAAACCTCCTTCACACGGGGGGAGGGGCATCTCCATGATGGTGGGTCCCAAAGCCCCTGCGGGTCGGACTCTACCAGAGCCTCCCTCGGTGCCTGTCCCTTAGTGCATTCAGGTCATGGCACCTGGGCAGGGATGTCCCTTCATCCCTTCATTCAGAATGGCGGGCTTTCTCTTCATCCTGAGTCCCTCCAATTTTAAACTCATCACTGTCTCAAATAAAATAAAATAAAATAAAATAAAATAAAATAAAACTGACTTCTGCAGCAACCCGGCTCCACGTGATGTTTGCTCAGTGCCACAGATGTCTGTAGTCTGAATTCTTCCTCTGCTCTCGCTTTGGCCCTGCTCTCTTGATCTTAATATCTCACTCTTCTCTGTTTTGTATTTCTCAAAAGCATATCCAAGCCAGGCGTGTGCCTGTAATCCCCGTACGTGGGAGGCTGAGACAGGAGGATGGCTGGTTTGAGGACAGCTTCAGCCACATAGCGAGGCTCTCCACAATTTACTGAGACCCTGTTTCAGAATAAGAAATAAAATAGGGCTGGGAGTGTAGCTCAGAGGTAGAATGCCCCTGGTTCAATCTCCAGCACCACAATACAAACAAACAGCAAACAGACAAACTCAACTCTTCAGATACAGGTTTCTGTAAAAGCAGGCATCTGAAATAAAGAATCTGAAAATAAAGAAAAAAATAGGGTCGAAGGTGTAGCTGGAAAGTAGGATGCCCCTAGGTTTAATCCCCATTACTCCCCCCACCAAAAAAGGTACATCTTCTCTTCCTACAGCCTTCTTAGAAGTCTTCTTCTATCCTACATAGGTCTCAGTACCAGGGCGCCGCCGACCCCTCAGCGATTCCGGGGCCCCTGTTCCAGGCACAGGAGATTTCCAGCCCGCTGGCTCTGCCTCCTTAGAGAGGAGAAGTTACTTCTGTGAGATGATTTTCAGAACCGCATGAGTTGAAAAACCAAGGCCATCTGGGGCCTGGTGGTTCACACTTGTACTTAGGGGGCCGAGACAAGAGGATCAGCAGGTTCGAGCTCATCCACCTAGCGAGATCCTGTTTCAAAATAAAAATAAACTCAGTGAGACCCTGTTTCAAAAAATAAAAAGATTAAGCCGGGCGTGGTGGCGCACGCTTGTAATCTCCGCGCTTGGGAGGCGGAGACAGGAGGATCGCGGTTGGCTTAAGAGACCCTGTTTCCAAATAAAAAAATATAAAAAATAGGTCTGGGAGTGTCCGGAGGTAGAAGGGTTTGCAGGAACCCCAGTATCACCAAAAAAAATAAAATAAAATAAAATAAAAAAATAAAATAAAATAAAATAAAATAAAAAAATAAAAGAATAAAAATAAAAAAATAATAAAAATTAAAAATAAAATGATTAGCCGGGCGTGGTGGCGCACGCTTGTAATCCCGGCGCTTGGGAGGCAGAGACAGGAGGAGCGCGCAGGTTCGAAGCCATGGTTTAAGAGACCCTGTTTCCAAAAAAAAAAAAAAAAAAAAAAAAAAATACAAAATAGGTGTCTGGGAGTGGAGCCCGGAGGTAGAAGGGCTTCCAGGAACCCCAGTACCACAAAAATAAATAAATAAATAAATAAATAAATAAATAAATAAATAAATATAAAAATAAATAAAATGATTAAAAAATAGGACCGGACGAGAGAGGTGTAGCTCGGAGAGAGATGCCCCTGGGTTCCATCCCCAGTAACTACACACACACACACACACACACACACACACACACACACACACACACACGTTGGGACGTTTCAAGAGTCCATTAAGAATCTCCCTGCCCATCCCGCGCCCAGCACCCCCTTCCAGAGGGTCCCGGTGGAACAGACCTTCCCACCCTCTTGAAAAAAGATATTCTGAGCCTCCAAGAGGAACCCAACCCGCTGAGCCCTGAGGGCTGCGTGGACGCCCGCCCCTGACAAAGCTGGCTGTTCTCGTACCTATAGCGAGTTGCTTTGTGATATGCCAGCAGTTATTTTTATGGGGACTGTGTGCGCGCTTGCTTGTGTGTGTATTATATTTGTAATAGTGTTTATCTCAGATCCCACAGCCTGGGCTTTCTGAAATAATGCCTTTCCTTGAAATAATAGAAAATCCGGTGTCTAACGCCGTAAATTCTGTATTTCTGCCTCTAATGTGTCCAGAGGAAGCGGTAACATTTTCTGAAGACAATGGAGAACACGGGACACTCTGAGTCCTTTCCTGCACCTGTCAAAGTAAACTGTGATAGGTCCAGTTCTTTTTTTCCCGCTAATCACGTGGCTCTATGGCTTAGTTGGTTAAAGCGCCTGTCTCGTAAACAGGAGATCCTGGGTTCGACTCCCAGTAGGGCCTCTACAGTTTTCCTGGAAAAATCGTTTTCTCGCAGATCGCCCTTACCAAACAAAGCAGAGATTTCTAACATAAAAAAAAAAAAAAAGATTTTTTTTTAAGGCGATAGCAATTCCAATGCAAAACCTTATTTCTATCCCCTTTCACACACATTTTGCATTAAACTATAGTAAAATGTTTTCCAGGAGCCATGTGTGTTGTTCAGTTTAAAGCACCCAGCCTTATATATGATCTTTCCAGATCTCAACAATCTGCAGCTCTATCATTCATTTCAAGAGATAAGATAAATTAATGAATAATTAATTCACTACTAGCTTAAAAAGGGAAGAACGAATGTTTGATGGGGCAGGCTTGCCTTTTTTTTTTTTTTTTTTTCAGTTCTGGGGACTGAATCCAGGGGGCATTTTACCTTTGAGCTACTCCCCCAGTGCTATTTTTTATTCTTTCTTTTGAAACAGGGTCTCACTAAGTTGCGGAGGCTGGCATGAACATGCGATCCTCCTGTCTCAGCCTCCCAAATACTGGGATTACAAGTGAGGGCCACCACACCTGGCTCAGGTTTGCCTCCCGCTACCCCTTCCCTTTTTTGTTGGTCAGGGAACCCAGGGCTATACAATCACTAGCAAGTGTCTCTGAATTATTTTCTAACTTTTAATGAAAAATATGATAGCCAGGCGTGGTGGCGCACGCTAGTAATCTCAGCATTCAGGAGGCTGAGACTGGAGGATCACAGTTCACAGCCAGCCTCACCTACTTAGTGAGGCCCTCCACGACTTAATGAGACCCTGTTTCAAAATAAAGAAGAAAAAATAGGACAGGGGGTGTAGCTTGGAGGTAGGAATGCCCCTGGGTTCCATCCCCAGAACTGCAAAAAAAAAAAAAAAAAAAAATCATCTGATTACTATGTTACTATAAGATATATATAGTAATATATGTAGTTATTATATATTTCATTTGAAAACAGGGTCTCCCTAAGTTGCTGAGGCTGCCTTAGAACATGGGATCCTCCGGTCTCAGCCTCCCGAGTACTGGGATTACAGGTGAGGGTCACCACGCCCAGCCTCCAGGTGTGTACTGACTTCGCCAACAGGGCAATTATGACTTCTTGGACGGATGTCTAGGAGCTTTTGCTTTTGAGGAAGTCTGCACTTGACAGGAAGTGCTCATGCTCCTGGCAACTCCAGAATGGCACAGGTTTATCCCCATCCCCGACCTGTCGGTCTCTCGTTGGGTCTGTGGTCAGTGGTCTCAAACTGCGCCACCTGGTGGGAGACATCGGGCTTTGCAATACCCTATCACTAAGGGCATCGTGGTCCTTATCAACCAGGCTGCAGGAAGAGAGAGAGAAGAAGAAGAAGAAGAAGAAGAAGAAGAAGAAGAAGAAGAAGAAGAAGAAGAAGAAGAAGAAGAAGAAGAAGAAGAAGAAGAAGAAGAAGAAGAAGAAGAAGAAGAAGAAGAAGAAGAAGAAGAAGAAGAAGAAGAAGAAGAAGAAGAAGAAGAAGAAGAAGAAGAAGAAGAAGAAGAAGAAGAAGAAGAAGAAGAAGAAGAGAAAAGGGAGGAGGGAGGAGGGAGGAGGGAGGAGGAGGAGGAGGAGAAGGAGAAGGAGAAGGAGAAGGAGAAGGAGAAGAAGAAGAAGAAGAAGAAGAAGAAGAAGAAGAAGAAGAAGAAGAGGAGGAGAAGGGAAGAGAAGAGAAGAGAAAAGGGAGGAGGGAGGAGGGAGGAGGGAGGAGGAGGAGGAGGAGAAGGAGAAGGAGAAGGAGAAGAAGAAATAGGGCAGGGGGTGTAGCTCAGAAGTAGAATACCCCTGGGTTCCATCCCCAGTAATGGGGGAAAAAGTTAGCAGAGAAAAATCAATGAAGATTCACAGCAGAAGCAGATGTCAGTGACACCGGCATGAACCAAGGAATTCGACAGCTTCTAGAAGCTGGTAAGAGCAAGGAATTCATTCTTCCAAAGAATCTCCCCAAAGAATGAAGCTGTGTCACGCTTTGATTTTAACTCTGTAAAATACATTTCAGATGTCTACCCTCCAGAAAAATAGAGTAAGGTATCTGCGTTCTTTCAGCCAAAATTTGTGGCAATTTCCTAGCACAGCAGTAGAAAACGAATACAGATTTGTGGCATTGGGTACAGATTGTGCAGTGCCTATTTGTCAGTGTGTTTAAACACTGTCTTGCAGCTGGGCGTGGAGGCGCATGCTTGTCGTCCCAGTACTTGGGAGGCTGGGGAAAGAGGATCTCAGCTTTGTGGCCAGTCTCAGCAACTTCCTGAAGCCTCTGCAACTTAGTGAGACCCTGTTTAAAAGAAAGGAAAGGAAAGGAAAGGAAAGGAAAGAAAGAAAGAAAGAAAGAAAGAAAGAAAGAAGAAAGACCAGGTGTGATGGTGCACACTTGTAATCCCAACATTTGAGGCTGAGACAGAAGGATTGCGGTTCTCAGCCTCAGCTACTTAGTGAGGTCCTTTGCAACTCAGTGAGATCCTGTTAAAAAATAAAGAATAAAAAATAGGACTAGGGGTGTAGATCAGAGGTAGAATATCCCTGGGTTCCATCCCCAGTACCACACACACAAAAATAAATAAAAATAAAAATAAAAAAATAGGGCCGAGGGTGTAGCTCCGAGGTAGAATGCCTTGGGTTCTATTTCCAATACCACACCAAGACAACCAAAAATGATGCCAAAGGAACTTGGCAAAGTTCTTGAAGGACCACAGCTTCATATAGACACACACTGACAGTTGCCCTGGAATCTAGATTTCAGGTCGTAATATTTGATGGGTTGGGTGATTTTCTCTGCCATCAGGCTTTTTTTTTTTTTTCCTCAACCCAAAGCATGCAGAAGTGACAAAAATCCTTAGTGCCCTTCCTGAGGTTCAAAATCAAAACCATCAGATCACTGCAACAGGCATGCTACCAGACACACTAAGACAACTTGTGCTGGTCCCCAAGGCTCTTGGGCAAAGACTATTGACCCGAAGTCTTGCAAGTTATGTGGTATTTTTGAAAAGTTGGACTTCTGAAATAGGATACAGCGTGGGAATGTAGGCTGTGGCACATGCTGTCTGTTCTGAGAATGTAATAAATATGTACCCAAATCGTTTCAGGATTTTACCCTTTATTAAAAGACTCAGAAAATCAAGGGTGGCATGCTTTCATGTGGAGGCTTGAGAGAAAATAGGCAAGAAAAGGGACCTTATGCAAAGGAGAGAGGCCGGTAGAATAAAAGAAGGAGGTTGGGGGAGGGAGGAGGGAAGAGGAGAGGAGAGGAGAGGAGAGGAGAGGAGAGGAGAGGAGAGGGAGGAAGGAGAAGAGAGGAGAGGAGAGGAGAGGAGAGGAGAGGGAGGAAGGAGAGGGAGGAGAGGAGAGGAGAGGAGAGGAGAGGGAGAAGAGGAGAGGAGAGGAGAGGAGAGGAGAGGAGAGAGAGGAGAGGAGAGGAGAGGAGAGGAGAGGAGAGGAGAGGAGAGAGAGGAGAGGAGAGGAGAGGAGAGGAGAGGAGAGGAGAGGGAGGAAGGAGAAGAGAGGAGAGGAGAGGAGAGGAGAGGAGAGGAGAGGAGAGGGAGGAAGGAGAGGAGAGGAGAGGAGAGGAGAGGAGAGGAGAGGAGAGGAGAGGAGAGGAGAAGAGAGGAGAAGAGAAGAGAAGAGGAGAGAAGAGGAGAGGAGAGGAGAGGAGAGGAGAGGAGAGGAGAGGAGAGGAGAGGAGAGGAGAGGGAGAAGAGGAGAGGAGAGGAGAGGAGAGGAGAGGAGAGGGAGGAGAGGAGAGGAGAGGAGAGGAGAGGAGAGGAGAGGAGAGGAGGAGAGGAGAGGAGAGGGAGGAGAGGAGAGGGAGGAGAGGAGAGGAGAGGAGAGGAGAGGAGAGGAGAGGAGAGGAGAGGAGAGGAGAGGAGAGGAGGAGAGGAGAGGAGAGGTGAGGAGAGGAGGAGAGGAGAGGAGAGGGAGGAGAGGAGAGGAGAGGAGAGGGAGGAGAAGAGAGGAGAGGAGAGGAAAGAGAAAGGGAGGGAGGGAGGGAGGGAGGGAGGGAGAGAGAGAGAGAGAGAGAGAGAGAGAGAGAGAGAGAGAGAGAGAGAATGGAAGAAAGGAGAGAAGGTGTTTTGGGGAAGGAAAGTGACCCAATAATGCTTCGTGCATATACAAATCTCACTATCATGTATGGGGAGGGAAACAGACCAAGCGAGTTATGTGCATGTATGAATTCCAATGCACCAATAAAAGATTAGTTTAAAAGAGAGAGAAGGGAAAATCCTTCTCTCAGTAAACAGTACTCCCTCCTCTCCCCTCAAAATAAATAAACGTACCTGGTTCTGAGAGTGAGCTCAGAACAGGTCTAAAAAAACGTAAACCCTGGCGCGGGCTTTGGGAAGGGGCTGCAGCTCCCGACCCCTCCCAAAGCTGGCTGTCCCGCGATGGAGAGCCTTCATGGGAGAAGCCCAGTTAGGGCGTTCGAGCGTAGAATCCAAGTTTTCAAAGATGAGCTGCAGTAACAGGAGGGCTGCTTTTTAGAAGACCATCTCATGTGGAAATAGAGGATGCCTCATCCTTACTGATGGGTATCTTGGGACTAACTGAAACCTGATTGGTCTCAGAATTCACGCTGCCGAAGGTTTGTTTCTGCCTTATTGGTGCGGCAGTGCATCTAAGCTAGCAAAAAAAAAAAAAGAAAAGAAAAGAAAAGAAAAAAAGTCTGCTTGGAATGTGTCCATTCTTTTCTGTTTCAAATCGTGCAGACGCTGAATCAAGAGTGTTTAATTTACTAGCAAGGACAGATTAAGTATTACAGAGAGCCCATTGGGGGCTCCATGGCTTAGTTGGTTAAAGCGCCTGTCTTGTAAACAGGAGATCCTGGGTTCGAATCCCAGTGGGGCCTTGGAAGTTTTTCCTTCCTCTGAGCATCAAGACACCTAATTCTCCACCCTAAGCTAGGAGGTGTCGTACAGCTGTCCTTTTGTCCCCCCAACAAATATCTATCGAAATTCGACGTGTTCTGCACAGATTAAAAATCTATATGGGTGTCGATTATAGTGTCTAGCTCTTTAACCGATTTCCGAAAAGTTTATAGAAATTAGTGAACAGCTAATCCCCCGAAAAAATTGACGGGAAAAATCAGGATATTTTCAGGGTCACACTTGCCTTATGCAGAGAAGTTTTGCCTTACAAACTCCTGCTAATCCTCTTACAAAGTGAACTAGGAACTCCTTAAAATGTCAGCCAGTTAGAAGCTGTTTTGCCGGCAGCTGCTGCATCTCTGGGGTTGAAACAAAGATGCCCAATATATAGATCAAATTGAGAAAAAAGTAAATATTGATACTAATGAACGCCAGTCTTAGTTTAATTTCAGATGTTTCCATCTCCTACTATTTTGACCTTTAGCTTAACAGTTTTATTAACTACCTTCTATGGACTGGGTACTTGTTCCAGTGCCAGCAGTAGAGATTGTGTTTTCTGTTGTTTGTTTTTGTTGTGATTTGTTTTGATGTGAAACCTGACATTGGTTTTATTTATTGTTGATTTAACAGTACTTGCATTGGTGCCCTGTAACCTCACATTCTTATGTAGTTTGTGGTAACAGTAGCACAGGTGCACACAGCCCCTGGTGAGCCACCCCTCCGCTCCGTCCCCCCTCCCCTCCCCAATATACGATATTGAAATTGCCATTAGTAATTTGAAATATGTACATAACCTTGGTGGTCGTGGTTCCTTCATTAGTCCTCTCTCCACCCAACACCACTCTCCCTGTACCCCTCCATTGCTCCACTGAAGTTTCTTTCTTTTTCTTTTTTATCTAAAGTTTCTCTGGCACTCTATCTTCTGCGTATGATAGAAAACATGACCCTTCACTTTCTATGACTGGTCACTCGTACTTAACATAAAGTTCTTCAAGTCCATCCACTTTCCTGTAAATAACATAATTTTGTTCCTCTTTCTTGACGAGTAGAATTCCATTGTGTGTATGTCCCATAATTTTGTAATCCATTAATCTGTTGATGGACACCTAGGTTGGTTCCACGACAGGGCAGTTGTGTGCTGCTGTGAACATGGGTGTGTATGTGTTGCTATAATATTTTAATTTCAGTCCTTTTGGAAGGATACCCAGGAGTGGTGCATCTGGATTATATGGTGGATCCATTCCCAGTTTTCTGAGGCATCTCTACGCTGATCTCTATAGCAGCCGCACTGATTTCTAATCCCAGTAACAGTGTACAAAAGTTTTGAGAGAATATTTTTGGTGCTAGGAACGCAGGACGCAGGACGTTCTAACTCTGAGCTACACTCCCAGCCCTAGTTTACACCCAAGTTCTTTACATAAAATCCCCACATATTTGCATATAAGTTTATGTATATCTTCCTGGATATTTTATATCCTCCTAGATTACTTATAGTGATTTGGAAGTTGTAGATGTTTGGTAAATAGTTGTTATATTCTATTGTTTAGGAAATAATGACACAAAACACCTGTACATATTTAAAGTGAACATAATAGTTTTTTCAAATAATTTCAATCTGAAGTGGTTGAATTCACAGATATGAAAGGCATAATGTGCTATTATGACTTTGTCTGCTAAATATAAATAAAATACATACATAGTACTTTATAAGTACAGTCTCAGCCTCCCAAATGTTGGGATTACAAGTGTGCGCCACCATGCCCAGCACAAAATATTTTCCTGAGATCTCTCTCTCTCTCTTTTTTTTTTTTTGAGGAGGAGGGGTTAGGGAGAGAAAATAAAACTTTTTCTAGTCCTTAAAGCATTTTTATGAATTCTTATATAATTTACTATTGATTTTAGAGCATTGTGCTATCTCTTCTGCATATGATTTTCTAATTATTACTAAATTATAATGACAATAATTTCCATTTGCTTATATGCCTTTGGTCTTGCAGGAAAAGTTTTAGTCCCCAGGGGAAAATTCTTTTGTGTGTGATTCTGGGGATTTTAATAAATTGGTCCCACTGGAAGTTGAATTTTAGTTCTGCAATTATACAAAACAGAATGATCCTCTAACCCAGCGACTCTCCACTCGGGTGAGCTTCTGAACCGCCGAGGGAGCTAGTGACAGTGCAGTTTCTTGGGACTCATCCCCAGAAGCTTTCATTCTTATTTGGTCAGTTGCCAGAAATTTAACAATTTTAATAAGCACTCCAGGTCAGTTTTGGGTTTACTTGCTTGCTTTGACCCAGAGCCTCGTGCACACTGTGCAGGCAGCAGGACCACTGAGCTACATCCCCAGCCTTTTTTTTTTTTTTTGGTACTGGGGATGAAACGCAGGGGCATTCTACCTCTGCTACACCCCCAGCCCTGTTTTTTTTTTTTAACATTAAGGAATGTATTTTTTATTTTTTAAACAAATTTTTTGTTGAACATAAATGGTATACATTTAAACTATATTTGGTGCCCTCTCCTCCCCGCCCCCCCGCCGCCCCTGTTTTCCCTTCCCCCCCTCCCACCAATGGTTGTCCAGGATAACCATGCCATATTCATAATTTTACACATATGCGGATGTAGACCCTCATTTTTATTCTTTATTTGGAAACAGAGTCTCACTGAGTTGCCTCACTAAGTAGGTGAGGCTGGCCGCGAACCCAGATCCTCCTGTCTCAGCCTCCCGAATGCTGGGATTACAAGTATGCGCCACCAGGTCCTGTTCATTCCCAGCCCTTTTAAAAATTATTTTCTTCTTGGTGCTGCCTTGTCATTATACCTGTGAATGGGATTCATAGTGATGGCCTTATATATGTACATCATATTATTTGATCTGTGTCCTTCTCCATTTCTCCCCTCTCCTCTGCCTTCCCTACCCAGACCCTGAAGTGAGATTCATAGCAATATGCTGCATATCATCCCTATATGCAGTGCCCATCAACAAACGAACGGAGAAAGAAAATGCAGTGTACACACACAATGGAGTTGTATCGGCCATAAGGAACACAATTATGTCCTTTGCAGGGAAATGGATGGAAGTGGAGTACATCACGCTGAGACCAGCCAGACACAGAAAATCAAGGGCCATGAATTCTCTCTCACATGTGGAAGCCAGAGAGAAAAGAAGAGGGTCCTTCTGGAATTTAGGAGCGAGGCCAGTATGGATGGGGGGTGGGGAGAGAAGGAACGGGGAAGGTACAGTCCTAACGACATTATGTTCATGTATGAAGGCATCTGTAGGTGCCATCTAGGCATCTGTATGCAACTACCATATGCAGGGGAGGTGGAGATGGGGGAGGGGAGGTGTGGGGAAAGAAACAGCCCAGCCCCTTCATTTTTAATTTTTTAAAATGTTGAGACCAAGTCTAGATAAGTTTCCCAGGCTATCCTCAAACTTGTGATACTCCCACGTGATAGGTCGGGTCCCCCCCACGGGACCCCACAGTGGGGACAGGAGGCAGAACCCCAGAAGCCAGAAGTGGAGATATCGCGAGAATCCAGGCGCCTCAAGACTCCAGGCAGCGAGAGGCTGACTCCAGAGGTCGCAAGATTACAGATATCGGGAGAGAATTAGTATTCCCACACTGCTAGCCTCACCCCAAATCCCCTGCTTAAAACATCGGTATTTCCGCTCCACTACATGACTCTGCCGGCCTACCGGGACTACGTGACTCTCTGGACCACATAGCTCCCTGGTCCCATCCCCCATGGCCCCCAGACTCCTCGAAGGCACTGGTTTATTAGGCTGATTAAAGCCACTTTTAATAACCTGGTTGGTGTTTGCCTCCTTCTCGACTCCCCAGCTCAATTTCAACGTTACACCAAGCAGCTGGGATTACAGGCATGTGCCACCACACCTGGCTTCAAGCGATTTGGAAGGAAGTGACTCACATTTGCAAAATTGTGTCTTAAAATATTAGAGGTGGGGCGTGCCTCTAATCTCACTACTTGGGAGGATGAGGCAGGAGGATTGCAGGTTCATGGCCAGTCCCAGCAATTTAGCTAGACCTTGTTTCAAAATAAAAAATAAAAAGGACAGAAGGTATTGCTCAGAGGTAAAATGTCCCTGGGTTCAATACCCAGTACCAAAAAAAAAAAAAAAAAAAAGAAAGAAAGAAAGAAAGAAAGAAAAGAAAAGAAAAAGAAAAAAATGAAAAATGATAGAGTCGAACCTATGCCATTGATATTTTTTTACTGATTCATTAATATTAATTTATTTTATTATTTTCAAGTGGAGAGGAGAATATGATTGTTGCAAGTATAATATATTCCAAGTATTTCCAGACAGCAATCTATTTAACTCAACAATTCTGTCAAATATGTATTAAAATGAGCTCTTTGAAGACCAGGAAACAGTTGCAGCGTACATTGTAGCATAGCTACTGAGTGGCAGAGTTCAGTTTGCAACCCCAGCCTGACTCTAAATTCCACGCCTTTCTCATGATTTCTGTCTTTTATTGGGTAAAAGTCAAGGATAAAGTTTATGGTCACAGAGATGAAATCAGGCGATTTAAACTGCTCTCGAACCTTAGCCCCTCTGGGTGAGGAAGCCCAGAACAACTTCCTGTTATCTCCTCTCTAACAGTTGTTTAATTCATTTCATTCTTGGAGGAAAGAAATATTAATCCACCAGGCATGCAGGAAGTGCTCCCTGAAGGATGCTCAGACCATGTGGACAGACTGCATCTTATCCATGTCTTAGGCTCCATCTCTGCTTGATGCCTGACAGTTTAAATTCAAAAGTAAGAAGAATCGGGGTTATGCATTGTATCTCTGAACCACAGCCTTCCTCATGACAGTATCTAATAACTTCTGAAAGGCAGCCAGGAAAAAGGAGCTTTGAGAATACATATATATAGTGGTACAGGGGTTCCTGGAAGCCCTTCTACCTCCTGGCTACACTCCAAGACCTATTTTATATCTTTTATTTGGAAACAGGGTCTCTTAAGCCAGCGAGGCTGGCTTTGAACCTGCCTGATCCTCCTGTCTCCACCTCCCAAGCGTGGGGATTACAATCATGCACCACCACGCCTGGCTGGAGCTTCAATATAAAGACAGGTTGACATAAAACTATTGTCTGAGCTTTGAAAGTACTTTTTGTTCTATCTTGCCCTAAGGAGATACTTACTCTGAGATATTTTGCATGTGATGGAGATGAGTCAAAATCATATGGGTTTATAATAAGAAACAAAAGTAGGCTGTTATTTAACTAACATGGTGCTTAAGCCAGTGGAGAAAGAGAACGTGACTCTTGTCCCCATGAACTTTTCAGTATGATTGAAAAGACAAAATAAGCCAAGTAGACCAAATATTAGACTTTAGAAAATCATTGTTAGCCAAGCATGTTGGCCCATGCCTGGGATTCCAGTACTTGGGAGGCTGAGGCTGGAGGATCACAGGTTCGAAGCCAGCCTCAGCAATTTAGCAAGGCCCTCAACAATTTAATGAGATTCTGTTTCAAAATAAAAAATAAAACAGGGCAGGAGGTTTATCTCAGAGATAGATTTCCTCTGAGTTCAATCTTCAGTCCCTAGTACCACCAAAATACAAAAAAAAAAAAAAAGAAATACAGTATTTATTCTTGACATTGGCAAAGCATTCACTTCATATTCAAATTTTGAAAATGTGAGAGCCCTGTAAACCTTGGGCAAATTACTGCATTTCTTTAGGCCTCAAGCTAATGTTCCTCAGCTATAAAATGGGAATAATAATAGTGCCCACCTCCGTGAGATGTCAGGAGACAGCTCCAATAAAGTATCTAGGAAGTGCTAACCTGTGATCCCCATCGTTATTAATGTAGTATGTGTTTGCCTTCTGAAACTCAGTCGGGCAAATCCCACTCTCCCTTGCTACTAAAATGAGATTAATGAGCAGAAAACTGATGCAATCTGGTAAATACAAGACTGATGGTGTTTCTCTAGGGAGATTCATTCATTAATGGCAGTCTCTAAGGGGTCTGCTGGTTTTGCATGCTGGGTGAGGACTGGCTTTATCTGCCTTTGAAGCATGCTTGGAACCAGGGGGGAGATTCTCTGCCTTTTGAGTTTATTCACCCCACTGACCACATCCAGAACTTTGGAGGTTCTTACTGGAGCCCTGGGCTGATTTTATCTGTTTCCTTTCTCCTGGAACCTTGGAATCAGATCCTTTGACGACCTTTCTCCTGAATAGGCTCCTATAGCTGATGGCACATACTTAGTATATGTCCAAATGAAAAGAGGTATGTTCTGGTGATATTTCTTCCTAGCTAGGTTGTTTTATTTATTTATTTTTATTTATTTATTTTTTTGGTGGTACTGGGGTTCCTGGAAGCCCTTCTACCTCCGGGCTATACTCCCAGACCTATTTTTACATTTGTATTTGGAAACAGGGTCTCCTAAGCCAGTGCGCGGGGCTGGCTTTGAACCTGCGCGATCCTCCTGTCTCTGCCTCCCAAGCACGGGGATTACAAGCGTGCACCACCACGCCCGGCTAGGTTGTTGTTTTAAATTTGATTTTCTTTCTTTCTTTCTTTCTTTCTTTCTTTCTTTCTTTCTTTCTGGAACTGGGCATGGAACCCAGGGGCCTTCTACCTCCGAGGTACACCTGCAGACCAATTTTCTATTTTATTTGGAAAGAGGGTCTTACTAAGTTACAGAGAGTCACTAAGCTGCCGAGGCTGGCTTTGAACCTGCAATCTTCCTGTCTTAGCCACCCAATTAAATTTGGTTTTGAGAGAGAAAGACAAGAGTCCTAGGCCGCACAAGATCAGCCAGACTCAGGCCTCAATGAGCTAAGTGAATCTCATTATGCCGAGCCACGGCTGTCATCTGTTAACCTCCATCTCAGACTCGAGTCCAAAAGAGCCAGTTGTCTAAGAGAACGGAATACTTATTTTTCATTTTTCTCTGAAATCAGGCAGAGAATAGAAGAGCATTATTATAAATTAACCTCCATAAAATCTGAAGTCTCCTGCTTTGATCCTTTAATATTTTATCTATCTCATTCCATTTCTAACTCTTTTTGTGCTATTTTCTGAAGTTTCCACCAACTGAAATCCAGTTTTTAAATTTAATGTCTTATTTAAATTGTATTCTTAATTTTTTTTTTTTTGGTGGTAATGGGGTTCCTGGAAACCCTTCTACCTCTGGGTTACACTCCCAGATATATATATATATATATATATATATATATATATATATATATATATATATATATATATATATTTTTTTTTTTTTAATTGGAAACAGGGTCTCTTAAGCCAGAGAGGGCGGCTTCGAACCTGCATGATTCTCCTGTCTCTGCCTCCCAAGCATGGGGATTGCAAGCATGTGCCACCACACCCCGCGCTAAACGATAATTTCATAGCTCTTTTCTAGAGCTCTATACATGTTTCATGATTGCAATTTCTTCTTCTTTTTCCTTCTCCTCCTCTTTCTCCTTTTTTAAACTCAGTGCTCTGTGCTTGGTAGACATGTAAGTAATATTAATTTCACAAGTGATTTTTATAAATAAATATTCTCTGAATTTAAGACTACATATAGGTTTAGGAAATTGTAGGCATGTTAATTTTCTTTTCCAAACATTTCATCTTATGAAATATTGACATCCATGATTAGCTTAAAGGGTATTCAAAGGAAAGAGCCATGTAGTTTATTTCTTTTATAGAATTTCTTACAGTTTTCCTCCTTGTTTTGTACATATCTAATGCTAATAACAATATGTTCTAGGCAGGAGGTAGAAGAGATGTAGGGAGATTTTGACTATCCCCTTCATAGTGTAATCTTGGAAGATACCTCTATCATCTGAAAATTGGGTTGGAGACATGAGATTATCATCACTGACCTACAGTTTGGAAGAAAGATACAATTATATGACCTCTTTAATCTTCTATTTTTATTTTCTTCTCTTAAATGGACAATTACATTTTTTGCTTGTCCTGACAGGCAGGCTACAATTATTGAGCTCTCGTTGCAGTGTATTTTTGCATCTACCCAGTCACATTCGGCATGCCCCTGCTTCAGGATTTATGCAGTACCTGCCACCTAAAACACGTTTCCCCAAATTCTTCATGCATCATTCTCTCGCCTCCTTCAGATCTCTACTCAAAATCCCACTTCCAGGGAGGGTTTCATTAACTTCCTTACATAAAAAATAAAAATGCCTTTAGGATGCTTAATCTCTTCTTATTATAAGTTACTTTTCTCTAGGACTTATCATCACATGAGCTAGTATATAGTCTTCTTCTTCTCCTTCTTCTCCTTCTTCTCCTTCTCCTTCTCCTTCTCCTCCTTCTCCTTCTCCTTCTCCTTCTTCTCCTTCTTCTCCTTCTTTTGGTGGTACTGGGGTTCCTAGAAGCCCTTCTATCTCTGGGCTACACTTCCAGACCTATTTTTACATTTTTATTTGGAAACAGGGTCTCCTAAGCCAGCATGCGCGGCTGGCTTCGAACCTGCGCGAACCTACTGTCTCTGCCTCCCAAGCGCGGGGATTACAAGCATGCGCCACCACGCCCGGCTTATATAGTTATCTTCTTATGTGTCCATTCTCTCTCCCTCCCAACTATACTATAAGATCTAGGAGGGCAATATCTATCTTGTTCAATTGTGTGTCCATGGCTTCTAGAACAGTGGTTAACATATAGAAGGATTAAAATACTCTTATTGAATAAATTCCTAAGATATGACAATTTATAAAAATATAATTCAAAGGATACTTGTTTCATCTACAATATTGGCTGGAAATGCCAGTTCATGGGTCCAGCAAGGGCTTAGGGAATAAAAATATCTATGAAAAAATGGGAGACGTAAACATGTGTGTTGAACAATCTCATTGAACAATGATAGAACAAAGATGAAATCTTCTAAATAAGTGCATACAGGCAAAACCCAGTAAGAGGAAAGTAAAATAATAAAGAATAGATGCATTAGCTCATTGGTGATGAAGGAAGGAAATAAAGAAAAAAGAAGGAAGGAAAAGAAGAAAGGAGAGAAAGAAGGAAGGAAAGTAGGAAGAAAGGAAGGAAGGGGAGGGGGAGAGAAAAAAAGAAAAGGCAAATCTGAATAGAGGTCTGAATAGAATTATTCAGGAGAGTTTCTTGTATTTGACGCAGTCATCCAAAGTGGCGTAAATAGAGCATGGGCTCAGAGCTGGACAAAGGTCCAGCCCGCTGGGTAAGTGGTGTGGGATCTGTGTAGAGAGACCTACTCCAGCTTCATGCACAGGCACAAGACAAGAAGAGAATGAGATCTAGATCAAGTAGAAACTTCTCTCAGGGTGTTCACTTTGAGTATCCCTCATTCAAATTACATTTGTAAATCAATTTAGTTCCTTTAAGTGTGAATTAGGTGCCTGGGTCTTGTTTCGTGCGGTATCAACATGTGTCTCAGTTACTTAGACTTCATATGGAACATTCTCCTTCACATACTCTAAAGATATGATTGACAACAATGTTAATGTTTCTCAAACTTTGACCTGGTCATGAAGAAGAAGGGATACCTGTGCGGATCCATCATCATATGATGCCACTTGCTTAAAACAGCTTAGTTAAGTGTGTATTCTGTGATGTGGGTGTGGCCCTTTCCTCTGAAACCTCTCAAGCCACACGCTCAGTGACTATCTTGTCCTCATCACTAATCTGTGCTCACCAACTGACAACGCAAATATCACACCCCCAGAGCCCTTTCAGAGTCCTCTCTCCTATGTTGAAAAAAAGAAATTCAGACGAATCAACATCACCTTAAATGGGTCACTTTAAAAACTAGATTTTAGCCACCCACCAGAGAAAACCATTAAAACCACCCCCATAGATTCAGCTAGTAAACGTAAACACGACTTTCTGGTTATGGTAAGTTCATCTTTAATTTCTCTGGCCAAGCAATCTCAGAATTTATTCCAATATAGAGTCTCCAAATCCCTGCCGTGAACAAGCAAAGTCCTGCAGTGCTTCTCAGGATCACCCTTTCCTCAGGTTGGACTTTCCACTGACTCTGAGATCTGATCCTACTTAATAGATATGGAGAGTGACTTGAGGAGAGCCGGATTCCTTTTAGACTCTATCACTCGGGGCAAGGAGGTTTACCTTTGCTTTTCTCAAGATTTATCTTTAGAGCAACTGTAGAGTCATAGAAAAGTTGAAAAAAAAAAGGTACAGAAATTTCCTATATCTCTTGTACTCTGCCCCTACACATGTATAGATAGTCCTGCACACTATCAACACCTCCCCCATCAGAGTAATATTTTTTGTGTTTGTTTGGTGGTCCTGGGAATTGAACCCTGGTGAGTTCTAACTCTGAGCTATACTCCCAGTCCTATTATTTATTTATTTATTTATTTATTTATTTATTTATTTATACATACGGTCTCACTAAGTCGCAGAGGGCTTCTCTAAGTTGCTGAGGCTGGCCTCAAACCTCTGATCCTCCTATCTCAACCTCTCAAATACTAGGATTATAGTCATGCACTCCCGTAGTGGGTTCACTGATTTTTTTTACTATTTCCATAGTTTTACACTTTACAGAATGCTGCAAACTTGCTCAATCGGGAAGAATAAATCGGGCACTGAGTCCGTTTGGGACCGAGATCCTCAGAAAGATGGGCAAGGGCTTCGCTTGCAGTTCTGCAGCCACTTATCTGCAGCGATTTTTTCCCTTTTTATGAAATAAACTCCTTTAAGTTCCTATTAATGGCACTAAAAGTGGAGATTCCTCTCCGGGAAAAAAAAATCTGAAATGATTGACATGGACAAATGCCTCTTGTGCAATTGACAATGTTTTAATTTCCATCACCAGTATTTATACCCTATACCCCGTGTAAGCACCAAAGGACAGTAGTGAGGCATTAAGTGTAAACAAGATAAACAGGATAAAAGAAGATCCATGGCGTCACAGTTTAAGATTCGTCTGGGACTAGGTGATTGGAGTCACTCCCCTTGGCCTTTGTCATTGGAATCAAGTTTCTGGCCTCACAGGTGAGCCCTAGGGGGCAAGGTCCGGAGTCCGGAAAGGCATCTGGGACAGGCAGGCATCCCGTAAAGGCGGGGTTCACACGCAAAGTCCGTTTGGGGGAATTCAGTCTTCTAGGATCTCCTCTGATCCTGCCAGAGTCTTTTTGTCTCTAGGGCTTAGTCCAGGCCCGCCTTTATCAAGATCCATGGGCCGCGTTGCAGATTTGTCCAGTCCTGTCTGCTCCGCCATCCCCTATAAGGCAATACTTATATTACAGTTCGTAGACAGGGCAAAAACATTACAACACAGGTGATTGGATTCTATAATTGTTCTTTAATGCATGATCTTGAGGCAGACTTTTGAGTTTTTTTTTTTTTTTAACTGTCCTGCTGCTGAGTCACAAATGGTAGGCTTTTGTTAAGGTAAGAGTTTATCAGCATCTCTTAAGGGTAAAACAAATGGCCCAGATTTCAGATACAGTTTTACATCTCTTTGGGAAATGGGGCAAAAGGTAGATCTGCAGCTTCCCCTGTTGGCAGAGAGGTGCTGGGAGCTAATCTTTAGATCAAAGGACCTGCCTGCGGGAAAAACCGAAAGGAATTTTGCAGCCCCTGAATTCTGGCTGCCCTTTTCTAGAAAATTTATCTTTCATGGACTCAACTTCTTCCACAGTCCTAATTCTTGGGATCCTGTTTTAGATCATCGGAGCTTATTATTGTAGAAATCTAAGAGCAGGGAGTATTTTTGCCAGAGATGATGTCTCCTTTCTTGGGGTGTGGCCTCCGTGGGCCTTGCCAAATAATACAAGATTTTATCATGCTCGTATTTGCCGAGGGGGGACGGTGGCAACAGAATGTCACATAGTTGGAAGAATTCAGTATGAAGTCTTTTCAGATTGGCGTTGCTCACTTAGTAATATGCGTTTAAGTTCCCTCCATATCTTTTCATGGCTTGATAGCTCATTTTGTTTTAGCACTGAATTTTAATATTCTATTATCTGGACAGACCATGGCTTATTTACCCACTCAATTACTGAAGGACATCTCAGTTGCTTCCAAGTTTTGGTAATTATGAATAAAGCAGTTAAAAAATCTGTGTGCAAGTTTTTGTGTGGACATAACTTTTCAACTCCTTTGGGAAATATCCTAGAATATAATTACTGGATAATATGGCAAGGCTATGGTGAGTTTTGTAAGAAATTGCCAAACTCTTTTCTAAGTAACTACATCACATGGTACATTCCCACCAGCAAGGCATGAGAGTTCCAGTTGCTCCACATTGGTATCAGCATTTGGTGGTGTCAATGTTTTGGATTTTTGTCCATGTGTGTTGGCGTTTCATTGTTGTTTTATATTTCCCTGATGACATATGATGTAGAGTATTTCTCCATATTTGCCATTTATATATCTTCTTTGGTGAAGTGTCTGTGAAGGTTTTTGGCCTTTTCTTAAAAATCAGGTCATCTAGATTGTTGCATTTTCAGAGTTCTTTGTATATTCGTAACAGCCTTTTATCTGATATGTATTTTGCAAATATTATATTCCAAGCATTTGGCTTGCTTTTCCATTCTCTTCAGCGTTACTAGCATTTCAAGCAAGGTGGGTCGCTTTATCAAACAAAAGAGGAAGTTGGCTTTAGTTACAAAGGGAAGGAGGGTAGAAGGGGACCATAAACATTCAGGACACCTCATATGTTCTAATTCTAATTCTTGGTGTCCCACTTGGTGTCCCTTCTCTTCCTCTCCCTCTCTCCCACCCTTTCTTCCTTTCTTCTTTCATTTTTTGGGGGGATACTAGGGATTGAACCCAGAGGCATTATGCCTCTGAGCTACACCCCCAGCCCTATTTTATTTTTATTTGGAAACAAGGTCTAAGTTGTGGAGGGCCTTGCTAAATTGTTGAGGCTGGCTGCAATCTTAAGATTCTCCTGTCTCAGCCTCCTAAGTACTGGGATTACGGGCATGCACCACCACTCCTGGGTTGAGTTGGTCTCTTTCTTTATTAGTGTCCTTACACACAAGTGCCCTGCATAGTATTTTAAACTCACTTTCTTGTACCATTTTCTCTATTAGTTGAAGCTCTCAAGTGTAAATGAGGGGAACAATTCTGATAACTTAAGCAGAAAGAAAATATTAGAAGAGTGCAGTTCACAGAACCAACGGGAAGAGTGAAGAACAAAACTTGGCAAAAAAAAAAATTGAAATGAGCCGGGCGTGGTGGCACACGCTTGTAATCCCCGCGCTTGGGAGGCAGAGACAGGAGGATCACACAGGTTCGAAGCCAGCCGCATTGGCTTAAGAGACCGACCCTGTTTCTAAATAAAAATAATATAAAATAGGTAGAAGGGTTTCCAGGAACCCCAGTACCACCATAAAAAAAAAGAAAGAAAGAAATTAAAATAAAACACAGAGAAGATCCTAACCCAGGAAGAAACTGGGCAGGATGCATCCTTTGACATTGTCACAGGGAAGGAAGTGGCTCTGAATTTCTGACATTCCCTCCCCCCTTCATTCCTTTGCATCATTTTATTTGATTTAAATCATGGAGAATCTGACTAAACCTAAGACACATATCCTTTTGACTACCAGGTGTCTGGGAAAAATAATACACTGCCCACCTTCCACTGGCTTGTTGAGTCAAACAGAAAAACAATGACAACTTATGTCCACTAAACTATCACACAGAGCTTTGATTTAGAAAAAAAAAAAAAGTGCCGCCAGGCATGGTGGTGTATACCTGTAATCCCAGTACTTGGGAGGCTGAGATAGGAGGATTGTGGATTTGAGGTCAGCCTTAGCAATTTAGTGAGACTCTGTAAAATAATTAAAAATAAAGCAGAGCATAGTGGCACATGCCTGTAATCTCAGTACTTGGGAGTCTGAGACAGGATTTCAGGCTTGAGGACAACTTCAGTAAGTAGTAAGGCTGTCATCAACCCAGCAAGAGCATGTTTCAAAATAAAATAAAATGGGCCGGGGTATAGTTTGGAGATAGAATGCCTCTAGGTTCAGTTCCCAGTTACACACACACACACACACACACACACACACACACACACTTAAAAATAAAAAGGGCTGGGGGTATAGGTTGGAGGTGTGGTACCCCTGGGTTCAATCTAAGTACCTAAAAGAAAAAAATGTAAAACTACCTTCTGTACTGAAAGAGCTGCTCAAATGTTTCTTTATAATGTTAATTATAGTGATTTTATTCATTATTATTGTGATTTTTATTGAGAGTGGGTGTATGTCATCTCTCCCTCATGAAAGTGTGTATGTATGTATGTATGTATGTATGTATGTATGTATGTATGTATATATTTTTTTCTAGCGTTCTTCAGAACTGCCAACTCAAGATTTTTCAAAATCACTCTTCTCTTTCTCGGTCCTAGCAAGTCCCTTCTTTCCGAATCCAATGAAACAAAGGAATGAAAGCTTTCCAGAGGATTTCATTCTCACGGGCTTTACCAAGTACCCATGGCTGGATCTTCCTCTCTTCTGCGTCCTCCTGACCTCCTACATGTTCACACTGTTGGGAAACATTGCTATCATTCTAGTGTCTCAACTTGATTCCCAACTCCAGAGTCCCATGTATTTCTTCCTCACCAACCTTTCCTTTCTGGATCTCTGTTTCACCACCACCACTGTACCTCAAATGCTGTTCAACTTAGGGGGTCCCGACAAGAACATCACTTATGTAGGCTGCATGGCCCAGGCCTACGTATTTCACTGGCTGGGCTGTACTGAGTGTGTGCTGCTTGGCATCATGGCCTTAGATCGCTATGTGGCGGTGTGTAAGCCTCTGAGGTACTCCGTCATCATGGACCACACGCTCTGCCTGCAGCTGGCCGGCATGGCGTGGCTCACCGGTCTGGCCAATTCACTGCTGCAGTCCACGCTCACGGTCCAGCTGCCCCTGTGTGGGAACCAGGTGCTGGATCACTTCTTTTGTGAGCTGCCTGGTCTTATTAAGATGGCTTGCGGGGACACCACCGTCAACAAGCTTGTTTTATCGGTGGTGGCCACCCTGCTGATAATGGGTCCCCTCTTCATGATCCTTGTCTCGTACGGTTACATTGCTCGTACCGTATTTCAAATCCCTTCTGCTGCTGGGAGACTCAAGGCTTTCAACACTTGCTCATCACACTTACTGGTGGTGTCTTTATTTTATGGGCCTGGCATCTACATCTACATGCAGCCCTCAGGGGATGGTCCTCAAGACCTTATCAAAGTCTTGACTCTGTTCTACTGTGTTATTACTCCTATGGCCAACCCATTCATCTACACCCTGAGGAACAAGGAAGTTCTAGGAGCTCTGAAGCGGCTTCTGAGGAAGGCCATGTCATCTAAGAGAATGTGAGGAGATGATGATTTATTTTGAATGAGAAGGCCCAACAATGTTCTCCTAATATATGGCCCATAAAAAGCCTGATCAAAAGTCAAGAAAACCTCTGCTTATGAAGATAATAACGAAATTCTTAAAATACTTAAAAAGCTATATGAAAAAGGCTTTTGAACTTTCAGTATGGGATCAGTAAAAAAAAAATGCTAAGGGCACCAGCAGGTTTGCCATAAACACATCTGAAAGTAATTACCTGGAAGTGTCTCACTTTGTTAGAACTTTAAAAACATCAAAGAGAAAGACTTCAGGGAATTTTCTTTAAAGTATAAACTTATTTTTGTGAGTTCTTCTGCTTAATTCTTCTAGGAACTTATCAAATAAGAAAGAAGAAATATCAATAGGCAAAAAACTATGATTATTAAATAAAGTTGATTCCAGATAGGCACATGATTCTGTGGTGGGGTATGCCTCCCAGTATTTGGGAGGCAAAGACAGAAAGATTGCAGGTTCAAGACCAGCCTCAGCAACTTAGTGAGAGTTTGCTTAAAAAAGGTGGGGGCTGAGGATGTAGCCTCTGAGTTCAATCTCCAGAAAGTGTACTTGAACCCCCAAAGACATGTAATTTAAATAATGAATGTTTGCTTAACTATAAAAATATTTGGGAAGCCTGAATATGAACCAAACATTAGATGTTAGGAAAACACTGGATTTCCTTAAAAGCATGAAAATGATATTGTTATCTGGGATAACAGTATTATTATTATTAGCAGTACATTTAGGGGTGAAAGCCATGTTTGTTAATTTCCTCAAGAAAATTGGTTGAGATTTTGGATGGATTAGTAAGAGCTATGGCTCACAAGGATTTGAGGATGTAGAAAAACCCCAAAGAAGCTTAAGACAATTTTGTGGGAAAATGACTAGTTGGAGAATTGATTGAGGACAAGCATAGTTGTGGAGAAACAGGAGGTTTTTCCCATAGTCCCAATGAGATATGGTGATAATTTATGAGAGGTGATAGAAATAAATCATTAAAATGTTTTGAAGATAAATTTGGCAGGACTTTGATGGATTTCATGTTAGGATAAAGAAGAGACACCCAAGTAAATGGTTTAGACAAATGGACAAAAGGAGTAAGAGAAAGAGGATCAGGCTTGGGGGAAAAGATCACAAATTTGTCATTAACTCTGTTTTGCTTGAAATGCCTTTCAGACATTTAAGTGAAGAAGGATAAACAATTACAAAATTCAGAAAGAAATTTCAGGGACATTTGGGACACATCGGTGAATAAAATTAAAATGCGATACCACCAACTTTTTAGCAAAACACTTGTTGTTCTTAGAAATGTGAGGTGTGGAGGAGTTTGCAGGAAGTTTAATTTCGCTCACTCACTTCTGTCTAAACATAGATGATAATGGCAAGGCTATGACCAACATCGCTGATAACATAAGATTTTCCAGGTCCCTGTTCAGACTTGGGAGTGTTGGGATGTAAAAAGTGCCTTTGAAGGATGTTTTCCTGCCCTCGGGTCTTAAAGACCCTGGTTGTCACTGTTCTTATGATTCTAGGGATACTCTTTTTCTTGCCCTGTTTGATCCCATTACTTAAAAATGCTATCACTGCCATGGTGGAGGCCTCAGTAGCCCCTCTGTGTGCATCACTACAAGTCCCTCTGGAGCAGCCTCAAAAATAAAAATTAAAATGTGAGACCCCCCAAATTAACCATCAATCTAGGGGTCTCAAAATGGGGGGAAAGACGAGAGCTCAAGATGGCACCACCCAGTCCCAGCCATATGGGGCCCAAGATGGCGCCACCTAATTCTGGCCATGTGGAGGCTAATACAGAAAATCTAGCTCAGGAAGCAGAAATAAAGCCTGACTGGAGCCCCTGTATTGCTACCCTTGCCTGTTATTGATCCAAGAAAAACTTGTCTCTCTGGGGATATATAATCTGTATGTTGATGCTTTTCAGGGCTCAGACCTGGAGCTTTGCTCTCCGAGCCTCACTGGTAAATAAAGAGACATGCTATATTCTTTAAAAAATGGAGGAAAGAGAGAAAAGAAAGAGAAAGAGAAAAGGAAAGAAAGAAAAAGAAATGTGAGGTGGTAGCTGGGCATGGTGGTGCACACTTGTAACCCCACTACATGGGAGGCTGAGATAGGAGAGTTGCAGTTTCAAGGACATCTTCAGCAAGTAGTGAGACTCTCATTAACCTAGAGAGACCCTGTTTCAAAATTAAAGTAAAACAGGACTGGGTGTGTAACTCAGAGGTAGAATGCCCCTGGGTTCCATCCTAGTACCATAAAAAAGTGAAGTGCTTGTAACCTTTTGAAAAGCAATAGACGAGCACCTAATTTTAAAAATACATATATACTTCCACTGAGTAGTCTCATCTGTGAGAGCCTATCATCTGGAAATAAAATCACCTTTGTAGAAGAGGTCACTTATATTCATGATGACAAAAAAACTAGAAATATATTATGGTGGCGTACACCTTAAAGTACTTGGGAGGCTGAGACAGGAGGATCACAGGTCTGTGTCTAGCCTCAGCAATTTAGCTAGGGTCTCCACAACTTAGTGAGATGCTGTTTCAAAGTAAAAAATAAAATAAGCCTAGGGGGTATATATAGGAGGTAGAACACCTCTGGGTTCAATTCCCAGTACAAAAAAAGAAGTGTATGTGTATGATTGCGTGAGCAGGAACAAAAATGTGCAAGAATGCACACTGACATTGGTTGGGGCCATTAGAAAGTGAGGACTTAGGTGGCGGGTGTGGGGAGCTGAAGAATGGGAAATAAAGCCAGGCAGAAAGGGGGAAGCAGAGAGAGAGAGAGAGAAGACAGGGTCCTCTCTACCAGGACCTTTATCCCCATTAGCTTTTCCTGGGGTAATCCTGTGTGGTCCTGGGAAGGAGCTGCTTTGCAGCTGATAAAGAGATCAACCATATCCGGGAAGATGGCGACCAAGAAAAGCAGCATTTGCAAGTTCTGCTATCTCTCTCTCTCTCTCTCTCTCTCTCTCTCTCTCTCTCTCTCTCTCTCTCTCTCTTTCTCTCTCTCTCTCTCTTTCTTTTGTGGTGGTACTGGGGTTCCTGGAAGCCCTTCTACCTCCAGGCTACACTCTCAGACCTATTTTATTTTTGGAAACAGGGTCTCTTAAGCCAGCACAGCTGGCTTCGAACTGGCACGATCCTCCTGTTTCCGCCTCCCAAGCACAGGGATTATAAGCGTGCGCCACCGTGCCCGGCCAACACTCGATCTCTAATGCCACAAAATCAGTACTTTTCATAGCCAGAAAACACTATCAGTAGAGAAATAAAAACTGTAAATAAAAGGGACAGATAAAAAGAAGACTAGAAGAACAACCAGAGCCCAGAAAAGAAACCAGCCCACATTGCAGCGGCAGACACAACACCAGTGCCATCTTGCCTCACAGCACCAGGCTCCATAGAGGAAAGGTAAACAAGGAGCTGAAATGAGCAGCTGCAGATCATTCGTGTGTAATTCAGCAGTTCTTTCAGTGCAAAGAACATCTAAAACTCCCAGTGGCTAAGCTAATCATGCCCTCCAGGGACTCAGAACAAAGCTCAAAACCAATATGCCAGCCTCACGGCCGAGGGCATGGCAGTGGTGCTATAATATAAGCAGTGGCGGCGAGTTCACTATGCCCATGACAGCTCCAGATCAGTGTGCACAATAACCATAAGTGAAATTGCGGCCCCTAAAGGAGAAATCCCAGCACTGCACTCCCAGGGACTGGCGCAGCTTTGATAATCTCCCTGGGTCTGAGATTTTGCAGTCCAACCCAGTGGAAAAGTAGCAGTGGCAGAGATACCACACCCTAGTTGCAGCTCCCCGTGGGAAAACGCCCAGCCCGGCACCCCCTACAGTCTCACACAGTCTCGATTAACTCCCTGGGTCTTAGATTTTGTGATACAACCCAGTAAAGGAGTAGTGGCGGCTCCAATTACCACAGACTCGAGATCCAGAGCACCCTAAGTGAAGTTGTGGTGACCTGAGGAAGAACCCAGAGAAGGCACAAGCTTCTGAAATCAAGGGAAAGAGGAACAACAATGGAGCAATTAATGCCCACAAACCTCACAATATTAGAACCTGATAACACAGAAATTCAGAGATCTCCAGAAGATCAAATCAGGAATATAACTGCAGAAATAATACAGGACCTTTGAAAAGAATTTAGAGAGAGTCTAAAAGAAATAAAGGATGCAACCATTGAAGTAAAGGCATCAATTCAAACTATAAACAATCGATTAGACCACATTGAGAATAGAATCTCGCTCCTAGAAGCTGATCACTCCAAAAAAGAACACATAGTTTATAATTTAGAAAAAAAAGTCAGACATCAGGAATTTGACATTGAAGAAATGTGGGCCCATTTTAAGAGAGCTAACCTAAGAATAATTGGAATAGAGGAGGAAAAAGAAGGTAAAACCAAAGGAATCAACAATCTCTCAAAAAAGTAATAGCAGAAAAATTTCCAAACATAGAGCAAGAGGTTAATACACAGGTCCAGGAAACTTATAGAACTCCCTTTAGACAGGATCAGAGAAGAGGTTCCCCATGCCACAAAATTATCAAAATGACCAATGTAGAAGACAAGGAGAGAATCTTAAAGGCAACAAAAACAAAAGGCCAAGTGACAGTCAGAGGCAAACCAATTAGAATCACTCCAGACTTCCCAAACAAAGTCATGAAAGCCATGGAGTAACATATTCCAAACTCTGAAAGAAAACAATTTCCAGCCAAAAATTTCCTACCCAGCAAACATCTTTCAAATTAGATGGGGAAATAAGAAGCTTCCATGACAAACAGAAACTGAAGGAATTTATATCTTCAAAATCAGCACTAGAGAAAATACTCAAAGAGATTAACTACAAAGAAGAAATAGGTAATACACACCAGAACCAGAGAAATAAGATTTTCCATCCAGCAGACAACTAAGCAAAGAAGAATAAACAGTATTTCAAACAGAAATAAAATCTTAACATGTTAAGAATTAAAAATTATCTCTCATGCTGGGCATGGTGGTGCACGCTTGTAATCCCTGTGCTTGGGAGGTGGAGACAGGAGGATTACACAGTTTCGAAGCCCCTTGCTGGCTTAAGAGATCCTATTTCCATATAAAAATATAAAAAATAGGTCTAAAAATAGCCTGGAGGTAGAAGGGTTCCATCCCCACTACCACAAAAATAAATAAATAAAAATTAAAAAATTTAAATTACCTCTCAGTAATCACACTAAATGTAAATGGCCTCAATTCCCCAATAAAAAGACATAAAGTGGCAAAATGGATTAAAACCAAAATCCATCCATCCGCTGCTTACAAGAAACACACCTTACAAGTAAAGATAGTAACAAACTCAAGGTAAAGGGCTGGAGCATGGTAATTCATCTAACGGAACTCGAAGGAAAGCAGGAGTAGCAACAATGATATCAGACAAGTTAGACTTCAAACCCAAGCTTATTAGAAGAGACAAAGAAGGTCATATTTTACTGGTAAAAGGAATAATCCAGCAAGAGGAAATAACAGTAATCAACATCTATGCCCCAAACATGGGTGCAGATACTTTAATAAAACAAACTCTTTGTTACATGAAGTCACACATAGGTCCCAATACAATAATACTGGGAGACTTCAACACACCTCTCACAACACTAGACCAATCTTCCACAAAGGGTCAGTAAAGATGTCTCAGAACTAAAGAACACCATTAATAAAATGGACCTGTTGGATACATATAGAATATTTCACCCAACTACAGCGGAGTTTACATTTTTCTCAGCTGCTCGTGGAACCTTCTCCAAAATAGATCACATCCTGGGACACAAAATGAGCCAAGAAGCATATCCTGGAGCTTCTGATACTGGAACAAGTCCTGTCCATCTTGCCTGAAGAACCCCAGTCTTGGGTACAGGAACATTATCAATTGAGTGGAGATAAGGCTGTTGTCTTTGCTGGAAGATTTGGAAAGAGAATTTAATGAACCAGGATTTCCAATGGGAAGATGTGGCAAAATACAGCATTTAATGGTTAGATCAACAGGAAAGCCGTGAGGGCAACGCTACTGAGTTTTTGCCCTTATTAACCTTCATTGGTTCTTTCAATTCCTTTTTCCTGTCCTAACTACTGGGGGATTGTTTCTTGAGGGTTCAGTCTCTTTCTCTCTGAAGTTTTCTCTGAAGCCCAATGATCTCTAATGGTCTCTAGGGAACATCCCAAGCAGATAAACTGTCTGGAAGTGCGCTGGGAGGAAGTGATATTTCTGGGAGCTGGACATAAGTCACCAAATTATCTACTCCAGTATTTGGAGACTTTGCTCAAGCATGACTCTTTGGTACCCCATTCCCTACCAAAAAGAAGAAAGGAGGAAGAGGAGGAAGTGGGTTTAGGTAGGGACTCTTGCTCCCCTAACCGAAGCCCTCCTTTATAGCTAAATTATTAATGTCTCTAACCCACACTGTCCCCTGTAATCCTCCCTGGTTCATCTATATCTTTCTTTATAAAGTACAGCCTTTATTCTAGGCCTGTTAAATGACAGAGTTCTCTTTGTTTTCACACATTCATCTTTGCATTTCATCAAGGCATTAAATTATCACATTGTGTTACTTCTTATGCCGTCTCTTTGCAGTGATCTTCTAAATATCTTCCTTGTCTCTACCCTCTGTCTTCTTTCTCTATTAGTGAACAAGTCACCTTTTAAACCTTTCACTTTGACCACATTTTCCTCTCTTCTTTCACATTAAATTACTTTCTCTTTTCTTGTCATACCCACTCGTACAAGTTACTCCAGTCTAGGTTAAGTACCCTCTTCCCTTTTAAAGTTCTTTATACATGCTTTATATTTTCAAAGCATTCCTATTTTTAGAATCTGTCTCCAAAAATAGCAATAAAGTAGTTGAGAGACCCAAGAATTAAGTTTTTTTTCCATTAAATCCTGTGAGCTCAGAAAAAAAAATCTCCATTTTAATGAGCTTGATGGGATATTTACTTTATCTATTTCAGGCCAAAATTCCCTAAAACATAGTTTTTTTGTGTGTGTGCATTCTTAAAAAGAATACTGACTGTTGTTTATAAAGGAATTCTTGAACTGAATCTGCAAGCAATAAACTTTGGGTGGAAAGATTAAGACAGATTTTTTTCCCTAAGCAATGAACATTCTTTTTCCTTTCTTCTATAATTGTATTTGCAATTTAAAGAATTTTTAAAGTCTCAAGTCTCAATCCTTATGAAATATCAGTGAAATCACACAGGACTTACCTAGCATCAGAAATATCACACCTTAATAAAATTTTACTAGTGCAATGAGTGTGGAAAGACTTTCAGGAAAAGTTCAAACCTTACAAAATATTGGCAAATCCATGCAGAAGAAAGCTCTATGGATGTGATGAGTGTCTAAAAGCCTTTAGTGAAAGCTCTGACCTCAGTAGAGATCAAAGAATTTATACTGGGGAGAACCCCTAGGAATGTGACTATTTGACACCAACCTTTAAGAGCCTGAGAAGATTTGCTTGTATGTTTTCATTTAACCTGGTAACAACTGGGTTTGTCTTCTACAAATTAGCATTATTCCTGGAGAAAGAGAAGAACAATTCATTTCTTGAATTATTCATAAAGAGCTAGCACTCAAGGAATTTTTTTTGTACCGGGATTGAATTCAGGCCCACTACACTTCCAAGCTCTACTCCCAGTCATTTTTAATATTTTGTTTCAAAACAGGGTCTTGCTAGGTTTCTGAGAGTGTCACTAAAATGTTGAGGCTGACCTTGAACTTGTGATCTTCCTGTCTCAGCCTCCCAAGTACTGGGTTTATAGGTGTGCCCCACAACACTTGGCTCAAGGAGGCTTTGGTCACCTTGCCTGAGGCAGAAACCTGTGACACTGGCCCAGCAACAGTAGGTTATAATGGGAGTCCAAGAAAGCTTGTTTCCAGGGGATTCTCTGTAAATTGCTGATGTCACTGTGTGCTACACGTCCAGCTAAGATAGTCCTGAGAAGTCCTCCTTGTTCAGTAACATTTATTTCTGTTTTAGGCAGCATTCTTACTGCTGTGGCCCAAAAGACCTTATCACAACAACTCAGAGAAAGGAAGGTTTATTTGCTCACAGTTCTGGAGGTTTCATGGGTTCAGCTCATGTTATGTTGGGTTACATTAGTGGAGCTCATGGCATCACAAAGGAAGAAGAGAGAAAAAAGGAAACATATAATTCCTAAGGTCCCACCCTCAGGGACGACTCCTCAGCAACCAAGCCCCACCTCTAATTTCATTGCCTTTCAGCCATGAGGTCTAGGGGAGCTGGTTAACCCACCCCTCAAAGCCAAAGGAGCTAGCTGATCAAGAAATTTGGATTTGCGTTCTGGCTGTGCCCACCTCAGCACCTCATTTCTCTGAGCTTTGATTACTTCAGCTGTAAAATAAATGGTTTGCATTTTTAAAAGCTATTTATTGTGATGTGCTATACTGGTCTGTTTTTTGTTGCCAATAACACAGACTAGGTACATTATACAGAAAGAAGGATTATTTAAGTTTTTTGGTTCTGGACATGCAAGGTTTAGGGGCTGCAACTGATAATGGCCTTCTAGTTGCCAGAGTACTAAGGTGCCCAGAGCATGGCAAAATACAGGAAGTGTGTGTGTGTGTGTGTGTGTGTGTGTGTGTGTGTGTGTGTCCTAGGTCTTTCTCCCTTTTCTTTAATAGCCACCAGGATTCAATCATGGGGACTTTGCCCTAATGACTTTAATCCTACTCAATTTACAAAGGTCCGACATCCAGAAATCATAGTTGGATTAAGTTTCTATCTTTTTTTTTTCTCCTGCCGAAATGAGGATGGAACCCAGGGGCCTTCAACCTCCAAGCTACACCCTCAGCCCTATTTTTTAGTCTTTATTTTGAAACAGGGTCTCAATGAGTTGCAAAGGGCCTCACTAAGTAGCTGAGGCTGTCAGAGAACAGTGATCCTCCTGTCTCAGCCTCCCGAATGCTGAGATTACAAGCGTGCACCACCACGCCCGGGATTATATTTCTTTTTTCTTTTTTTTTTTTTTTTGGTGGTACTGGGGTTCCTGGAAGCCCTTCTACCTCCGGGCTACACTCCCAGACCTATTTTTTTACATTTTCATTTTGGAAACAGGGTCTCCTAAGCCAGCGCGCGCGGCTGGCTTCGAACCTGCGCGATCCTCCTGTCTCTGCCTCCCAAGCGCGGGGATTACAAGCGTGCACCACCACGCCCGGGGTTATATTTCAACATATGAAGTCTCAGGGACTCCCAATCCGGAGCCAAACTATATATGTGCATATATTAAAATACACAATGTGTGTATAGTTAAATAAAATAGCACAAAGTGAAAGCATCCTTGTAACCACCAGGGTCAGAACATTATCAGTTCCCAGAGGCCTGACTTATTGTCCCTTGTGAACTCTATTCCTTTCCTTCTCTGTGCTGTGGCTTTGAATGCCACTTATTAGTTTTCCCCTGTTTTGGACCATACATAAATGGAACCTGAAGTATGAGTTCCTCTGTGTCTAGCTTTTTTCACTAGAAAAATTATCACTGTGGTTTGTAACTGTAGCTCATTCATGTTCGTTGTTGACTAGTATTCCATTTTATGAATAAACTTTGATTTTTTAATCAGTCCTAGTATTAATGGACACTTGGGCTGTTTCCAGTTGAAAATGGTCACTGGAAAATGCAGCCAAGACAAGCACATATTGAAATTTATAATGCTGATTAGGGGCAAGCATGTGTGAATTTCTGTTGATTGGATCACAGAAAAGACATTTTTCAACTTTAATAAATATTCTGAGTTCACCAACTTACAGTCACATGCAGTGTATGAAAGAAAAGTGAGATAGGCAAAAGAAATTTGGATCATGAATAGTAGGTATTTGTTGCTAGCAATACTGGTATTGTAATTTTAACACTAGCTTAATTATAAAGTAGAGAAAACTGAGTGCATATATTGAGACTGTTGGAGACAGAATTTTCACCGTGGGTAAAAGAGAAAACTATGTGTAATAATAAAACGAAAAAGAATTCTCTGGACTTCTATATAAATAGAAAGTGTAGAATCCTGATCATATATATCCCCCTTCTCCAGAAGTAATAATATATCCCAGTAGCAATGAGCTTATCTGAAAGGGAAATCAGACTAAGAAATAGGGGAGATCAAACTAAGACAGCAAGACAGGATCTTTCCCGTTTCTCCCCCACTTCTCTCCCCTTATCCTGCTTGTGCTGACACCACGCTTGTGGTTAACAAAGGGAAAACTGTGTTCCAGCTGCATAGCCGGCTGACCTCGACAGTTGCAACCTGGAGATAGCCTTGGGACTAAAGTAGAATGTGTGCAGACGTGCTTGGAGCTGGATCCGGTGGAAGGATCACTGTATTCTTGGAATAACCACAAGGTTTGCTGATGTTTGCCAAACCTTTATTCCTTTGTTTGTAAGACCTATAAAAACCCCTGCGCCCAAAGCTCGGGGCTCTCAGCCTCTGTTCAGCTTTGCTGGTCATGCTTTGAGCCCCAGCATGCTGGAAGAATAAAACCTTTGCTTTTGCACGAAGAGAGTGGCTTGGGGTCCTCCTTGGTTGTCGCACGGAGCGCCGATCTCAACATATCCATTGCCCAAAATCCAGATCTCGAGTTTCTGTAGACCATGCTCCACTAAAAGAAATCATAGCTTCATGTAACAAGGATGGATTTCAAATCCAGAGCAGAAAAGTGAAATGAAGCTGGAATATCTTGTGTAAGAGTGTACACACAAACTAGTGGGGACTTACTAACATAAAATCCAGGCTTAAAGGGCTCTAAAACTGACGTTTGAAATAATTTTAATATTAAATAACGAGTAATTGTTTATAATTGAATTGTCAAAGAATTAATGAGTTCATTGTCATAAAACGAGAGGGGACAGGGAAATGGAAAGGTTTTGTTTGCAGGAAACGCCAACTAAAATAAGTAGAAGCCATGTGCTTTGATTTCCTCCTCTATTAGATGGGGATAACTCATAAGATTCTTACAGAGTAAATGAATTAGTGTGCGTAAAGCACTATATACTAGCGGCCATCGTACTGCCTCCAGAAGAGAAGCCACCCAGGACCTCTCTCCCCTTGGACAGGGAAGTCAGAGGCACCATAGATGTGCGGAACCTCCGGGCTTCCTAGAAGGGACGCTGCGCGGCCGGAGCGCTGCGCCGGGGTGCCGCCGCCGCGGTGACGCACTTCCGGCCTTTGTTGTTTACCTCTTCGGCCGCGGTTGTCAAGGAGTCAGAGGTTGCGCGTCCTGGGCTGGCAGCATCTCTGCTCGCGGATGCCTCGGTGAGCTTGGGACCCGGCTGCCCGCGCCGAGGGCCCTCGGACCGGCGAGTCTGGGCGCCGCCACCGGCCCCGGGCGAGGGAGAAGGCGGCCCGGGTTTCTTGGCCGGAGCCTGGCGGGGCAGGTGAGGGGCTGAGGGGCTGCCTCGAGCCTGGAGGGGCCTCGCCCTCCACCCCCGGCGGCTGTTCGCGAGTCCTTCCACTTCTCGCCCGTGGTTCCAGGCCCCGCTGAGCCCTGCCTCGCCGCATTTTAGGATCCAAATAGATTCAGATATCGAGAAATGTGTTTTCTGACCCTTGTCATTCTTCTCTCTGGACTTAAACAACAAGCAAGGATGGTTTTCAGAGGCCACATCCTCTGTTTCTGATTCATGCAGTATAAAGGCTCTGCTCTCTGCTGCTTTAAAAAAAAAACACGAATATTTAAATAGCATTTACTACATGCTGCCAAGCACTGTTCTAAGCATTTAACATTTACTTCTAATTTTGAGGTAAGCACTATTTTTATATAGATTCCTCTCACTTCACTTTTTTTTTTTAATTACATCCAAGAAGAGCATGTGGTTAAGTAACTCGCTCAAGGTCCTGTAATTGGTAAACGGTATGTGTATTCAATTCCTGACAGTTCTACGCAGAGTCTGTTTTACTCTGCCGACTCTGCTTTCTATTATCTTTACAGCCATAACCCCCAAAAGTTACTTCTCTCCTTTGAAAATGGTCCTTCATCTTTTGGACCTCAGTATACCTAGGCTCCTAGTTAGGACTTAAGATTGGAGAAGACAGTATATCTGAAGACATGAATAATGTCAGAATGTCTGCAAAACTGGTGGAACGGCTGTTTTGTGTGTACACATGCATTTCCCACTTGCCCACACACCTTATTCTTTGGGCAGCAGAAAAAAAAATATATAGTCTTGGTCCCCAGGGATAGTAGCAGCTATTGATTAAGCCATCATTGTGCCAAAAGAAAATATGTTTAATAGTTTTATTGGTGCATTGTAAATAGACATCATAATGGGATTCAGTGATGCAAACATATGCGCGGACAGCTCGTGGTGTGCTCCCCTCAGGGCCCCACCCCACTCCATCCCTCTCCATACATGTTAGCGAGATTGGTAGTGATACCTTCATATATGGACAGAGCATTATTTGAACTGTTTCCCTTATCAATTCTTTTTCCCCTCCCGCCATCCCTTTCCACTATTTTACTGGCCTCTCATTTAGCTGAAGTCCCTTTTGTATTCTATTTTTCTCTCTAGCTTCCACATATGAGAGAAAACATATGGCCTTCGACTTTCTGAGACTGGCTGATCTCACTTAACATACTATTCTCTAGTTCCATATATTTTCTTGCGAACGACATAATTGTGTTCTTTATGGCTAAGTAAAATTGCATTGTGTGTGTATGCCGCATTTTATTTACCTATTCATCTGTTGATGGACACGTGGGTTGGTTTCATAATTTAGTTATTGTGAGTTGTGCTGCTTTAAACATGGGTATGCATGTATTACTATAGTATTCTGACTTTAATTCTTTTTTAAAGATACTTGAAAGTGATATAGCTGAGTCATAAGGTGGTTCCATTCCTAGTCTTTTGAAGAACTTCCATACCGATCTCCATAATGGCTGTACTAATTTACAATCCCACCAAAAGTGTATAATAATTACTTTCCTCCACACATATTTGTATTCTTGATGACTGCCATTCTGACTGAAATAAATGAGATATCAGTGTAGTTTTGATTTGCATTTCTGACTGCTAAAGATGTTTACCATTTTCTCATTTACTTATTGACCATTTGTACCTCATCTTTTTAGAAGTGTCTGTTCAGTTCATTTGCTTATTTTTTTATTGGATTTTTAGTGTTAAGTTTTTAAACTACTTTATAAGTCTAGACATTCATCTTCTATCAGAGGAATAGTTGTCAAAGCATTTCTCCTATTCTGTAGGCTCTCCAGGCTCGATTATTTCCTTTACTGCTCAGAAACTTTTGAATTTGGTGCCATTCCATTTATTGATTCTCAGTTTTATTTCCTGACCTTTAGGGGTCTTTCTTATATCATCTCCTTAAAAGGCTAATTTGCATGCTTACTGTGTGCCATTCTTTGAGCAAAACAACTTCATATGTGCTATTTAATCTTGTCAACAGCTTTGCAAGGGAGTTATCCTCATTTTATGTGGGAGATTGGAGCTCAAAAAAACAACATTCAAGTAACTTTCCCAAGATCACTGTTAGTCAGAATTCACAACCAGATAAGCCTGCATTCTTTGCTACCTCATACTCCCTTCTTAGATAAGTAGGGAAAATATGGGCTTATATTAATTATGTGTTTGTGAGAAATATTACACATGCATAGGAAATGCCTAAAAGATAAATTCCAATATTTTGGGGAGCAGAACTTGGTGAAGGAGTTCTGTATTCCTCTACTCTTTGGATTAAAAAATGATTGTGGCCAGGCATGGTGGCACATGCTTGCAATCTCAGTACTTGAAAGGCTGGTAAAGGAAGATCACAGGTTCAAGGACAGTCTCAGTAAGTAGTGAGATGCTCAACAACTTAGCGATACCTTGTTTCAAAATAAAAATAAAACAGAGCTAGGGGTGTAGCTAAGAGGTAGAATGCCCTTGGCTTCAATCCTCAGTAACACACAAGCACGAAAAAATAAAAATAAAAAACAAGTGTGAAGAAAAACAGCAGCACATGATAGGTTGTAACTGAGAGTGAGTGGTGGGGCTCATACAGTACTTGATCTGAATAAGAGCTGGAAGGAAGACTAGAGTAGGCTGAATGGATGAAGAGCACTTCAAGAATTTGCTCTGTATTATTTTTGCATAAAATAATCTTTCTCCAGATAGCTATGACTGCTGATCATCTCTGCTTAGCTGTTATCAAGCCTTCCCTGATGACCGCATACGAACCAGCAACCTTTATTTCTCTCTCATTCTCTATATCTTTTATTTTCTCAAAAGCATTTATCACTACTTTACATATATTTAATATCTGTCTCCTGTGGCACTTTCCCCTGTTTTCTCCTTCCTTTTCCTCACATAGAAATAATGGTAGAGCAGCTGAGACTAAGAATTCTAAAGTCAAGCTTGCTGGGTTTGAAATGCAGCTGCACCGATGAAATAGCTACCTTGGTTAAGTGACTTAAACTCCTTTGTGTCTCAGTTTTCTCATCTGTAATATGGGGCAATAACAGTACCTTACTCATGACTGAGGATTAAATGGGCGCATTAGAACATCTAGAATAACGACTGTAACATTAATAGCACTATAAACGACACCTACTGCGATTATTAATAGAATATAAATTCCATGATACTGGATACTTTATTTTGTTTACAGTTGCAGCAACCCTCATGCCTACAACAGTATTTAGAGTATAGTAGGCTCTGAATGAATACTTGCTAAATGAATGTGTATGAACAATTTAGACAGATCTTTTCTTACAACACCTTGCCTTTCTGGAAGGACTCTGCCTCTCCTCCCCAAGTGTAATTCTTTTGCTTCTCGTTTGGACTTTTTCTCTTCTTTAATCTTCATCCCCCATGTTGTTTCCCCTTTCTTCCTGATTCTTAGTGTCATCTGTGATCATTTGGGCCCAAAGTATATGTTTACCTCCATTTGACAATGTACAGAGTTCAATATCTTGCAATTCAAATGGAAACCCAGTATACTTAATCTGCTTTGAGCTATTTCATTCAGGACAATCCGAGTGGTGCTTTCCTTTTGTTCTGTTCTGTTTTCCTTCCCCTATTGTTTGCATCAGAGTTTGCACAGTATTTTTATCATTGTCAAATCAGTGTTTGTTCTTCATGAAAATGATGGAAATGGGCATACTCCCAGTACCCACTTGCCATTAAGTTTTCTGCATTTTTTAATTTTTTCCCCTCTGTGAATTATTTTTTAGATCACAGGATTTCCAGAGGAAAAAATCAAGGGGGAATTATCAAGAATAGATTCTGTTTTGAACAGTTAAACCTAAAATGGCCACAACCTTGGCTCTTCAGGCTGAGGACATGCAGGAAGGAGTCCTGGCAGTGAACGTAAAGGAGGAAGAGAAGGCCCACACCTGTGGGCAGGACTCTGGCCAGTCAAGAAGTAACCTCCAAACCAGAGATATCTTTCGTAGACGCTTCAGGCAGTTCTGCTATCAGGAGAGCCCTGGTCCCCGGGAGGCCCTTGGAAGACTCCGTGAGCTCTGCCATCAGTGGCTGTGTCCAGAGGCGCACAGCAAGGAGCAGATCCTGGAGCTGCTGGTGCTGGAGCAGTTCCTGGCCATCCTGCCTGAGGAGCTGCAGAGCTGGGTGAAAGAGCATTGCCCTGCAAGTGGAGATGAGGCGGTGATGGTGCTGGAGGATTTGGAAAAGGAGCTGGATGAACCAGGAGAGCAGGTGGGAAGATGGGAGAACAGAGGTTTGTACCTGTAGGAGCAAATATGGGGTTTCATTGCAACAGAGTAAGTGAGGAGGAGGAGGAGGAGGAGGAGGAAGAGGAGGAGAAGGAGGAGGAGGAGGAGGAGGAGGAGGAGGCTTTCTTTGCCTGACTTGTTCTTGATCTGTTGTAGGCTTTCTCTGTCATGTATGTATGTATGTATGTATCTATCTATCTATCAATCATCTATCTATCTATCTTAGTTTGCTACCCAGATATTGAACCCAGGGACATTCTACCTCTTAGCTACAACCCTAGTTCTTTTTATTTTGAAATAAGAAGGGTATTACTAAGTTGCCAAGGGTCTAAGTTGCTGAGCCTGGCCTCCAACCAGAAATCCTCCTGTCTCAGCCTTCCAAATACTGGGATTATAGGAATGCATTACAATGCCCGCATGCCTGGCTTTTGGAGGCTCTTAATTTCTGCCTTTGTTTTTCTCTTTGCCAGCTTCTTGGTCCTTCTTTTCCTATCTAGTGGCCCCAAGAAGGCCTCCTTGCAATATCCTCTCTGATACTTTATTCCTAACTGTCCTTAATTTCCACCAGGTCCCAAGCCATGCTCATAAGCAGAAGTTTGTAAGGGAGAAGTCAACTCAAGAAGCAGCCCAAGAGTCAAAAAAGGGCCCTCTCCAACCCTGGGAAGAGCATCGAGTGTGTAACTTACAAGAGGGGTACCCAGGTCAGGAAATGGGTGAGGATGAGAGTCCCCTCGGGGAGCCCGTTTCATTCCCTGAAGGTTCCATACGTTCATTTAGTGTCTGCTTTATGCCAGGCAGGGTGCTATGTAATGGGAAGACAGTGATGGGCCTACGTGCTCCACATTCATGAAATTTAAACAGTCTGCTGAGAGCAGCAGACAATTAAAACACGCAGTTACAACACAGAGCATGTTCTCCCAGAGGTCTGGGTATAACTGTCTTACAGAGGGAAAGTAAACCGAAAAAGTGGCACTTGCCCTCTTCCACTCTCCTAGGTACTTTTTTTAAAAATTAACATTCACACAGTCCACTTACTATTTCAGATGATGAGGCCAGGTCCTGGAATATGGAGTTAACCTCCAAGAGGGAACTTTCTAAAGAGATGAAATCTCTGGTACAAGTACCTGGGAAACTGAATGGTGCTCTTACTCAGGTGTCCGAATGTGGAGACACTGGCAACCATGAAGGCAGCGTGGAAAGGCAACGAGCAAGCTCTTCAGCAGAGAGGCCCTATGTCTGTGGTGAATGTGGGAAAAGCTTCACCCAGAATTCCATCCTCGTCGAGCACCAGAGAACACACACAGGGGAGAAGCCCTATGAGTGTGATGTGTGTGGCCGGGCTTTCGGCCAGCGCTCAGGCCTGTTCCAGCATCAGAGGCTCCACACTGGGGAGAAGCGCTACCAGTGCAGTGTTTGTGGCAAAGCCTTCAGCCAGAATGCGGGCCTCTTCCATCACCTCCGAATCCACACTGGAGAGAGGCCTTACCAGTGCAGTCAGTGCAGCAAGAGCTTCAGCCGGCGTTCTGTCCTCATCAAGCACCAGAGAATTCACACTGGAGAGAGGCCTTATGAGTGTGAAGAGTGTGGCAAGAACTTCATTTACCATTGCAACCTCATCCAGCATCGGAAAGTCCACCCTGTCATCTAGTCGAGCTAGCTCCTTGGAACAGGGAGGGCCAACTTTCCTGAAGTCAGACCACTAGGCAGGGGAGCAAGGGGACTGCCTCTCACTTTGTCTCCAAGAAAACAATAATAATCGAGTCTTCTATTGTAGAAAATTACAGGGAGAACCAGTGAAAATGCCCTAGACTTTATACTGAAAGAAGCACAATCTTAATTAAATACATCTGTCAAGTTCTCCGTGGTCTGTGACATCCACAGTGAGGCAGTGCAGAATACTGAGTCTTGTGTTGACTTCAAAATAATGCATTGTTCCCAGCACTGTGATTCCCCTGACTGCCCTGCTGTCTCACAGATAGCATTAAGGAAGCTTCTGGAGCCTGAGCTGTGGGCCCAGAGAGCTAAGGGGAGAGGACAGCTGAAGTCACTGTGGTGTGCAGAAGGCAACCTTTGGCTCCCACGTCCACACTTTGCTTGAAAACTTCCTAGCAGCAGTACAGCTACTGGCGGAGGCTGGGTGGGAAGGGTGAGGGCTGCCTCTGACTTGCCTTGCCTGCCCCTGCAGGCTTCTGGGGAGTGGGGCTCTCCCCAGGAAGAGGTGGGCACCCTCTCATCTGGTCTGTTTCCCACCCACACCCCCAGGCAGGGTTGGAGATAAAGGACTTTTTTTAACCTTTTGTTTTTGTTTTTAAAAAGTAAATCTGTAAAAGCTGAAAAAAATAATACATTGTGTTTACTTCATAACATATACTTTAATACATACCTGTGGGAGAGGTTTTCTGGGTGTACTTCAGGAAACTACTTCATCCTAGTTTTTTAAATTAAAAAAAAATTGCATGCAGTACAAAGTTTACTTTGCGTATAAAGTAATGTCAAAGGTAAATCACTGCCTATTTAAAGATTAAAAATAATGGTAGTAAAATTTGTAATGGTATGCCGGGCGTGGCGGCGCACGCTTGTAATCCCCACGCTTGGGAGGCTGAGACAGGAGGATCGCACAGGTTCGAAGCCAGCCTCAGCTGCTTAGTGAGGCTCTCAGAAGACCCTGTTTCCAAATAAAACATAAAATAGGTCTGGGAATATAGCCCAGAGATAGAAAGCCTCCGGGTTCCACCCTCATTACCATAAAAATTGTAATGGTAGTAAAATTTGACTTCTTTCCATTCACTTAAAATACTGTTTGATTTTTAAATGTACAAGAAGAGCACATGAGTTCTCTCGTGTAAATGTCTAAATGTTTTTCCCCATAGATTTTTAGTGACTCAGCCTTTAGTCAGGAACTAGGGGACTGAAACAGCCATGTTGCCAGCGATAAGTACTGTTGCTTATGATTTTAAATGTGTACAGAACAAGTCTGTGAGAACTCAGTGGCTAGTGATAACTTCTGTTGCTCATCATTTTAAATTTGTACAGAGACCAAGAAACTTAGCTAAAATATATCTCATTTTGTTTGGAAAATACTGATCTCTGCATTTTTCTTGTGACAAATAATGAAGATGTTCAGTTTTTTTCCTTTTTCTTAAAATTTTTTTTGTGGTACTATGGATGGAGCTCAGGGGCATTTTACTTCTGAACCACACCCCCCAGCCCTATTTTAGTTTTTATTTTGAATTGGTCTCACTATGTTGCAGAGGGCCTCACTAATTGCTGAGGCTGACTGTGAACCTGTGATCTTACTGTCTTAGCTTCCTACGCACTGGGATTACAAGAATGTGGCACCACGCCTGGCTTCTTTAATATGTGATGGTTTGGTGCAACCATGGTGGGTTCTTTTCCTCAGCCCATTTAGAAAAAAATGAGCCAGGTTCAGGGCATGGTGGCACACGCTTGTAATCCCAGCACTTGGGAGGCTGAGACGGGGATTGCACAAGTTCTAAGTCAGCCTCAGCTACTTAGTGATGCTCTCAGCAACTTAGACCTTGTTTCCAATTAAAGTATAAAAAAGGTCTGAGAGTATAGCCTGGAGGTTGAAAAGGCCCTGAGTCCCACCCCTAGTCTCTGTCTCTGTCTCTCTGTCTCTGTCTCTCTCTCTCACACACACACACACACACACACACACACACACACACACACACACAGAAAAAGTGAGCCAGGGAACTCAGATTCATAAAGTAGAATATATTGTAAGGGGGGGGGAAGAGAGAAGGAAGAAGAAGGAGGAGGAGGAAGGGTGAGCATTATATCAAAGTCCTAGTTGATCGCTGCTGCTGCCCCCTCCCCCAATACAGATATTAAATAGGGTTTGTCCTAACTGGCCTTTCTTTTCTGGGTTGCCAAGTTCCTAGGCCAATACCTTACACTTCGTCAGCATCTATGTGAGAGGACAGCTTTTTTTTTTAACCTTTTCCCAGACCTGTGGCCTTTTAAGTTTTAAGGTCTGTAACTTAAGATCTTGTTATGTTGATCCAGCAGGCTCTGAGGCTGCCTGTTTACTGGCAGAATATGGGACAGACTAAACCTTACAAGAAGCTCAAACAGCAGGCAGGGAAAAGTAGGAAGCAGTCTCTGTACGGCCTGTCCACCTCCTCATCGGTGAGGCAGTCACCCATGGTGGTCGGCAGCTCTCTCAGGTATTCCTCCTGGATGGTGCCTGTTGCCTCTCAACGCATGCGAAGGTGTTCCTGATGATGTCCTCGGGGTCCGTGCCATTTAGCTTCTCGCCAAACATGGTGCGGAACATATGAAGTTGATGGGTCCCGGGGTCTCATTCATCATGGCTTCCAGGGACTCATTGAAGGACCAAAGTGACACCATGACAGGCTTCAGTGAAAGCTTTAAGTAAAGTAGGCCTAGGTTTCCTTTTCTTAGAAGTTAAGTTTCTATAACTCATTGTCCCTTTTGGAGAAACTGTGTTCATCTGACTTTCCCCTAGACACAGCCAATCAGTGCAGAGTACCTCTGTGTCCAGAATCAGTAGATAACCAAGCAAGGTCACTCTGCTCTAAGAAAAGAGACCCCCCATTCAACTTGAACATTCTTGAGATAGGTACTGTGGGCCAGACCAATCAATTTAAAGGTCAGCTTAGATGGCTGAAAATTTCCTGAGGGCAGCCCTTTCCTATGGCACAAAAGCTAAACCAATCAGGGGCGGATAGTGGTTGCTTGTTTTGCCAAAAGCTAAACCAATCAGGGGCGGATAGTGGTTGCTTGGTTACAAAACAACCAATCAATGTAATGGTGGGAAGGACTGTCTTCTTAGGGATAAAAGCTTTATTCTTGGGAGGCAAAGTGCTCTTCCTCCGTGACCACTGCATTGGTGTATGTGGAGAGCCCAAGCTCGAGCTTGAATACAATCCCTCATATAATTTACATCGGACTCAGCTCCTGGTGGTCTTTGGCGGATAATGGACCGGCATAAAAACATCAGTTGGATTTTTCCTGAGTGAGGCGAGCATATCATGCAGATCTTCCTTGTCGATGAAGCCATCCCTGTTCTGGTCAATCATGTTGAAGGTCTCTTTGAACTCTTGGATCTGCGACTGGTCAAACATGGTGAACACGTTGGACGTGGCGCGCTTAGGGCACTTCTTGGTGGTCTTGGTCTTTGCCCTTTTGCTTGACGTGGTGATGGTTAAATCCCTGCACAGCCTGAGAACCTCAGAGAGCTCTGCTGTTGATATGACCATCACCCTCTCCCTGAGTGCAGCTGGAAACCAATACATTTTATGTAATCAGGTTTATAATCTTTATTGATTTTGAGCTTTGACTTATGGTTTATAATGTTAACCCTTTCTCAAGTGTTAGAATTATCATGTTTTCTTCTAATCCACATATGGTACTTTATAAACATTTAGATCTCAGGTTTATTTGAAATCCATCCTGATGATAATATGTAGAAGAAGGAGATATAAATTCAAATTTACCATTGACCAAATGGTTATCAGCTGTCCCAACTGAAGTTCTTTTATTGGGGGAGGTGTACTGGGGATGGAACCCAGGGAGCATTCTACCTCTGAGTTACAGCTCCAAGCCCTTCTTATTTTCTGTTTTAAAACCGGGTCTTGATAAGTTCCTGAAGGTCTTGCCAAGTTGCTGAGGCTAACCTTGGAATCTGTGATACTCCTGCGTCAGCCTCCCAAGAACTGGAATTACAGGCTTGCACTACCATGCCCAGCCAATACAACATCCTTCATTTTCCCATTGATTTGCAATGTCACTTTCATTATTTACAAAATATTCATACATAGTGGGTTTGCTTTATTCATGTCTGTTCATGCACCAATATCATACTATATTGATAAGGCTCTCTCTCGTGATTGTTCTTTTTCAGGGAGTTCCTAGCAATTCTTATTTTCCCATTTAAACTGTATAATCAGTTTGTCTAAATTTAGAACAATGTGTGCATTTTTATTGTGCTACAGTAGTTGGCATATATTAATCAAGGGAGGATTGACCGCTGGGTCCTTCTATCCAACAGCAGCAAATTGTTCCCTATTTAAATTTACTCTTGGCTTGGTGTGGTGGCACAGGCCTCTAATCCCAGTACTTGGGAAATTGCTAAGGGCAGCCTTAAGCAATTCAGTGAGGCTATTAACAACCTAGTGAGACTCTGTTTCCAAATAAGAAATAAAATCAGGCTGGGAGTGTAGCTCATAGGTAGAATGCCTCTGGGTTCAATTCTCAGTACCATAATAAAAGAAGAACCATAAGAAAGAGAGAGAGAAAGAAAGAAATTTACACTTGGCCTTTCAGGAGTGTTTGAAAGTTTTCTTCAAATGTTGCATGTTTCTTAAGTTTATTTTCAAGTATTTTGCTTCTTCTCGCTGCAATTGTAAATATGGTCTTATGTTTATATATGATAACTAGCTACCATTACGATGGCTACTGATTTTAGTGTTAATTTTATATTCTGCTAATTTACCTAGTTTACCTTCTTCATATAGTTATTCCACTGAACTCCGTGAGTTTTCCCAACATGTGATCACAGCATGAGAACAGGAAAAGGCACTTCAAGAGACTCGCCGGCGGTGAAAAAGCCGGCAGAAACCAGCAGGTTGACCCTAGTCCGTGCAAAAGAAAAAAGAAGAAGAAGAAAAAAGTCAATGAGTTAGTCTAAAGGGACCTCAGGAGATCATCCTTGGGAGACACCTTGAACCTCAAAGATGCAAAAACCCTCTTACACACGAACGCGGAGAACTGGAAGAGGGAGCAATGGCCGAGTAAAGCAACAGAAGAATGATAAAACCGATAAGCCAGCCCCATTTATCCACGCGCTGGACGCTCCTGAGCCCCGCGCCCACTGGGCCCCTGGGGTACCATCGAGTTGCACTTCCCGTCCCTTCCTAGAGCGGCCGCGGAAGTTACCCCGAGGGCTCGCGCCGCTTCCGGCCTCGGCGGGTCGCCGGCGAGTGTTTCCGGGTCGCAGGGCGCCGGCGGTCCTGTGCGGGTCTCCGCGTCCAGGCCTCTGCGGTGAGTGGGCGGCGCCCCGTCTCTCCCGGGTCGGGCTGGGGGCTCAGGCCACGTATCCTCGGGCTCGGCGCCTGGCGACATTTTAGATTTTTTAGGTCACAGACGCTGGGCGGTGGCGTAGAACTCGCCTTACTTGAGATTTAGAATACAGAACGCGCGGGCAGAAGAAAGCCTGAAAGAGTAATCTCGCCTGCCTGTTTACTTAATAAATGAAGACTCAAGTGCAGAGGGATGAGGTCCCAGAAGAAATAAAATCCCGTGAGTGTGTTGCTTTTTATGACTTCACTGCTTTCCACCGTCGTCGCCGGACGTTTAAAAAGATTTTTGAAGCCGGACTTGGTGGCCCGCGCTTGTAACCCCAGTACTTGAGAGACCGAGACAGGACGGTGGCAGGTTGGAAGCCAGCCTCAGCAGTTTACTGAGGCCCTCAGAAACTACGCGAGACCCTGTTTGCGAACAAAAAAATGAAACAGCCGGGCGCAATGGCTCACGCTTGTAATCCCAGCATTCGGGAAGCTGAGACAGGAGGATCGCAGTTTACCGACAGCCTCAGCTACTTAGTGAGGCCCTCTGCAACTCAGTGAGACCCTGTTTCAAATTAAAAAATAGCTCGGAGGTAGACTGCCCCTGGGTTCCATCCCCAATATCATAAGTAAATAGATAAAGAGGTCTTGGTGTGTAAATAAATAAATTAATTAAATAAAATAGGTCTGGGTGTGTAGGCCAGAGGTAGAAGACACCTGGGTTCTATCCTCAGTACCCCCACAAGGGAAATTTTGAAAGTGAGGAATCAAGGAGATCCTAACATTTTTTTTTTTATTTACTTATTTGGTACTGTCTATTGAACTCGGAAGCATTCTGCCTCCAAGCTCTACCCTCAGTCGGATTTTATTTATTGTTTGGAAACGGGATCTCACTAGGTCACTGAAAGCCTTGCTCAGTTGCCGTGGCCGACTGAACCTGCAATCCTCCCATCGCAATCCTCCCATCTCAACCTCTCAAGTACTGGGATTACAAGTGTGTGTCACTGTGTCTGGCTAGAAATCCTAACTTTTAAAAATCTATGCATTCTATTTGTTAGTGTTATTCCACTTAATTGTCCTTTAGGACTAATTGGAAATAATTTTCCTGCAAGTCTTACTCCTCCTCAAAGTTCTGACGCAACGTGTCATCTTTCCTTAGTCTTTCTTTTTAGTCTACTGAAGCTTTCTACCAAAGCATAAGTATTTCTCTGAGTATACTGCAGCCTTTCAAAGGTCCTACTTAAGATCTCAGAATTTGCATTTTTTGTTAAAGTGTAGATTGTGTTAATAATTATGGCTTATTCGTCAGGTGCACTCAGGAAGAACCTTTCCAGGAGACACCTAACTTGAAACACCAATAGAGCTTTTGCACAGCTATGATGACATCCACTTGGGATAAGCAGGCCCACAAGGACCAAGATGAACTTTTGGAAATAAAGATAGAGGAGGAGGAAGAGGAGAAGGAGAAGTATATCATCAGACAGGATCGGAACTTGCAACAAAACAACACTTACAGCAGAGAGGTCTTCCGGCAGGACTTTAGGCAATTCTGCTACCAAGAAACATCTGGACCCCGGGAGGCCTTGAGCCGGCTTAGGGCGCTCTGCCATCAGTGGCTGCGGCCTGAGACCCACACCAAAGAGCAGATCCTGGAGCTGCTGGTGCTGGAGCAGTTCCTGGCCATCCTGCCTGAGGAGCTACAAGCGTGGGTGCGGGAGCAGCATCCAGAGAGTGGGGAGGAGGTGGTGACTGTGCTGGAGGATTTAGAGAGAGAGCTAGATGACCCAGGAGATCAGGTAAAAAACAAACAAACAATGTGATGTCTGTTTGAGAAAAAACAAATTGTGGCATTCCCCATAATCCCACCCACTCCGGAGGCTGAGCTAGAAGGACCCAAAGTTTCTATGTCAGCCTTAGAACCTTAGCAAGACCCTGTCTCAAAAAACAAAACAGAACAAGACAAAAGCCTTAGCTGGGCATGGTGGTACACACTTCTAATTCCAGTACTTGGGAGGCCAAGATAGGAGGATCACAGGTTTGAGGACAGCCTCAGCAACTTACTGAGGCTTTCAGCAACTTAGACCTGTTTTCAAATTTAAAAAATAGGCCTGGAAGTAGAAGCCCCTGGGTTCTACACACACACACACACACACACACACACACACACACACACACACCAAAACTAAAAGGACTGGGGATATATCTCAGTAGTAAAGCACCTCTGTGTTCAATCTCCAGTACGAAAAAAGAAAAAAGAAAGAGAAATAAATTGTACCTTTTAGGCCAATGGGAAGTATAACATTATTTCACAAAGCATGTTGACTCTGGTGCATCAGAAAGGATCCTAAGTTAAAAGAAAAACTGGTTAATGTGGTTCTGTCTTATTATTTATACCATTTTTGTGGAGGGATTGTGTATTTTTGTACTAAGTTATAAAATTCCGTTAGATTGATATGCTGCTCAGCTTAGAAACAGAAGACACCTGGGTCTGAAGGGGTTAAAGAGACAGTGATAGAGACATGTTTGGGAGATGATGGTAGGGAGGCAGAAAGCAGCCTCTGGAAAGGACATCCCGCTGTACAAAGCAAACGAAAATGTGGTTTTAAGCACAATATATGCGTGTGGAGTGCAAGTGTGGAAATGCGACAATGAACCCATTAATTTGTACAGTTAATATGATTGAATAATTGTAGTAAAAAGGCAGTGTGTAACGGTAAAGAATATGATTTTCCAGATACAGCCACTGCCATTGCCATGACTCCTGAGCACAGGTGTACATCTGGAGAGCATTCGGCTGATTCCGGCTCCTCTTCTGGAGACAGAAGTTACAAGACAAAACTGGGTTGGGGAAGCGGAGGCAGTACTAGTGATTTCTGTTGGCCAGATTTAGGCACTGAAGGGAGTGGAGAAGTGGTGTGAGGGCTCTGGTATGCCAAAGCCCTGTGCTAGTTGTTTCCAATGCTTGGTATGTAATTTCTAACTCGCCCAAGGTCACAGAGCTACTCAACCAAAAGACAGAATCAATAATTACTGTGATTCCAAATCCCTGCTTTTATAGTACCATGCTGGAGAAAGCTCTTATTTTTAAGGTCAAGAGGAAGTAGGCCTATGGAGGAATGGGAGCTACAGAGTGGCTGAAATTGCTCAATAAATGAGTTAATTGAAGGACAAAGGTCAGAGGGAAAGAGAAAAGGCAAATGTAGAGATGTGAGCTTTGAAAAAATTGTTTCTCTAAGATAAAAGGAAAAGAGAAAGAGGGTGAAGGTAAACATGTGAAGGATAGGGCCGCGGATGTAGCTCAGTGGCTGAGTGCCTGCCTGGCGTGCACGAGGCCCTGGCTTCAATCCCCAGCACCGAAAGGAAACCAAAACAAGATGTGAAGGAGAGATGATTTTAAGGTAATCATGATCTTCAATAAACAAAGTAAAATATCTTTCCCAAGAGAAATGAAATGGGAGTCTCAGGACAAAGACTACTGGGGACAGCTTCTAGAATTAATCTGAAAGAGATGTCTGTCCTTTCTCTTCCCTATTCCACTCTCCTTTTTTTCCTTTATGCCCTCCTCCTCCTCCTCCTCCTTTTTCTCATTCTCCTTCTCCCCCTCCTCTTCCTCTCTTCTTCTAGTGTAAAACAAAGAAGCAAAAGTGTACAAACAACACACTTAGCTAATAACAGTAGGGGAAATTACTTCTAGCCAGGAAAAGAAGGTTCCCCAGAAGAGATAACATTTACGTTGGCCTTTAATGGACAGGATAATGGCAGGACTTAAGCAGACTTTAATCCCATTGTCATCAACAGTTGGCCTTGTTTTCTTTTTTAAGATTTTTTTATTGTGCATTGTAGTCATACATCTTAATGGAGTACAAGATGGTAGAGGCAGGCATGCACACGTCACTCATTTAGCCCTTCCCCAGTTCCCACCCCTGCCTCTGATCTTTTGTTTCCTGAGAATCTGTCTTTATTTCATTTTCCTCAGGTTTCAGGCTATACTGAAGAACAGAAGGTGCTCCTGCAGAAGATGATACCTCCAGGCAGAGAACAAGAGCCTCGTCTATCTCTTCAGTCTCTGAAGTGTGAATCTCCAGAACCTGAAGCTCAGGAGGGGCGAGGTAAAGAAGAAAGACCGGCAGTGAGCCGAAAGGGAGACAGGGCTATGGAGGGTGAGGGCTCTGCTGTACCTAGTCCTGTGTCTGATCAGTAAAGTCAGGAAGGCCTCACCGGAAATCTGATGCTCAGGTGTAGACGCTCAGACTCCCTGTTTGTCACTCTTCAATTCTTTGTGTTTTCTTTTTCTCTTTGCAGTGTTACAGATCAACCTAGGGCCTCGCAAATAGTATATAAGCACTTTCTCTCTCAGCCTTATTGGAAATCCCGTGTGTGTGTGTGTGTGTGTGTGTGTGTGTGTGTTTTGTGTTAGTGTTTCTGGAGATGGAACTCAAGGCATTCTACCTCTAAACTATACCCCCAGATCTGTTTTATTTATTTTGAAACAGGTCTCACTAAGTTGCAGATGCCTGGCATGTGTGTGTGTGTGTGTGTGTGTGTGAGAGAGAGAGAGAGAGAGACAGACAGACAGACAGACAGACACTGGAGATTGAGCCTGGGGCATTCTACTTCCATGCTATATCCCCAGCCCTACTTTTTTTTTTTTTTTTTTTTGGTGGTATTGGGGTTCTTGGAAACCCTTCTACCTCCAGACTACACGCCCAGACCTATTTTTTATACTTTTTAATTTGGAAACAGGGTCTCCCAGTGCAGCTGGCTTCGAACCTGCATAATCTTCCTGTCTCCGCCTCCCAAGCGCGGGGATTGCAAGCGTGTGCCACCCCGCCCGGCCCCCCAGCCCTACTTTTATTTTTATTTTAAAACAGTCTCACTAGGTTAATGAAAGTCTTACTACTTGCTTCCTCCTGTCTAAGCCTCCCAAGTACTGGGATTACAAGCGTGTGCCACCAAGCTCAGCTCTTAAAAACAAAGATTTTAAAAAATTATCCAGTGAAAGGTTTCCATGCTATTCAATTTCCTCAACGATCTAGTTTCCTCTCCCAACTCTGATGTTGGTTGTTGCTGTTATCTTCTTGTGTATCTTTCTGAAGATTGTTTATTTATGTTCTTTTTTTTTTTTGCGGTACTAGGAATAGAACCCAGGGGCATTTTACCTCCGAGCTACACTATTTTTATTCTTTATTTTTGAAACAGGGTCTCACTGAGTTGTGAAGGGCTTCACTAAGTAGCTGAGGCTGTCCTCGAACTGCAATCCTCCTTTCTCAGCCTCCGAAATGCTGGGATTACAAGCATGTGCCACCATGCCCAACATTATATTATGCATTTTTTAATATTGAAACAAGTATGTTTTTTCCTGTCATTATCACTAAGATGGCAGACTCTGACTTTTTAAAATTTCTTAACAGTTGTTTAATATTTCAGTATGTGGAAAAACTTTACAGTAAGTTCACCAGTCTTCTACTGATGGCATTTACATCTAGTGTTTTACTGTAACTAATAGGGCTGCAGTGAATAACCCTGTGTTTGAGTACATTTATGCATTTATGGCCTAAATAAATTGTTATATGTGGAACCACTGTGTCAGAAGTTACATACTGGTTCTTTGTTTTCTTTTGTGGTACTGGGGATTGAACCCAGGGGCATTCTACCTCCAAGCTTCATCTCCCAGCCTTTTTTTAATTTTTTATTTTGAAACGGTCTCACTAAGTTATGAAGGTCCTCACTAAGTAGCTGAGGCTGGCTGCGAACCTGTAATCTTTCTGTCTCAGCCTCCCAAGTCCTGGATTACAAGTGTGCGCCACCACGCCCAGCTCATACTTCTGTAGTTTTGATAGATTTTGAAGTTGCGGTCCATAAAAGTTTGAATTAACTCCCACTCCCATCAGCAGTATTTGGTACCCATTTTATGAGCACAGTGTTATACGGATTAGGCAGGTGAAAAATTAAATCTCTTAACTATTTTTAGAGTGTTTTATATATTAGGTCCACCCTATATTCTAATGCCACTTTATAGCCATGCAGAAACTTAAGACTCTTTATCACGTGAATAATTTGATGTGGCCTAATGAAGTTGCTGTTTTGCTGTCACGGGAAGCCAGGACACTTAGGATTCTTTTGTAGTTTCAGATGTTGAGACTGGAAATGAGCACAGGAATTTAAAGCAAGAGAGTTCTGAAGAGACGGAGCCACATGGGAACGTATCCAGCTGCTGTGAAAATGATTTACACCCGTCTGCTCGGTGTGGGGCAGCTCGTGATCGTGAAGAGGAGCCTTCTGGATGCTCTAGGAAAGATAAACCTCCACGTGATGAAAACGGAGAGAGTGTGACTGAGAGCACGGGCGATGCTGAGCAGAGGCTCTGCCCAGGAGAAAAGTCCCACGAATGCGAGGACTGTGGGAAAGCTTTCAGTGAGCACGCAAGCCTCACGGAGCATAAAAGCGTCCATACTGGAGACAGGCCCTACAAATGTGAAGAATGTGGGAAAACCTTTCGTGGGAGAACTGTGCTTATTCGACACAAAATAATACACACTGGAGAAAAACCATATAAGTGTAACGAGTGTGGCAGAGCCTTTGGCCGGTGGTCAGCTCTGAATCAGCATCAGAGACTCCACTCGGGAGAAAAGCACTACCACTGCAATGAATGCGGCAAGGCCTTCAGCCAGAAAGCAGGCCTCTTCCACCATCTCAAGAGTCACACGAGAGACAGACCCTACCAGTGTCCTCAGTGCAATAAGAGCTTCAGTCGGCGTTCCATACTCGTTCAGCACCAAGGAGTCCACACCGGCGCAAAGCCTTACGAGTGCGGCCAGTGTGGGAAAGCTTTCGTCTATAACTCATCCCTCGTCTCCCACCAGGAGATCCACCACAAGGAGAAATGCTACCAGTGTAAGGAGTGCGGGAAACCCTTCAGTCAGAGTGGCCTTATTCAGCATCAGAGAATCCACACCGGGGAGAAGCCCTACAAGTGTGATGTGTGTGAAAAAGCCTTTATCCAGAGGACAAGTCTCATAGAACATCAGCGGATTCACACCGGGGAGAGACCCTATAAATGTGATAAGTGTGGGAAGGCCTTTACTCAGAGGTCTGTCCTCACCGAGCATCAGAGAATCCACACCGGAGAGAGGCCTTACAAGTGTGAGGAGTGTGGGAATGCCTTCCGAGGGATCACCAGCCTCATTCAGCACCAGAGAATCCACACTGGAGAGAAACCCTACCAGTGTGACGAGTGTGGCAAAGCCTTCAGACAGAGGTCAGACCTTAGTAAACACCAGAGAATCCATAGCAGAGGCGGCCCCTATAAATGTAAAGAGTGTGGGGAATCGTTCAGGCAGACCGCAGCTGTTACTCAACATCAGACTATCCACCAAGGAGAAAAATCGGTTTCTGTGTGATGACTTCAGGGAAGCTATCTCACAAAATGCAGGCTGGTGAGAATGATAATGATTTGGGGCAAAACTTTAGTCACTGATGCTAGAAGGAAACCTCAGATATATAATGAGAACCCGCTCTCTGCCCATTGTACTAGGGAGAGTGGAAAACAAGAATAACACAAGATTCCTTTTTTTCAGAGAGTTTACAACTTGGTGTCAGATATGTAAGTTTACATAGTTAAATAAGACTACGGGATGGTACAATTGGTGCTCAACATGGGTTAAAGCAGCACTTGGCCTGGGCGTGGTGGTATCCACCTGTAATCCCAGTACTTGGGAGACAGATAGGATTGCAGGTTTAAGGCCAGCCTCAGCAATTTAGTGAGACCCTCGGCAACTTAACAAGACCATGTTTCAAAATAAAAAGGGCTGGGGATATAGTTCAGAGGTGGAATGCCTCATGTTCAGTCCCTAGTAACAATAAATAAATAAATAAAGTGGCACTTGGTAGACAATGAGTACTCTGAATTCTGAAGGATAGATTACTTTTTCCTAAGGTAGTTAAGAAAGATTTTATTGAAAATAAGGATTTGATGGGCGGATTTGGAAGCAAAAGAGAGAACGCATCGTGTAAACATCAAAGCAGAGGCAGAAACGCTGGCGACTAGACTAACAACCTGACAGTCATTCAGATGGAGCAGTTGACGGCACTAAGTTGGAAACGGTTTGGGGTAGACCTGGAGGGCTAGAATGTCAGTAACTTCTTCCAGTACTTTACAGTGCTGTGACACTTTGATCCTGGATTCATAAAATACCTTTGCAAATGAGAATCCCTCTTAAAAACAAAGATACTCTTGCTTAGGAGGATGGTGATGTGGCTACAGTACCACACAAGCCGGGCGTGGTGGCGCACACTAATCCCAGTGCTTGGGAGGCTGAGACGGGAGGATTGCAGGTTGTGGCTAGCCTCAGCAGCTTGTGAGGCTCTCTGCAAGTTAGTGCGACCCTATTTCAAAATAAAGAATACAAACTAGGGCTGAGGGTATAGCCCAGAGGTAGAATGCCCCTGGGTTCAATCCCTCGTACCACAAAATATATGAAAATTAAAATTAACACAGAAAGCCATAGTTGCAAAGTAATGCCCAAACACTTTCTCCTAATTTAGCTTCAAGACAAAAAATTTCTTTTTTTTTTTTTTCCCTGATGTATTGTCTGGGTACTTTGTTGGGTAAAAGCTAATCAGTATTCAAATGCCTGTTAACATTGTTTTTTTTTTTTATGTCTCATCTCAGGAAGAAGAGTAGCTATAAGGAAATACTTCTGAAAAGTCAGTGTGAGCCCCAGGCTGGAGTGAACCTTCTCCTGAGCTCGCTCATTCCAGAATGGCAGTCCTGCTGCAGGAAAGGTCTCTAGTAGTGACTGACGGCAGAGGAAGAGGGCTGTGCCTAGGGCCAAGACTCAGGCTGGCAGAGAAGTCACAGATCTTTCTTCAGACTTTGTCACTCCCAGGAGATAAGTACCTGGAGCCTACAGGGCAGTCAGAAGTGTCAGGAAGCTTGGCTCGCAGTTGCTAAGACCAGAAACACATACCTGTAGGCAGGTGCTGGAACAGTCCTGACCCTGCCTAGGGAACCGCAGGCCTGGGTCAGACAGCAGCATCCGGAATGTGGAGCAGAGGTGTCCCTTGTGCCAGAAACACTGAAGAACACTTGAATGAAGACCAGGTTGGGAGGGTGGGGAGGATCATGTACCGCTTCCCTAGTGAAAGGCTTTGGAAAGTGCACAGAAAGCAACACAACTGAACTTTGGAATCCACTGGCCCTTCTCTGGAGCTGTCACCCAGAAACAACTCCTGGGCACTCATTTCCCCTGGCATTCATGGGTACCTCTGGAACCTCTGTTTCTATGTTGGGTTTTGTGTTGGTTTGTCTGGTGCTTTTACTGAGGAGTTAGCTTCAAATTAAGTTTCCCAAGACCAACTTCATCTCATCACCTTTAATTCCAAGGCCAAAGGACACAACAAGCTATGTGTTCTGACAGAGATAGTACCTAGGAATCAAGTTTCATGTCCAGACCAAGGCCTAGCATAGTTTAACTCAGCTCTTACTGCCTTTTTTTTGGTGGTACTGGGGTTCCTGGAAGCCCTTCTACCTCCGGGCTACACTCCCAGACCTATTTTATATTTTTTATTTGGAAACAAGGTCTCTTAAGCCAGTGCGGCTGGCTTCGAACCTGCACAATCCTCCTGTCTCCACCTCCCAAGCGCGGGGATTACAAGCGTGTGTGCCACCACGCCTGGCTCTTACTGCCTTCTGATAGTGGAAGACCGATGAGAAAGGTTCCCTGGAGAGAAAGGCAAGCCCCACATGGGAAGCTTTGTAGAATGCTTAGGTGTGTCCTGTCCCTTGAAACCTTACCTTTATCAAGCTTCCTGTTGTTTAAGTAGAAATCCAGCCATATTTGTGAGTCTTTTGAATTGGGGTTTTAGTTTCAAGTAATTCTTTAAGATTGAATATTACCTGAAAAAGTTATTTTCCTCTAAAAAATCTTCAGTTTAATTTTACTGTATCAAATTAGTAAAATGTTCAGACATGCTAACTGGGTTGGTTATCACTTCAAGTTTACTTTTATCATGTCCCATTGTTTATTGATCCATTTAACAAATATTTATTGAGTATTGATTTCACTAGGTGAAACTAGTCATTGTAACTATCCCTAGCAGGTTCTTTTGACTTCATAATGTCCCTTTTTTCTCAGCTCAGGATTCTAAGTCATCTCTTAAGCTTTTTGATTATATGCTCCTGATTTTTCTACTTTTGTGGGAAAATTCCCCATGTTCTTCCAGTGTGTCTCTTCTCACTCATACTGGACCTCCATGTGCCTTCCTGAGTACTTGATAAATTGAGATGCCAATTCAGAGACTTAGAAAAGGCGTGCACTTTAGGATTTAATTTTTGTCACTGTTCCTTATCATAAATCTCATCTCAGAAAAGACTGACATTTGCATTCATTTATTTATTTAGATGGTGTCCTTGACAATGAGATAAGGACTTGGCCTCAACACCAAAGCGTTCTAGAGTTGCCGAATCACTTAGCGGGAGTTCCCTCAGAACCACAACCTCAGTGCACATGGGGTCCAGTGCAGTAAAAGCTTTGGTTATCAGTGAAGCCTTACCTAGCACCAGGAAGTTCACACTGAAGAGAGTATCTTTGAGATCAACAAGTTTTGAGAGGCTTTTGTTTATCGTGGGCCCCTCCTTTCTCACCAGAACTTCCACTACAAGGAAAAATGCTACTGGAATAAGGAATATGTGAAAACTTTCAGCCGGAGTCAAAGAACTGCGTGCATCAATGCAGTGACTGTGAGGAGGCCTTTCTTCAGCAAGGAAACCTGCCAAAACCTTGTGAATAATGTAAAAAGATGTCCACCCAAAGTCAGGAGACTACACAGGAGGAAGATCTTACAAACATGAATGTGAAAATGTTTTCCATACAACCACCAGCTTTCTTCAGCATTGGAGAATTTATACTTGCCAGTGTGATGAGTATGGGAAACGCTTCAGACAGCGGTTGAACCTTGGGAGACAGACATCTGTGAGTTCACGTTAGAGAGGCTCCTACACGAGAGGACTGTGAGAAGTCGTGTGGACAGAGGTCAAGCCGCGACAACAAAGTGCACAACACTGGAAGGTTAACGAATGCAAAGGGCAAGCTGTGTGGGGGATGGGTGCTCTGAATTGCTCACTTTAGGCAGTAAAAGCATTCAAGGACGGCTCAGGTCAAAACAAGAAGGTCAGAGGTTCTCTCTCAGCAACATGTAATCCCAGCATTTGGGAGGCTGAGACAGGACTATCTGGGTTCACAGCCAACCTCAGCTACTTAGTGAGGCCCTTGGCAACTTAGACCCTGTTTCAAAATAAAGAATAAAAAATAGGCCTGGGGTGTACCTCAGAGGTAGAATGCCCCTGGGTTCCATCCCTAGTACTGCAAAAGAAAAAAGTTCTTTCTCACCTGATGTGATGGTGCTTGCCTGTGATTCTAGTACTTGGGAGGCTGAGGCTGAGACAGGAGGATTGTAGGTTTGAAGCCGACATCAGCATCCTAGCCCCTCTGCAACCTAGTGAGACCCTGTTTCCATATAAGAAATAAAATTGGGCTGGGGTGTAGCTCAGAGATAGAAGACCTCTGAGTTTAATCCCCAGTACTGTGCATGTGTGTGCGTACACACACACACACACACCTCCTTTCCCACAGGGTTAGATATAAGCAAGATTTTTGAAATAAGCTTTTTGCCTGCATCCCTGGACCTGTGATCTGCCTCCTGGTTGATTACCTGTTTGTCGGGGGCATGTTATTCCCCCATGCCTGCTCTAGTCTCCTATTTTTAACTCTACAATACTACATGTAGTATTGTCTACTGTTGACTAAGTATATATATTTTCTTTATGAACTAAATAGACTAATATAGGTACCCTAGGATATGCAAGAAAAAGTATACATAATAGTAAATGTAGTAAAAAGAGCCTCATCATTGAATTGCTGGACACTTTCATAGATTTAAGACTGCCTCCATGTTCTCCAACAACAGGCTACGTATGTGTCTTTCAGAGAGTTTTTTCTGTGGTTGGATTTTTTTTTTTTTTTTTTTTTTAATGAGCTGAGTGTGGTAGCTCATGCCTGTAATCCTAGCTACTTAAGAGGCTGAACCCAGCCTGGGCATTTTAGTGCGACCCTACTTGTAATCCCTATACTTTATGGAGGCTGAGACAGGAAGAGCACAGGTTCAAAGCCAAGGCACAGTAACTTAGCCAGACCTGATTTCAAAATAAAATAGTGCTGGGGTATAGCTCAGAGTTGTAGACACCCCTCACCTCACGAAGGAATGACTGACATTGACAGTGAAAAGAGGACTTGCATGGGTGAAGTGCCTTGGATTAGTAGGAGCTCAAAGGGTAAGAGGTTGTCTTGTCCATGTCTGATTCCTTAGTGCTTGACTTAACAGGTTTGTTGCACGAATGGTTGTAAACACATGCTTTGTTTAGAAATAGGGGAGATTGTTATTTCTAGAAATAAAAAAGTGAATGCTTTGGCCTTTAGCAGTTATTACCAGGATGTTAATACAAAAGGACAACCAGCCAATTTTCGGAATCATTCACTCAACAGGAACTCTGCTAGATGCCGAGGATACTCTGCATAATTGGGAACCAGTACTTAGCCTGTCTCTCAGCCTCATACCAGCCCTTCTGTATCCTGATGTATAACAAAGTAAGGAGGCCACAAACATCATTTCCCAGGCTTCCAGGGCAGTGGATGAAAAGAACCAGAGACCCAAAGTGGGGCACATGATTAAAAGCTTCAATGCCTTATTTAACACTGGAAATCACACAGCCGTGATGGTTAATTTGCCAACTTTAGTGGGCTAGAAGGTGCTCAGATATTTGGTCAGACATCATACTGAGTATGCCTGGGAACGTGTTTTGGTAGAGTAACATTTGAGTCAGTAGAATCAGTAAAGTGGACTGCCTTCCCTCATGGAGTCAGCTGAAGGCCTGAAGAGAGGAAAGAGGCTGACCCTCAGTGCGGGGTGCTCATCCTGCCTGACAGCCCTGAGCTGGGACATCGGCCCTTTGCAGCCTTCACAATCAAACTGGAACGCTGGCTTCCAGACAGGCCCTCACCTCACGCCACTGGCTCTCCTGAGTGTCTTGTTTATAGAATGCAAAACTTGGAACTTCTAAGCCTCCCTAATTACACACGCAAAATCTTTACAGTAAATATATACATGCCAACACAAAAACATATACGCATGTTGATTGTTTCTCTGAAGAATCCTAATGTATGTCTAGAATGTTTGGAAATCATGTGTTGCATTTTTACTGATTTAAGGAACTACCCGGTTGGGTGGGATGGCACATGCCTGTCATCCCAGTACCTTCAAGGCTGAGGCAGGAGGATCACAGGTCCGAAGCAACCTGATGAGGCCTTCCGAGATGTAGTGGGACCCTGTTTCAAAGTTAAAAAATAAAACGGCTGGGAGTTCACAATCCCCTGTACCAAAAAAATCACTCAAAGTAACAGTATGGTTTATTACTATAATACAAATAATTTACATTAGGACTTGTTATATTTGTGTCTGCTAGATCCCTGAAAATCGTGAAGTGCCACGCTTTAGAAACTGGCATAAAAACATGGACTTGGATAGATCTGCAAAGGATTTTGGACAAAGGCTCAATTCCTAATGAGCAAAATACACATTAGGAGCAGAGAATGTATCACAGTGGCAAAACCATTAACTGTGAAAGATGACCAGAAAACCTTGCTGTTTCTGAGGAATTCCAGTCTCAAGACTGGTACTACAGGAAAGAGATGGTGCCAGAAACCAAGTAAGAACATGTAAGTAGATGCAACGATGAAGGTAGACTTTTATAAGTACTACACTAGCAAAAATGTAAGAAATTAGGCATTTGGAAATCCCTTCCTAGAAACAAAACAGAAGGATTTCCATTTAAAGATACACAATAAATACATAATGAAGATGCATAATAAATAATACAGTGCTGACTAAAAGTTTTCTCATTTAAATTCACAAGACTGAACTTTTGACTATCAGGGAGAAAAAAGGACGACCTACAAAGTATATCTAGGAAAAAGACTAGGAAGTGAACTTAATGATTAAAGGTCTCATCATAATCAAGGAGCTGTTACCATGTAGAATTTGGGGATCAACCTATTAAAAACTGCCACACACTAATACTAGAGTCCTGAAACAACAAAGTGATACTTGTTTTAAGTATTTTGTGCAGCTCTGCTGATTGGAGAAACTGCCTTAGTTGAGATAAATTGTGTGCAGCGTACCCTATAGTATGGGGACGCTTTGAGAGGCTTGTGGTTAGGCTCCAGATAACTAACCAAGAGGCTGAGCCTTAGAATTCATCACTTTATTATGACTCGATCAGTGACTTTCACACTTCCTGAATAGGAAAGCTTTCTCTCTCAAGAGTAGTAAAATTAACATCTGAGAAAAACTAAGGAATGGAATTCCATGGATGGTGTACCTTCACAATGATTCAGTGATGAGCTGCTTAAGGCATTCTCATGGGAATCCTAGTTGGATAAAAAAAAAAAAAAGTGAATTCTTTTTAGCACAGTAACCCCATCTTAACCCCTGCTCTGCCAATCCTGTGTACTTGGGAAAAAGTGCACTAGACTGACTAAGAATCTAGAACCTCAGTGTTTAGATAGAAGCACAAACGGCCTCAGTAAGATCCATAGAAATAGAGACAGTGCCCAGTTTTTACCGAACTTTCAGAGCTATGTGGGTAATCTCACTGGTACATGTAGTAAATGTTAATTAGTACACAGTGTGGACAAGGCACAGAGGGAGCTGTAAGAGTTCATGAATCACTAGTCAAGAAGAATGGTCGCAGCAGTGACCCCCCAATCTCAAGCAGCTCCTCGAGAGACATCATAAGGTGCTGGCTCAGAGCAATTAACCAGCCTGGAAACCGATTCCAACAAGTGAGGTCCTTCCTCAGATGTAACTTCCCCAGAGCCTGCTGTGAACAACGTTTTGTTCCAATCGTTGTCTAGAACGTAGAAGCTTCTCAGCCAGCCTGTTTTCTAACACTAGCTCCAGCCCATGATGTCTGTGGCCAGTTCAAAGGCAAACGAGCACCAAGTCTGACCTGCTCAGCAGCGGTCACTGGGACGGAACTTTCTTCCCTACGTGGCTTCTCCGATGCTGCACAAGGTAGGAGGTCCGGGCGAAGCCTTTCCCGCATGCGTCGCACTGATAGGGCTTCTCACCAGTGTGGATTTTTTGATGCTCGATAAGGCCTGTATTTTGAGTGAAGCTTCTCTCACACTCGTTACATTTATAAGACACAGGAGTTTCTACATTTTCCCACTGGCTGTCCATCCTTCCCTGCCCTTCCCAGTCAGGATCCTGAGTATTTTTTTCTGCAATGTGGATCCTCTGATGTCTTAAGAGATGTGAACTCCGCCTAAAGGCTTTGCTGCACACATTGCACTGGTACGGCTTCTCCCCGGTGTGAATCCTGTGATGTTCCAGGAGGCTGCAGCTCTGGCTGAAGGTTTTCCCACAGTCCTCACACTCGTAGGGCTTCTCCCCAGTGTGGGTCCTCTGGTGTTTGATAAGGTCTGAGCTGTGGCTGAAGGCCTTGCCACAGTCCTCACACTCGTAGGGCTTCTCACCAGTGTGAACTCTCTGGTGGATGACGAGGGCAGAGCTCCCGATGAAGGCTTTGCCGCACTCTTCACACTCGTAGGGTTTCTCTCCAGTGTGGATTCTCCTGTGCTTACTCAGGCCTGAACTCTGAGCAAAGCTCTTTCCACACTCATGGCAGGCGTGCCGCCTCCTCCCTGTGGCATTCCTCTGCTTGCTTTGTAACCTGCCCTCCTCCTGTCCACCACCTTCTACATATGTGGGTTTCTGGGCAAGGTCCTCACTCAGGGGCCACGGGATCTGCCCAGGCTCCTGTTCTGGAAGTTCCTCAGCCGGAGGCAAGTCCCTGCTCCTGCTCTGCATTTCCTCACCTGAAACAACAAACAGCTGGTGACTGCAATTGTCCTGTGCCACGGGAAGAGCTTTGAGAGGAGTCCCAGGGAGACAAGAATGACAGAGGTCTACACATATATGCCAAGCGTGAGGATTTATTTAAGTACTAGACATTGAACTCAAGGGTATTTAACCTCTGAACTACATCCCCAGCCCTTTTTAATTTTTTTTTTTTTTTAATTTTTGAAACAGGGTCTTGCTAAGTTTCTGGGGCTATCCTTGTCTCAGTCTCCCAAGTACTGGGATTATAGGTGTGCATTACCATATCTAGCTAAGGACGAGGACTTAAGGAAGGAATGGGGATGGGAATAAAAGGGGGACAGCAGAAGTCGGGGAGAGAGACCTGAGAATGGAAATGGGGCCGCTGGTGTAAGCGCACCACGGGCAGCCGAGGGGGCAGAGCTGGAGAGAGCTGGGGACTGTGCTGGGCCTCACAGGGAGGCTGGGCGCTGCGCTGTAAGCATGGTAAGCGGGGGCCATACACCTCAGGCGAGCTACCAACAGGGTTGAGAGAAGGTGACTGTAAACAGAACAAGTGAGAAGATTTCTGAACTTTACCTGAGAAATAGCCAAAGCTGAGACTCAGAAACGTGGTCACCAAAGATTAGGGCAGTTATCCTGGACTGCGCCCCAGGCGGAGAGCTGGGAAGTCAGGTGGAACCTCCACTGTGCTGCCAGTGAGCTGTGGACCTCTGACAAGCCAGGCAGCCCTTGTGCCTCTGAACCTCACATCCAAAGTCAGAGCCAATGTCCAAGGTCGCTTCTAACTCACTTTATGACTCCACAGCCCATTTCCTGAAGAGAGTCCTCAATGAAGGCTAAAAAATTGAACCTTTTTTTCTCCCAGGGCTGGGGATTGAACCCATGGCTTCCCACATGGTAGGCAAGTATGCTACCTCTGAGCCCCAGCTCCAGAAATCAACATTTATTGAGCATCTTCTATCAGCCAGAACTTTATTAGGGTCTGTATCCACTTCATCCTACTCCTCCTGACTAGAACACTGGCAGGAAGAAAAGAAAGTACAGTTGGAAAGGTTAAGGAGCTAGCTGGTAAAAGGGTTTCAGAATGGTAGTTCTGAGACAGGCGTGGTGGCATACATCTGTAATACCAGTATTTGGCAGGCTGAGACAAGAGGATTTCAGGTTCGAGGTCAGCCTTGGCAACTTAGTCAGACTCTCAGTAATCTAGAAAGACCTTGTTTCAAAACAAAATAAAAATAAAGGGCAGAGAGGGAGTGTAGCTCAGAAGTAGAATGCTCAGGGTTCGATCCCCAGTGTACCACAAAAAAATTTAAGAATGGCGGTTCAGAATCCAGCTCAAATGGGGCTCCATAGGTTCTACCAGCCTAATAGGACCAAAGGTTCTAATGCACAAAGGATGCCCAAGAACCTCAGGAGAAATTACCAGTGGGGAGCAGGCTGCCGCGGTGTTCCTGCCTTTCATCTCTGGAGAGGTCCACCTGTGTGCACCCAGGGGAGAGGGCGAGGGCCACCTCTTCCATCTTCAGCATCCCCTAAACAGAAAAAGGTTGACCAAACAGAGTAGGCACATGTAGGAGGCACAGACAACGCTCCAAGCTGGTAATAAAACTGGACAAACTTCTCAGGTATGAACCTACACGCAGCCGGTGATAAGCAACGGTGGGCTGAGGACGGAGTTCACAGCCACCTGGGATCTGGGTGGAGCCTCGGAGTGGGGCGGAGGTGGAGGGGGCGGGAACTTCGCAGCAAGCATGGCAGTAGTACAGGGCATGTACAGGGCATGGGGGAAGAGGAGGGCTCCAGCTCACCTGGGGCTCTGGTGTGAGCCTGGCAGCTACCACCGTGTCTTCTGTGCAGCTGCCTCCCTGGGCAACTAAGAAAGAAAGAAGCTCTGGATGAGATCGGCCCTAGGGTTACGACTCCCTGCCTAGTGGGGCCCAAGCTCAAACACTGGATTAATACCTTTCTGCCAAACAAGTTCATAAAGAATATATTCCTTTACAAAATACCCGATCCCTATCAACTCCAATCCTAGGGCCTAAAGATATCTGGTGTGGCCTGTAGATTAAAAAAAAAATGAGAAAAGGTGAGGGAGAAAAATGGGATTTTTTTTTGACAGTATGTCTTTAGTAGGTGTGAGAGTGCATTCTGCTTTAGTTCTGAGAAATTAAGAGGAATGAGGTTAGGCTGGGCCCAGAAAGGCAGAAATGGGAGTCTGATTGTACAGAAACTTGCTCAAGCTAGGTGAGGGGGTGCACCCCTGTCATCCCAGTACTTGGGAGGCTGAGACAGGAGGAATGCAAGTTTGAGGCCATTCTTGGCAACTTAGCAAGACCCTGTCTCAAAATAGTAATAAAAAAGGGGTGTAGCTTAGTAGTAGAGCAGCCCTGGGTTCAATGTCCAGTACTAAAAAGTAAAAGGAAAGAAAGAAAGAAAGGAAAAGAAAACCTGCTAAGATTCAAGATAGAGAAAGGTTAAAAAATCTGGGTGTGGTGGTGCACGCTTGTAATCCCAGTGTTTGGGAGGCTGAGACAGGAGGATCGCAATTCACAGACAGCCTCAGCTACTTAATGAGGCCCACTGCAACTTAGTGAGACCCTGTTTCAAAATAAAGAATAAAAAGCCAGGTGTGCTAGTGCACACTTGTAATCCCAGTACTTGGGTGGCTGAGACAGGAGGATCGCAGGTTCGAAGCCAGCCTCAGCTACTTAGTGAGGCTCTCAGCAACTTAATGAGACCCTGTTTCCAAATAAAATACAAAATAGGTCTGGGAGTTTAGCCCAAAGGTAGAAAGCCTCTGGGTTCCACCCCCAGTACTACAAAAAAAAAAAAAAAAAGAATAAAAATTAGGGCAGGGGGTATAGCTCAGAGGTTGAATGCCCCTGGGTTCCATCTCCACACCTGCAAAGAGAGAGAGAGAGAGAGAGAGAGAGAGAGAGAGAGAGAGAGAGAGAGAGAGATGTGTGTGTGTGTGTGTGTATTAAAAATCCTTAGGTTTCCTTGTAGGGTACAAACATTAAAAGTGGAATAAGACAGGGGGTTGAGGCTAGAATCTCTGTTGAGAAATAAAGTCTGTATTGCTATGTGTATCAAGAACTTAAACGCATGTCCCGGGTGCTTGCGAGAATGAGCACATAGAGTCATTTCCTATGGAGCGAGTCTCATGTAATTTTAATGACAGACCCAAGCTTCAAAAGATGTATACCGTTAAACTTGCAATAGTTCTATACTGTGGGATATTCTGGCTGGCTTCACAGACTCTGTTTTCTTTCTTCATGGGGGCACACTGCCATCTAAACGTGATTTATTCATGTTTCTATAGAAGCTCTGCTGGAGCTGGGGCTGTGAGTGTCAGCAACACCGGCTGCCACAGTGAAGGCCTCCACAATTACCCTTTACATGAATGGAGAACCCATTCTTCCCAGACCTAAACTTTAGTAACATCTTATTTACCACGTCAAGGCCTGGCTGGGAGAGCTCTCCACTGTGGCGTTTGCAATTTCCCTTTTTGTCTTGTTCTCAAAGTAAAGCTGCTCAGTGAGGGGCCTGGGGAGTAATGTCAGTGGGTCTCCTAGGCGACCTGTCTGTGACCCGGATGAGGTCTGCAGAACCCAGACAGCCCAGGACATAACACTCACCTCCGTCTGGTAAGGGCGGGGAACCCGGGGATTCCTGCTTGAGGAGTGGCTTCCTTGGCTGGAACGGGCTACTCTGTGATCCCTGGGCTGGCGTCAGCAGTGCCACCTTGCCGCAGAACGGCTCCTGCCCCTGGCCACCACCCGGGACCTGGAAGTCATTCATTTACTTTTAATTTCACTTATTCATCAAACATTTCTCTAGCACTTTCTATGAGCTGGGCACTGTTTCCAAGAGCTGTACAAATAGGAGCACAAATAACCATCTCATGAGAGATGGGCTACTACTATCATTTTACTAATGAGGGAACCAAGGCACAGAGTTTGCGTGGGTTTCCCAAGGCCACCTGGTGTCAGGCCACGCTCCTCACTCTGCGTGCCCGTGTTATATACATTTATGAAAACACCTTGGAAACTGGGGAGGAATTCTCAAAAAAATACCAAAATCACCATCATCATCTCCTCCTCCTCCTCTTCGTCTTCATCTTCATTATTTTGTGTGATACTAGGGATTGATCCCAAGGGCATTCTACCTCTGAGTTATACCCCAGCCTTTTTCTATTTATTCAGTTCTGGATATTGAATTCAGGGCATTCTACCTTCCAGCCATACCCCCAGTCCTGTTTTATTTTTTATTTTGGAACAGGGTCTTGCTAAGTTGCTGAGGCTGCCTTACACCTGTGATCCTCCGGTCTCAGCCTCCTGTGTACTGGGATTACCAGCGCACACCACCATAATGGCTCAACCTTTCATTTTGAAAGAGTCTTGCGAAGTTACCATGTACTGGCACTGAAATGGTGATCCTTCTATCTCAGCCTCCCAAGTACTGGAATTACAGGCATGGATGAGTTATTTTATAATCCTTAAGCTACATTCTCTGCTCACCTCCCCTGCCCCACTTTTTTTTTTTTTTTTTTTTTTTTTTTGGAACTAGTTCTTACAAAGTTGTTGAGGCTGGCACCACACCCAGCTTACTTTATGTTTTTAAAAATATTCCAAGCAGGGGTCCAGAATATTGCCACAGCAGTCCACAGCCAAAAAGGAGGCCAAGAACTCCTGATTTTAAGAAAACGCCCCTCGCTCCCATCTGGAGATTTCTGGAAGGCGCAGCTACAGCCCCCAGACCCCATGCCTCTTCTCCGTACCTGCGGCGCGGGCGCCTGCAGCCGCCCCTCCAAATACTCCAGCAGCAGCACCACCTGCTCGGCGCTCCGCGGCTGCTGCGCGCGCACCCAGCCCTGCAGCGCGGCGGGCAGGATGCTCAGGAACTGCTCGAGCACCAGCAGGTCCAGGATCTGCTCCTTGCTGTGCGTCTCGGGCCGCAGCCACAGCCGGCAGAGCTCGCGCAGCCGGCGCAGCGCCGCGCGGGGGCCCGCGGCCTCGGGGTAGCGGAAGGCGCGGAAGCGCTGGCGGCTGCGTTCGGGGCCTTGGGGTGCGTGGGCCTCCTCAAGGGTGGCGTCCTCGTCCTCCTCCACCTTGATGACCAGAAGCTCCATCTGGTCCTCTGCAGGGTGGCCGTCCAGCGCCGCGCTTTCCCTGGCTTCTCTAGCCATGCTGAGCCGAGGCGGTCCTCAGGCCTCGCTGCAGCTGGGAGCTGTCTTACTGCAGGAGATTCCTGAAAGGCGGGAGTCACTGTTACTCACTCAACTTGAACAGAATTCTCTCTTAGCGTGCCCAAGGGCCAGGGATGTTGTCAGGGAGCCGCTGCAGGGGGTTGTTCTTGTTCAAGTGCCCCTGCAGCTTCAACCTCCAAGCTACTCTAACCTTGAACCTCCCAAATGCCCTGGGTCGGGGTCCAAAAACGCCCTAGACCCCAGACTCATTGAGAGAGAGAGAAAAACTGAGACTAGAGCAGCGACCTTTCAGTGCCGCCTGAACTCTTGGAAGCCGTTCCTAACGGGTGTGGTGACGCACGCCTGTAATCCCAGTACTTGGGAGGCTGAGACAGGAGGATCTGGGTTCGCAGCCAGCCTCAGCTACTTAGGCTCTCCGCAACTTAGTGAGCCCCTGTCTCGGAAAAAAAAAGGGGGGGGGGCTGGGGGTGTATCTCGGAGGTAGAATGCCCCTCGATTCAATCTTCAGCACCACATTAAAAAAAAAAAAGTCCCTCTCAGTCATGGCTGAGTGACCCCACTATCAATCAGGTCTCTAATGGGTTCAATTCTAAGATTGACATCAAAGATTTTGTCAAAGTCCTATCCCTCAGGACTTTGGATATGATAAACTAGCTTCCCAGACTGATCACAAGGAACTTAATTCTACTGACGACCTCAGTGGAACTTCTAAGTAGCCTCCAAAAAAGAGCCCTGCTTTTCCAAACACTTTCACTTTGGCTGTGGAAGACCCTAAACAGAGAACTCAGCTGAGCCAGCCTGGCCTTCTGACCTACAGAACTGGAGATATTAAGTAGGTTTTGGGTGAACTCAGGGATAGTCTCCCTCCAAGCTACACTACCAGAGCTTTTAATTTTAAAACAGGGTCTCACTAAGCTTTCTAGGGTCTCGCTAAATTGCTGAAACAGGCCGCAAAGCTGCAATCCTCCTGTCTCAGCCTCCCAAACCCTGGGATTACAGGCATGCATCCATACACGATTACCACCATTCCTAGCTGAGGTTTTAAGTTACAACTGTCGGGTAGATTGTTAGGCAGCATTAGGAAATGGGTGGGTTTTCTCTGTGGCAAAACACGACATTTGGGGGAAGGAGAAAGATGGCAGGCCCTGTATCAAAAGAAATAGGACCGGCGGATTTTCACAGCCAGGATGCTCGTTAGTGAGACTTCGTTCTCTGGTGCAAAGCTCACCCAAACAACTGGCACACCACGGTCACTTAAATCCAGCTCCAAGCAGGGCTTCTGCAGGCCTCTCTGAACTCTGGGCTGAGGGCCTCCAGTTACTCGGAAAACATCAAAGAAGCCGAACTCATCCCGGAGCCTTCAACCTGGAGAGTATGGCTGCCGCCCTGGTCACTGTTGCTCCTTTGATCTGCCACTCTTTCCTCCCCCTCCAAGGCCGAACTTCTTGAAAGAAAGCCTTGAAGATGGACTCTAGTCCTTCAACACAAGGTAGGCAGCAAACCATGCCCAAGGCCTCCAGGACTCTCCCTGCAGAAATAAAGAGATGCTTCTCACAGCTACCAGCTTCCATGGCTGCTCCTCAGGTGCCAGGCTGCTGCTGCCCCCCTGCCTGAAGCCCACCTGGCCCTGGATTCAGCTGACCCCATTCTCTCCTCCTTTCTTTATTCCCGTTTTTTCCAGCATCCCATCGATTTGGTGAGGTAAACGCTGTCAAGCTAGATCTCCTGGGGCATAATCCTGGCTTGACTATGTATGAGCTAGGTGACCTCAGAAAATTACACATCTCTGCCCCTCACTCCCCCCCTCGGTAAAAGATGGAGCAGATAGGGATGTTGTGAGCTCTCAGTGAGCGGGTGTATAAACTTCTTAGAACACTATCTACCTGCATGCCTGCTAAGTACTGCTACTTTCATATCAGCCAACATGGATTTTTCTCCTTTTAATTGAGTGGGCCCTGGGGTTAGATTCTTGACTCATTCATTCTTACCTCTACATTCTTGAATCAATGGTAGGATTTTAACTCCCATTTTTTTTTTCCTTAATGGTACTGAGAATTGGACCCAGAAGCATTCTATTCCTGATGAGCTATAACCTTAGCCCTATTTTATTTTTTGTTTTGAGACAGGGTCTCACCAAGTTGCTGAGGGCCTCACTAAGTTGCCAGTGCTGGCCTTGAACCTGTGACTCTCTAGTCTCAGCCTCTCAAGTGTTGTGGTTAAAGGGTTTTGCCATCACACCTGGCTCTTAATTCCTATTTCTAACCTAAAGAATCTTGATTTCTATCTTGAGATGTCTCTCAGACAGTTCTACTTGAAAGGCAAAAATTTCAATTCAACCAACTGATTATCTTGTCTCTGCACATATTCTTTCTGTAACCAAAAACAGGGTATCTACCCCAATTTGCCATGTCAAATAATTGGGACAAGTCTTTGAGAAGGAAAAAGGAATTTTGTCAATTTGCTAGCAAGTTAGAAAATCAATAAACAGAATTCAGGGAAAAGGCTGATTTTCTGAAGTCCAAAGAAAAGAATCTCCCTTTTAAAGTCCCAGGTGTTTATCAGAAAACAATTCTTGTCCACATGGTAATTGAGATGAGTTCCCTGAACTTGCTGGCACCCGCTCTTCATTCCTACGCTCTTCATTCCTACGGTCTGTAAACTGATAAGAACATGGCATTTGTTAAGGAGGGGGAAGGAGAAGAAAAAAATGTCAGTGTGTGTGTGTGTGTGTGTGTGTGTGTGTGTGTGTGTGTGTGTGTGTGTGTTACTGGGGATAGAACCCAGGGGCGTTCTACGTCGGAGCCACACCCCCGGCTCAATTTTTTATTCTTTATTTTGAAACAGGGTCTCACTAAGTTGCAGCGGGCCTCACTAAGTAGCTGAGGCTATCTGCGAACCGTGATCCTCCAGTCTCAGCCTCCCGAATGCTGTGATTACAAGCCTGGGCCACCACGCCCGGTCACCTATTTTACTTTTTATTTTGAAACAGGTTCTCCAAAGTTGCTGAGACTGCGATCCTCCTGTCTCAGCCTTCTAAGTATTGGGATTACAGGCCTACCATGCCCGCTGCCTCTACATATTAACTCTTAATCCTCACAACAACCCAGTGAGTTGGGTGATATCGTTACTATTTTACAAAGCAGCAAAGTAAGGCACAGAGAGGCCAAGGGCCTGGCCCAAGGGCATACAGCCAGTGAGTGTTGGAGGCTGGACTCCAACCAGGCAATCCAGAGTGCTGGCTCTGGTCCAGTATCACAGAATAGTTTAAAGACCTTGGAACTAACCTTGTCTCCGGGAAGAGCAAAAATGGCTCCCACTCGCAGGGCCTGTCTTATCTTCTTTTTTTTTTGGGGGGGTGAGGAGGGGTATTGGGGGGAACTGGGGATTGAACCCAGGGGCATTTTACTTCCGAGCTACATCCCCAATCTTTTCCCATTTTTTGTCTTGCTGAGAGGCTCACTAAATTGCTGAGGTTGGCCTTGGACCTCCGATCCTCTAGTCTCAGCCTCCCAAGTACTGAGATTACAGGCGTGTACCACCACGCCCGGCCTGTCTTGTCTTCTTGATCTAAGAATCCCATTTCCAAAAGCCCAGGCGGACCAACCCAGACACTCCGAAACCTCCCGCCCGAGACGAGGGCCTCGCGCGGAGACCTGCAGCCACTGCGTTCCCCGGCGCCCTCCCCTCCCTCGGCCAGCCCAGGGGTCCAGGCTGCAGGGGACCAGGGGCAGGGGAGGGCTCCCCCCACGCACACTCCCACCCCGGAGACAAAAGACCGGCAGGGAGGGCAGAAGGAGCGCCCCGGAGGGGAGCTAAACCCACGCGGGAAATCGGGCGCCCAGTGGATGCCTCCCGTTCTCCCGGTACTCACAAAAGTGTCCGAAACTAGCGAAGCGCCCGCCGGGCGGGGCAGAGAGGCCACTTCCAGCCCACTTCCGGGTCTCTCTAGCCGCCGCCCCGCAGACACTCTGTGGTCCGCCGGCTCCGCCTCGGCTCCTCCCCCCGCCTGCCGCCCGGAAGGGGGCTTCCAGCCAGGATGTCTCCAGGCAACCGAGGGAGACCGCCGGGGGCGGCGCCCTGCGGAGCTTTTGCCCCATTTGCGAATGAAAAGGAACAAAAAGAATTTGTTTGCTTTATATTTATAATTGCTTTGTATTTACACTTGCTTTATACTTATATTTGTAGCCAATAGAGAACGCCTGGGGAAATAGCTAAGAAAATTTATACTAGTGATGACCTGTGAGAAGCAAATAGGTAGAGACTGCGTGAGAAGGGAAACAAAGGTGACAGGAAGTGTATTACCTTAAATATATATAAAATGTATTAATATATATTTTAAATTGGTACAGGGGATTGGACCTAGGGCTATTCTACCTTCAAGCTATGCTCCCAGAGCCCTTGTTATTATTATTATTTTTTTAATTTATTTGGTGGTACTGGGGTTCCTGGAAGCCCTTCTACCTCCGGGCTACACTCCCAGACCTATTTTTACATTTTTATTTGGAAACAGGGTCTCCTAAGCCAGCGCAGGCGACTGGCTTCGAACCTGCGCGATTCTCCTGTCTCCGCCTCCCAAGCGGGGATTACAAGCGTGCGCCACCACACCCAGCATTATTTATTTTTTTGAAACAGGGTCTTGATACATTGCTTTGAATGTCACATCTTCCTGTCTCAGCCTCCCAAATACTGGGATTACAGGCATGTGCCACCATGCCCAACTGCTTTATTTACTAAGGATAAATAATTGAGATATGTACCACATCTGTGTATATCAGAACTCAGTATCATGACTGTGTCATTTCTTCCTAAACTGTTATGTAAGTTCAATGTAAACTGATCAAAATCTCAATATGGCCCTCTGTAGGATTTGGTCTATTTTAAATTTAGATAAAGAATGAAGAAGATTCAAGAAATGTGTGTGTGAAGATTAAATCCAGGAATCTTAAATCACAGTTTCCCTTTATCCCAAGCTGGTGTGAGCCTTCTAAATCAATTCCAGGATGGTTCCAACAGAGAAAAGGATGGACTTCAGATCGTGAAGATGGAAGATGAAGAACCTCTCTGGGACCAAGAAGCCCACCTTGGCATGAATAGCTTTTCAGCCAGGAGGCCTCACACCAGCTTTTTAGGCAGCTTGGTTACCAAAAGACTCCTGGTCCCCGGGCGGCATATCAAAGAACCTGACCTACCACCACACCATTCTTGGCCACTCTTGGTCTCTCCCTTTTGCTTTTGGGTGTAAAACTAAACTGGTCTTCCATGAGCTGTCCCTCTAGGAAATGTTTCATAGGGTTCCATGTGATCTCCTTTGTTAAGTATTAGCTTGGGCTCCCCTAGTCCCTCTCTTACGAATCAGATATACCTGCCTCCAGACCCCACACCAGGAGCAAGGACGTGCTGAAGTGCTGAGGACGTGACACATCTGAAAGCCAAGCAGGAGTCCACAGTCACCAGCATCAGTCCATGGCGACGCAGCTCAAATATGAATCTCTCGACCTCTGCCAGTTTCAAGAACAAAGTAAGGATGTTCGCCATCTCTCTGGTGGCTCTGTATAGGGTTAAGACTGTGGACAGTGGACTGTGAGGCCACATCGACTGGAATTTAAGCGTGGCTACTAAATAGCTCTTAACAACGGGTCAGGGAAGCTCCCTGTGCCTTGAGTTTATGCATCTATGATCTGAGGATAATCACAGTACCTCATTCAAAGGGCCAGTTGAGGACTCAGTCCATTAATATGGATGAAACGCTAAGAACAGTGCCTGCCTTGCAGTGAACATTCTGTACTACCTGCGTGTGTGTGGCATCTCTGGGAGTCTCGCTTACCCTGGGTGATCCCTCCAGTCACTGTTGCTTTTATAATCCCATTTCACCCTCCTGGCATCACACTGCCAGCTGTGCATTCCTAGAATGTGTTTGTGCTATTATTCCAGGTGGTGAAACTATACCCAAGAATCAGGAGTTGGCACCAAAGCAAAAAAAAAGAAGTAGAACATTTGGGGAATCTCAGACTCCCAGGCAACATTCCTCTGGTTTCTAAGTGCAGAGAAATGTGTCAACCCAAGAGCAGGGTGGAGACGCAGCAGTGACATCTTGCTGGAGAGAAACGCCACGGTGCAAGGAGTGTGGGAAAAGCTTCACTCGGAGCTCGGTCCTGGTCAGCACCGTGAACTCATGCTGGGGAGACACTGGAGAGAAGCCCCATCGCGGTGATGAGCGTGGCAAGGCCCTCAGCCAGAACGCCGGCACTTTCCAGCATCTTACTGTCCATATTGGCAAGAAAACCTATCAGTGCAGCCAGTGTGGTCAAAGCATTAGTAGGCGGACGCTCCTCATGCAACACCAGAGAAGCCACATGGAGAGAGACCATACGAGCGCAGCGCGGGGGAAGCCTTCAGTCATCACTGCAACCTTATTGGACATTCTAGAACGCTGACATCACACCGCCAGTTGTGTGTGTTTCTAGAATGTGTTTGCACAATTATCCCAAGTGGTGAAACTATGCCCGAGCATCAGGAGTTGGCACCAAAGCAAGAAGGCATTCTAGAATCCATACAGTTGAACTGGACAAATGCCATGGACTCCCTAAATGGGGCCATCTTGTAAAGTAAGATGTGTTACTGGGAGTTGAACTCAGAGGTGGCATAGCATTCTACCTCTGAACTACATCCCAGCACTGTTTAATTTTTTGTTTTTGTTTCTCACTAGGTTGTTGAGGCTGGTCTCGAACCTGTAATCCAGTCTCAACCTCCCAAGTACTGGGATACAGACATGCACCACCATATCCAGAAAAATTAAGATTTTCAATTATTCTGTTCTTATGCTTGTAATCCCAGGTCATTAGGAGACTGAAACAGGAAGATCCAGGGATCAAAGACAGTGCATGGTAATTTTGTGAGACTGTTTTTTTTTTTTCCTGGTATGGAGATGGAACCCAGGGGCATTCTACCTCTGAGCTACATCCCCTGTCCTATTTTTTATTCTTTATTTTGAAACAGAGTCTCACTGAGATGCAGAGGGCCTCACTTAAGTAGGTGAGGCTGCGAACCGTGATCCTCTGGTCTCAACCTCCAAAATGCTGGGATTATAAGCGTGTGCTACCACACCCGGCTTGTGTGACTGTTTAAAAAAAACGAAATGGGCTGGGGGTGTAGTTCAGAGATAAAACACCCCTGGAGACAGACAGACAGACAGACAGACAGACACACACACACACACACACACACACACACACACACACATTTGTTTTGGAATTAATGCCAGTTTCTATTGGGTGGATATCTGGATTTGGGGAAATTGTTGGGCAGTCTCCTTATTCCCTATACTTTGGTTTATACTGAATGATTTTCCTTAAATGGGTCAAATCTTGGCTGCTCTAGTTGAGCTTCTCCAATTTTCTCCAGTCCATAGGACTACCCTGCCCCCTCCTTCACTTCCTGGTAATCATTTTTTTGGTACTGGGGATTGAACCATTAACATTCAATCTGATCTGGGGCTTTATTTCAGGATATTTAAGCACAAAGGCACCAGACTGATGATAATTTTGTATCCAATTATTATTTTGCGGTACTGGGGATAGAACCCAGGGACATTCTACCTCCAAGCTACACCCCTGCCCTACTTTTTATTCTTTATTTCGAAACAGGGTCTCATTGAGTTGCTGAGGGCCTAAGTAGCTGTGGCTGGCCGCGAACCGTGATTCTCTGGTCTCAGCCTTCTGAATGATGGAATTACAAGCGTGCACCACCACGCCCAGCTAAAGTACACTTTAAAGATACAGCTATGTATTTGATAGCAGGTGCTGTTTTTGTTGCAAAAGAGATTCTCTGGAAGTTTATTATCTAGTAATAAATACTTTTGAACAAAAATGATGACTGTGTAAGGCAGTATTTGAAGAGCACCATAAAAGTGGTGCAGATAGCAGTTTTAGAGAGGTTCAGGCTCGGGCAGGGTAGAATAAGTGGCCATCCTTCTGCAGGGAACTTTGGGAAGTCTTTCCCTAAGGCTATCATCTTTCACACTTACAAAGATGCTGACTACCTCCTGCAGTGTGACTGTTGTGGGTAGATATTTATAGATGGCAAACTCTTCACCTGAAAGCAGAAACCAATCCACTTTAGTGAGATGACTATTTCATGAATAGCAGATTATAGGAACTTCTATTTATGTGAACTCAGATTCTGAGCATCTTGTGTGGAACAGGTCAACGTGACGGTTACACATGGCTTTCACTACTGTCACAGCTACATACATGAGACACACCTGTTGTTCTCTCACACAACAAATATGATGGAATCCATCTTCTCTTTACTCTTTAGTCTACCAAGACTGACTGTCAACGCTAAAGAGTATAGTTCACTTTTCCAAAGCATTTCTCCTTTGGATGTCTTTCATTAATGGCCTTAATCTTGGACTCACCTCTCCTTAGAGGATCTCAACATGCGCATTACATGATGTGTTAGCCTTCCCTTTCTTCTCATGATGACTACTGTGACTTTGGTTTGCTTCATATTTTCTGCGGTTTCCTTCTTTTGACTCCTGCTGCCGACTCAGTCACAACAGGACACAGCTTTGACTTCAGTACTTAGTGGCATTGCTTCCCTGTTTCTTTCTTATACAACTCCCTGACTTCCACGTCTGGCCCTTCTCACCTTGGTACAATCTCATCCAGTCTTGCACCAATGCTGAGGTCTCTAGCCTCCTTTCCACCTATGTTTAGTTAATTCTTAGCTCATGGGCGCCATCTCAATTTTGGACTATGGAGTCAGTACTATTTTATGGTTACCATGATGTTGCCTGCATTTAAGAAAGTTTAAAAAGGGGGGCAATTTCATCCTTTTAATGCACAAAATAATTCAACAGATGATTTCCAATGTCTGACACAAAAATAGACATAGAGAAAGATACCACTGGAGTCTAGCATTTTCACAGGTAACTTTGAATATTGTCATGATGGCCTTTGAAACTCTATATAAATGTTTGATTTAAAAAATACTAGTTACTTAATAATTGCACTATATACATCACATTTGCTTTGGTAGAGTACAATCGAATGTGGGGTCATGGTTTCTTGTTACTGACTCAATTCTGTTTTAACTGCCTCAATCTGAGAGGTTAGCATTGTGTCCCAAGTAAAAATGTGCAACACATCTCCGAAAATCCAGGAGGTCCAAAGAGGAGCCTGGGTTGCAGGCTCTGTGTAGCTGCCACGCGTTGTTCATGGCGACGTCAATCATGTAGCTCACCAAAATCGAGTACCACTTCTTGCTTCTGAGCCTCACCCTATATTTGGAAATAATTTGATCCATTTTGGCGACTCCTTTCCTGCATTCCTCATACAACTTCACTATGGATGGCTGACTTATCGGCGGGATCTCCTCGCCATCGGCAAGACTCACCACGTTGACTGGTTCTATGCCTACGGCGTTGGAGCACAGACTGAGAACGCCATCCCCATGCCAGCGACATAAAATTACTTCATCATTTTCTTCCACTCGAAAATCAAAATACCCCCTCTTCATCTTTTTCATGTGTTCGGCATTCATAAGTGGGCATCGTTCAGTTCTGTTCTCACGAATGGATCCTGTGGCCCTCACGCCCTTCTTCTTCAAAGCCGATAGCAACTTGACACTTGTAAAGAAGCTATCAAAACACAGGTGATAGGGGTGCTGACCTCTCTCTAAAAGAACATCAGCAAAGCTCATCACCAGATTTCCACCTAACCCAAGGTCAAGATCCTTATGTGTCTCCACAGCTGATTCTTCTTGATAGGGCTCAAACCAAACCAGATAACCCTGTGTAGTCGTACCACACCAAATTTTATAGCCAATTCTAAGAGGCTTGCCATTCAGGAACTGGTCACTATCGAAGCACTCGCACATTGACTTATCAAAACAGTAGTATTCTTCTAGGGGAGCATACAAGAGGAAATTTTTATTCATTTGCTTTATAAGAGGCCTAAGTTTTGAAAACTTATCTTTTTGATCTAGGTGGCTATTATCTGCAAAATGAAGGTATGAGAAAATCAACTCAAATCTGTCCCTTCTGATTGCATCTCTAACCAGGTTCTGATCAGCATCAGAGATTTCCCAGTACATTCCCCTTCTGGGACGACTTACGAAGCCACTCCAAAGCAGAACACCAAACACACACCTCATTTCCTGAACTGTGACTTCCAAGTTAACGTTTTTCTGAGAAGCATAATTATTGGTTTCATTGACAATCAAGTTGAATGTCTCATCATCAAAAAATAATTCAAACAGCTCTACTGGGTTCAACTTTTCACTCTTGAGATTTAAAAGTCCAGAATCCAGTGCAGACCAGCTGGGGAAGTTGGGTTTAATGTCTCTTTTGGTCCACTTTTTCTCTGGGACGCTCGACACCTTTAGCTTCTTCTGAGCAGGCTGGGTCTCGGGCTCATCTTCCTCCACGTCGGAGTCGTCGGAAAACGCGAGGCCTTGGAGCAGTTCGCTCACCCTGGCCTTGTCCTTTTTCCTCCCTTTCCGAGTAATGTCTCCTGCTGCATACTGCAGGGATGCGATGTGCATTCGGGCCCATGAGTCACGGGGTGGGTGGCGATCCTTCGGAGCGTTCAAATTCGAGGCTGGCTTTTCAGCAGGGACAGCAGTACTAGAAGAGAAGTGGGGTGCACAAACTATGAGAAATAAAAAAAAAGACATATGGTACCAAAAAAACCCCGAGTCTCATTTTTCATCCAGGATAAATCTGAAGCACTGGGGTGAAGGTTACTTACTTTTTACTCCTTCTGGGAGAGACTTTGGCTAGACTTAATGTTTCTGGCCTCTTCTCAACTCTCATTCACTTCTAATGACATAATTGTTGAGTCTAGGAAAAAAAACTGGGCGTCCTTAGTGCAGCCCTGCCCTCTAACCTCTGCGGGAGCAGGATGTAGTCAGCCTGTGCTCCTTCTGGACATGAGTTGCGTGGGCAGGCCGATGTAGGGGGACAGCAGCCTCTCAGTATGAGCCTCCTTAGCTCTGCCTCTGAGCTGCCGATCCAGTCCTGCTCCCACCTGTAAGCTGAGCTTTTCAGAGCCATCTAGTGCTATGGCCCTGCCAACTGGTTCCTAACTTGGGTAAAGAAAGAGCCATTTCTGCCCAGACTGAGCCTCCCAAGAACTGAGTCACAGGCCTGTGCCACCAGACCCGCTGCCCCAAGTGTTTTCAGTGTCTACATGTTGACCTCTCCAACACATCCATCCATTGTAGAGTCCCCGACACCCTCGACTTAAGGGACATTTGCTGAATCCTGTCACGACACTGGACCTTTGCACTGTTGAAACCTAAACTCCAAGAGCTACATACATTAAGTCAAATACAGTGGGGAAATTACCCAGGAGAGGGAAGTGGGGAGGAATGAGGTTAAGAAATTGGGTGGGGAGGAGGACGAGGAGACGGGGTTTCCGACCTCATGGTAGGGCTGTTGCACCGAGCCTATCACTTGCTTTCAGATATTTTGTTGTGTGAAGCAATAGGACATTTTTGTTTGTCTATTTTTGTGGTACCCACTAGTTCCATTCCAATTTCTTCTCATATATGTAGTATGTGACCCACTTAGGACCACAGATACTCACCTGCTGGGTACTTCTGAGGTCTTCCCACTTTGATCCATTCTTTCGGAAGTGTCTCGCTCTACATTAAAAACAACAACCACAAAAACACTTTAGTAACAACCTCTTCCTTTAGCTTAAATAATACATTAATTATTTAAATGTCATCTGAAATCCAGGAGTGATGGCACAAGCCTACAATCCTAGTACTTGGGAGGCTGAGGCAGGAGGATCCCAGGTTCAAGGCCAGCCTCAGTAACTTACTGAGGCCCTGTTTCAAAATATAGAATAAAATAGGGCTGAGGTGTAGCTCAAAGATAGAACACTACTAAGTTCAATCCCCAGGACTCCCTCCACAAAAAGTTAAATGTTATCTGAGGCGAGTGTAGTGACACACTCCTGTAATCCCAGTAATTGGAGGCTGAGAGAGGGGGATCAAAGGTTTCCATCCAGCCTTAGCAACTCAGTGAGATTCTGTTTCAAAATAAAAAATTGCAAAATAGGGCGGGGAGTGTGCTCAGAGGTAGTATGTCCCTGGGTTTAATTCACAATATCAACCCAAAAAGAAGGGGGAAAAAAAGAACCAACAACACAGGCAACAACAGAAAGTTACTGTGACTGGGCAGGATGCAACTTCTACAGCTGAGGAGTCTGCAGGCAGAGCCGCAGGAAGAGGGTCTGTGGGAAGCGCACCCGCCTGGGCCTAGGCAGGGCCAACCGCAGCCTCAGCAGGTTGTGGCCTTCTGACCTGAGCTCCCGCGCGGGTTCCTAGGAGCCAAACTCTGACGTGGCCACTCCTCTGGGGCAAAGGCCTGGGCTGCTGCTTCCCCAGCCTCCACTGACATCTAAAAAGGCAAAAGAATGGCCTCTTAGTTTCCATGGTGGCAAGTATGAGGGGTCCAATGTGAAGAATCTGAACATCATACTGAACGGAAGTGGCACCAGCCAATTAGGGCATTCTGTGCATCCCACTGCAGGGTACAGGCCAATCAGGGCATTCTGTGCATCACACTGCAGAGTACAGGCCAATCAGGGTGTTTTTTACATCACACTGCAGGGCACCAGCCAATCAGGGCGTTTTGCTCATCTGAGGGGACTCTGGATTCTAACAATGGTGCTCACCACTGGCTCACACCAAGGCCGTTCAAAGGGCAGATACGAGACTTCTTGCAATGCACAGAACAGTCCCATGATGCAACAAACTGTCCCATGGCCTGCAGGACTTCTGATTTTAGTGTCTCCTGTGAAAATAATCAATGTAAACCAGCTGCAAGTGAGTGTAAGAACCCCCTTTCATGGCATGAGAGTGAAAAAAACAAAACAAAACACAAGATGTTTCATATATGAAAGCTTGCATGCTTACATGGGATAAAGATATTGTCACAAAAGCTGGATCACCTAAACCATGCTACTCGCTGTTTTTTTTGTTTGTTTTTGTTTTGTGGTACTAGGGATGGAACCCAGGGGCATTCTACTTCTGAGTTACACCCCCAGCCTGATTTTTTATTCTTTATTTAGAAATAGGGTCTCACTATGGTGCAAAGGCCTCACTAAGTAGCTGAGGCTGGCCAAGAACCTGCGATCCTCCTGTCTCAGCCTCCCATGTGCTGGAAGTACAAGTGTGCGCCACGCCTTGCTACTCATTGTTTTAATAGTATTTCCTATTATGGTTGAAGACAATTTCAATATAACATTGCACTTACTGAAAATGCAACTGGTTACAAATATAATGGAGAAGTTTTGAGACTTTTTAATAGACTTAGAACTTACTGTAAATGCAGAGAGCTCACAGATTTTCATTAATAAGACTTTAAAAATAGTTCAAGCTGGGGGCAGTGGTACGTGCTTGTAATCCCAGTACTTGGGAGGCTAAGATAGAAGGATCACAGGTTTGCAGCCAGCCTTGACTACTCAGTGAGGCCTCTGCAACTTAGTGAGACCTTGTTTCAAAATAAAGAATAAAAGCCAGGTGGCGCAGCTTGTAATCCCTGTGCGTGGGAGGCTGAGACAGGAGGATTGTGCAGGTTTGATGCCAGCCTCAGCTGGCTTAAGAAATAAAATATAAAACAGGTCTGTGAGTGTAGCCCAGAGGTAGAAGACCCCTGGGTTCCACACCCAGTATCACCCAAAATAAATAAATAAATAAATAAATAGAATAAAGAATAAAAAAATAGGGCTGGGGGTGTAGCTCAAGGGTAGAATGTCCCTGGATTCCATCCCCAGTAGGGGAAAAAAAAGTTCAACGCCAGCAATGATAAGATGCGTAAGTTAGAAAAACTATACACTGCCATTACTTACGCTGGGGGTTTGCCTGTGGTTTTCTCTCTCTGATACTGTCCCCAAAGGTCTACCTTTTCATTAACCTCTTGCTTTTGTTTAATTTCCCAATCTACTTTATCTTTCTCTTTGCTTGAAAAGAGATACAGTGTCCCAGGCTATTACCAACTGAGTATCCATTTCCACTAAGGGTGGGTCTCAGGACAGAAGATGTTTTCTTCCTACTTCCTCACTACCCCATCCTAAGCTGAAAACTCTTATTTTGACACTAAAGTCTATCTCCTTTAGAAAGGATCTTCCCTCCTGTGAAATCCTGTGGTGCAGTGAACGCAAAGGTCTGCGCTGCCCGCGGGCTTGCAGGGTGAGGGTGTGGGCCAGGAGAAAGGCTGGGAACAGGCCCAGGAGGGAGGGGCGCCCCCGCTCACCTGGAACCCGAGTGGGGCAAACTCAGGCACTGCTGCCTTATCTCTACAACTTTCTTCTTGGAGAAAGGCTGGTCCCTGGGGAGCAAAACCTGTAAAGAGAGGCAACAAGGAGACTCTTTTAACTAAGCGAGACATGGCAGCCCTTAGGAGGGCCTTTTAGTTATGACCCAGCACCCCAAACCTTGTTTGCTAAACATCTAAACTAAGATGTAGATCTTGCTTCCTACAGACAGAGCATTGCAACTGTGTTCTGTCTGGAGTTCTAATCTAATCAATGGCAAACCTTATTTTTAATTTTTAAAACACCTTTTTCTTGGCACACTGTAATTACGCCTCTCAGGGAGGACAATGTGACACACACACACACACACACACACACACACACACACACACACACGGCACTTGGTGTGACTTCCTTCAGATCCTCCTCACCCCTCCACCCCCCGTTCATCCTAGTGAGACTGGCAGTGGTACCTTCACATATGGACAGAGCATTATCTAATGTTTCCTTCACCGACTCTTCGTTTTCCCTTCCCGGCTCCCTTCCCCACACCCCTCTACTCCTCGACTGGTCTCTCATTTATCTGAAATCCCTTTTGTGTGCCACTTTCTCTCCAGCTTCCAAACATGAGAGCAAATCCATCCCCCTTGACTTTCTGAGACTGGCTGATCTCACTTGGCATGATATACTCTAGCTCCGTCCACTTTTCTTCAAATAACGTAATTCTGTTCTTCCTTATGGCTGAGTAAATCTCCACTGTGTCTAGACCACATTTTCTTCATCAAGGCATCTGCGGACAGACACTTGGGTTGGTTCCTTTACTTCTCCATTGAGAACTGTGCTGCTATAAACATGAGTGTACACGTACATCACTATCATCTTCTGATCTTCATTCTTCTGGAAACGACTGAGGACTGGCGGAGCTGGGCATACGGTGGTTCCGTTCATGGTCTTTTGAGGAATCTCCGTACTGATCTCCATACCAGTTGTACTGATTTGCAGTCCCACCAACAGTAGATAAAAGTTCCTATTTCCCCACGTCCTTACCAGCTTTTATTACTGTTTGTATTCTTGATGACTGCCATTCTAACTGGAGTTAGATGGACTCTCGGTGGTTTTGGTTTGCATTTTTCTGATTGCTAATGATGTTGAACATATTTTAATATACTTCCTGGCTATTTGTATTCCATCTTTTGAGAAGTAGCTATGCAATTGAACTGCTCAAGGGATTCTAAAACTCTGAAACCTTAGGGTCTCCTACCTCCAAAAGTGAGTGAGATTTACAAGTTCACAAGGTGTTTTACAGTAGTACATTATCATACAAATAAAAAATAAAATCATATATGAAAATAAAGAAAGGGGAGGAAGATACCTGGGAGGCTGAAACAAGGCTCACAGTTCTGTAGCCAGTCTTGGCAACTTAGTGAGACCATTTCAAAATAAAATAAAAAGTAAAATAGGGCTGGGGTGTAGCTCTGAAGTAGACTGCTTCTAAGTTCAGTCCCTAGTATCATGAAGCAGAGAAACACAGAGAGAGAAAGAGAGAGAGAGAGAGAGAGAGAGAGAGAGAGAGAGAGAGAGAGAGAAAGAGAAGGAGGGAGGGAGGTAAGTAGTTAAGTAGGTGGGGGAGAAGCTGGTGAGGAGTACTCTACTTTCAGCAGTGAGGGACAACATCTACCACAGGCTCCCCTCCAACTCTGTTTTTTTTTTGGGGGGGGTAGCAGTGCAGATTTAGAAATGTAGAAATAGAAAGCCAGGCATAGTGGCACATGCTTGTAATCACAGTACTTGGGAGGCTGAGACAGGAAGATGGCAGGTTTGCAGCCAGCCTCAGCTACTCACTGAAGCCCTCCACAATGCAGTGAGACCCCATCTCAAAGAATGAAAAATAGGGCTGGGAGTGTAGCTCAGAGGGAGTATACCTCTGGACTCAAATCCCAGCACTGCAAAAAAAGAAAAAAGAAAAAAGAGATGTAGAATAGAGACATGTCTTAGAGAAAGAGTTTTGGTCAAAGGTTAGAAGTGACATTTTAGAAGTGATTCTGCCTCTGTTGACCCTGGGCAAGTGCAAGTCATTTTAACTGATTTTTGGCCTTCGCAACTATTAATTGAGGGCACTGAATAAAAATATCTTTAGCCGGGTGTGGTGGCACACGGTTGTAATCCCTGCGCTTGGGAGGCAGAGCCAGGTAATCGCGCAGGTTCAAAGCCAGCCGTGCGCGCTGGCTTAGGAGACCCTGTTTCAAATAAATATGTAAAAATAGGTCTGGGAGTGTAGCCCAGAGGTAGAAGGGCTTCCAGGAACCCCAGTACCAAAAGAAAAAAAAAAAATCTTTGAGCTAAGCATGGTGGCGCACGCTTGTAATCCCAGCATTCGGGAGACTGAGATAGGAGGATGACATGGTTCGTGACAGCCTCAGCTACTTAGTGAGGCCCTTTGCAACTCAATGAGATAGTTTCTAAATAAAGAATAAAAAATAGGGCTGAGGTGTAGCTCGGAGGTAGAATCTCCCTGGGTTCTACCCCCCCCTACTGTAAAATAAATAAATAAATAAAATAAAAAAATCTTTGAATTCTTACATTTTGAAATTTCCTGTTTTCAATTGATTGCTTAGATATAGGATTGAACAAATATCCAAAACTTGCAGTTATGAACCAGTAAGTCCTAAAGCCTTGATGTATACCATGGTAACTATAGTTACTATTAATATATTACATACTGGAAATGTGTTGAGAATAGATTGTAGAGGTTCTCACCACGTACAAGAAGGTAAGTGAGAGGTGACAGGTATGTTAACAAGTCTATGGTTATTATTTCAAAATATATAAAAAAACACACACATAAATTTAAAGACACAGATAAACAAGTTCCTACTGGAAAAAAAAATGCACCTGTCAGTGGCCTGCTCCTAGTCCCCACTGAAGTAACCCTCTGGCACTCACCACTCACTTCTTGGGGGAGACGTGGAGGTTCACATGTCAGGGTGGTGATCCCAGGCAGGAGCTGAAGGCTCTGGCACTCTAAAGAGGTTCCTTGATAATCTGTCACTATGAGGTGCATATCCTGTCCCTGAATGCAGAGAGAAGCCTGGAGACAAAAGATTGACCTTAAAAAAGCATCCTGGTAGAAATCAGACTGAAGTATAGCGAGGGACTTCTCCACAACACAGGACGACCCCCATTTAATTCTTTCAAGAAGTAGCAAGTGACACTGGGAGGCCGAGACAGGAGGACCACCGGTTCAAGGACAGCCTCAGCAAGTAGGGAAACTCCCACCAACCAAGTGACACCCTGTTTCAAAATAAAAAAGGGCTGGAGGTATAGCTCAGATGTAGAATGCCCCTGGGTTTAGTTCCTAATATCACAGAAAATAATACACACACACACACACACACACACACACACACACACACACACGGTAGTAGCCTTAGGTGTAGTTCAGAGGCAGAATGGTCTCGGGTTTCTTTTATTTATTTATTTTTGGTGGTACTGAGGTTCCTGGAAACCCTTCTACCTCCGGGCTACACTCCCAGACCTATTTTTATGCTTTTTTATTTGGAAACAGGGTCTCTTAAGCCAGCGCGACTGGCTCTGAACTAGCGCGATCCTCCTGTCTCTGCCTCCCAAGCGTGGGGATTACAAGCGCGCGCCACCACACCCGGCTTGGTCTTGGGTTTCAATCCTCTGTACCAAATAAACGAATAAGTAAATAAATAATAAGAAAATAGGGCTGGGGATGTAGTTCAGAGGAAGAATACCCTAGTACCACAAAAAAGAGTTCTCTCAATTCCTCCCAATCCTTCTGTACGTTTTACATAATTTCATTAATAGGTGAAGAATGAGCAGCTAGCTGCACATGCATTATCTCCCCACCTGCTCTCCTGGGTCTCCACGTGCGGCGGGCAGGTTCTCCAGCACCATCACTGCCTCCTCCCCGTTCTGCAGTGGATACATCTGCACCCAGGCCTGCAGCTGCTTGGGCAGGATGCTCAGGAACTGCTCCAGCACCAGCAGCTCCAGGATCTGCTCTTTCGTGTGTAGCTCTGGTTGCAGCCACTGAAGGCAAAGTTCTCGGAGTTGGGCCAGAGCCTCCCGGGGCCCAGGAGCTTCTTGGTAACCGAACTGCCGGAATCTCAGACGGCACAACTCGCGAGTGTGGGCACCGCCCTCCTGGGGGTTGTACGCCTGCTCCCAGGTGGGATTCTCCACCTTCACTTTCACCAGGCTGTCTTCGTTTTCTGAAGCAGAATCTGGGAAAGCTTCAAACATGTTGAGCCAAAAAGCTGGAGAAAAGTCCACTTTGGCTGAGGTCTATGCTTCAGAAATGTTTCCCCAAAAGTATATCTAAAATATGAAAGCTGACCAGAAACGTGCAAATTACAAGAGTTTCGAAACCCTATATAATGTTATTTATATCTTTGTCTCCATTGTAGGTCATTCTCAAAAGTTGAGCCTGCTGGTCACAGGTGCCCACGCCTGTCATTCCAGCTACTTAGGAGGCTGAGACAGGAGGATCCCAAATTCCAGGTCAGTATGGGCAACTTAGGGAGACCCAGTCTCAAACTAAAAACCAAAAAGTGCTGCGAATATAGCTCAGTGGTATAGCACCCCACGGTTCAATCCTCTGTACCCCAACTAAATAAATAAGTAAATAAACAGAAAAAAGCGGAGTGTTTCTGATTATAAATGAAATAAAAGAGAAGTATATCTTGAACACTAAAGGGCTCCATCCCAGAGGTAAGCTATGTAGGATGTAAGGGAAGGGTTAACAATAATAATGCTACAGCAGCTTACCCATTGGCTAAGGAAAAGGGATAATTTTATCAGAGGAGTCAAATAACTGTCTTTGTGAACAGCTAATGCTGTGTAACTCCTTGGCCTAAATTCGAACTCCCTAGAATCTGATATTAAGTTTTACTGGTCTGTCAATGTACTGAGCACCTCATAATTTTTCAGGCATAAAGCTAACTCTAGAATAAAAGACATAGTCTCTACCTTCAAGGAAACTATGGTCTTCCCAAAGTACTCATGTAACTGAATGCTGACTATTCGTGTGTGTGTGTGTGTGTGTGTGTGTGTGTGTGTGTGCATGGTGCTGGGTTTGGCCTTTTTTTTTTTCTTCCTGTGATACTGGGGATGGAACCTAGGGTCATTCTACCTCTGAGCTATTTTAAAACAAGGTCTCACTGAGTTGCGCAGGGCCTCACTAAGTAGCTAAATCTGTCCTTGAACCGCAATCCTCCTGTCTCAGCCTCCCTAATGCTGGGTATCGAAGTGTGGCCCACCACACCCGGCTTTTGGTGCTGGGATTGAACTCAGGGGCATTCTACCTTCCAGCTATACCCCACCCATATTTTATGTTTGACTTTGAAACAGGGTATTGCTAAATCGCTCAGAGTTTTGCTAAGTTGTGGAGGCTGTTTTGGAACTTGCAATCTTCCTGTCTCAGCCTTCCAAGTACTGGGATTACAGCCGTGCACCACCACGCCCAGCTTCAATTTTTTTCCACTAATTTTTGTACTTTAGAACAAGAACTATCCTCTAAAGGAAATTCCCAGTCACAAAGCAAATGCTACCTCCTGTAACCTTCCAAACAACATACAGACAAGGGTGTGGGGGGGTCTCCTGAGCTACACCACTGGCGGTGGAATGTTCCCCTGGAACGCTGCGCCCAACACACTCTCCGCTTCGTATTACAGATCACCCACCACCATCCCTGCACCTTAAGGACGGAGCTTTATCTCTGCAGAGACTCACATGCCCACCACGTACCTGGTATTCAACAAATACTGCTGGATTCTTGACGAGGCACGTAAGTAAATGCACTTGAGATGCCGGGAGCCTGGTCTCTGGAGCCCAGAATGTATCCTACTAAGACTGCATGCCAGCAGCTAGCAAGGGCCTGGCGCACAGGAGGCGGCCAAAAAGTGCGTGTCCAATTGTTGAATCATAGACCAAGAATTCAGGAAACGCGCACAACAAAGCCGTGACCGACCTCGTGCAGAGCTCTCCAGGTGGGAGGCGCAGGGTGGTCTCCGCAGAGCCAGACCTGAGCGTGCAGCTCGGCCCATAAGTCTCGTGGTACTTTCTGTTGCCGGGCGGGAGGCGGAAAGGGACTTCCGGGTAGCCGGAGGCCGAGGCCCGGGTTACTTCCGGCCGGCTCCGCGCCTCTCTAGGAGCGCCGCCCTCGTCTCGTTGGTGCGCGGGGCGGAGCCGACGACCAACTTTCGCCGGTCGCAGATCTCTGCGTCTCGGACTCGAGGCTCTTCCAAGGGGCTCCCTTGAGTCCCGTTTTAATGTAAATTATCACACTGAGAAACGAACGGGAGCCAGAATCGGTGGCGAGCCAGTTACGCTGGAGATCTGTTTGTTTGTTTGTTTGTTTGTTTGTAAGCAGAGGCTCGCTAGGTTGCTGAGCTTCTGGCTGGGTGGCTGGGCTGCCCTCCCAACTTGCCATCCTCCTTTCTGATCTCCCAGATACTGAGATTACAGGCGCGCCCCGCCTCACCCGGCGCTGTACTGTCCTTAAACGGAACAGAATCAAACCTACTTAAGTTATGCCAGGGAGCTAAGTGTTTATTTACTGACCTCAGCAAGGCCTTCAGCATACTTGGAGGATATATATATATATAATTTTGTACTGGGGATCGAGCCAGGGGGATTCTGCCTCCAAGCTACCACCCCCATCCCTTTTGATTGTTTTGAAACAGGTCCCACTAGGTTGCTTAAGCGTCTCACTACTTTGCCAGCGTTCCTCCCATCGTAGCCTCCCAAATACTGGGCTTACAGGCGTGCGTCCACGAAAATCTGTAACGTCTCCACGATTACAGTTGCATATTCTACACATCTGGTCTCCTTTCAGAATTTTTTTTTTTTTTTCGGGTCTGGGGATGGAACCCGGGGGCATTCGACCTCCGAGCCACACCCCCTCCCCTATTTTTTATTCTTTATTTTGAAACCGGGACTCACTGAGTTGCAGACAGCTTCACTAAGTAGCTGAGGCTGTCCGCGAACCGCGATCCTCCGGTCTCAGCCTCCGAGTGCTGGGATTACAAGTGTGCGCCACCACGCCCGGCTCAGTCTAATCTTAATGGGAAGGAATAGGAATGAAACAAAGACCAAGTGCCAGTGCAACATCCTTTTCCCCTTTATCCTTAGTGATAAAAGGCTTCTTTTCAGCTGGGCATTCTGCAACTCAGAATAAAATACCTTTTCTTGTTTTCCAAAGTCTTGGCCTAAAATATGTTAAGTGGTTTAGGGGAAGGTTCCTCTAGGAGAGCCGACTCAACTGGTAGACACCTCTCCTTATCCTGCCTTTTGTCCACATTTTGCATATAATGGCTGGAGCTTCAGCAGCCGCTGAGGATCATATGAGGACCTTACTGAACTAGGAGATGGAGCAGAAAGGCAGAAGACTTGGGCCCTCTGAAGCTCTCTTTGACCTTTTCTATTAGGAAAGATAAATGTTTACTAGGTCACTACTACTTTTTATTTTAAGCTATATGCAGTTGGGCCTCGTTGTAATCGTTGTTACCCTGATGGCGATTGGAGTTGCCGTGGATTCTCTGATGCTGGGTGGGTGAGGAGGAGGTCCCAAAGGGGTTTGCACACTCCTTTCCCTCACAGGTTCCCCCTGTGAATTCACTGGTGTGGATTAAGGTGAGAGCTGTACCTGCAGTTCTTTCCACAATGGATACATTAGTGAACCCGCTACTGTGAGTGCTCATGCGTCTTCCCATGCTGGCAGCCTTCTCTGGGAAGTAGCACCTTCTGCAGCTACTGCCAAACAGCAGTGCTTATCCTCCCAGTGGTGTGACTGAGGACTTCCCTCAGTCCTTGATATTATTCACCATTACCATGACTTCTCAATATTCACGATATAAAGATCACGAGCTCTTCAAGCTGACTTGTTTTTCCAAAATATTCCTGAATGAGCAACATTTAAAAATGGCACCATCAATATTAAGGGGAAAAAGTCCAATTCCTTCCACTGGACATTTATTGAATAAAACCTATGAAGCCATCACTGTGCTGGTATTGGAGATATCAGATAAAACAATTGCTCTTGAACTAACTCAGCATACTCAGCTGACTCATGAAATCTCTTCCGCAGTCTAAAACGGACTTTGATTCACACCTCCAATCAGTGTGACAATGTGGTAGTGAAAAGCGTAAGAAATGTAACAGGACATTAGCTAACCTGAGGACAAGTTCTGTGGTTAACCAGAAAGTCATCTTTATTTTCCAAAATGGTTCCACTGAGTGTACATGAGGAAGGCAAGTCCCTTTACTCTTGAAGGTCAGACCAGCGGGAGGAAGGGATGACACCAGTGGGGGAAATGTTCGTTGTTAATCTGTACTTAACCTGTACTGTGAGAGTGGTGTATTTCCAAACATCACAAGTTTTATTTTATAGGAAGTCCGTTTCTGTAGCATTTGCAAAAACATCAGCCTATTCTTGTCCTGTGTTATCTGTAAATCTGTGGACACTCAATTCCTTGATCTTTTCTTTTCTTTTTGGTGGTACTGCGGATGGAACCCTTCTACCTCCGGGCTACACTCCCAGATCTATTTTATATTTTATTTGGAAACAGGGTCTCTTAAGCCAGCGCGGCTGGCTTCGAATATGCAATCCTCCTGTCTCCGCCTCCCAAGCGTGGGGATTACAAGTGTGTGCCACCACGCCCAGCATTTCTTTGTTATTTTCAAAGATTTTATTTAGGCTATTACTTGGAGATACATAATCATGCATTTATTATATTACAGGGTCTGAGAAGTTCTGTAGTGAAGAATGTTTTTTGGGGTACTGAGGAAAGAACCCAGGGGAATGCTACCTCCGAGCTTCACCCCTACCCCTATTTTTTCCCCATTTTTTAGTCTTTATTTTGAAACAGGGCCTCACTAAGTAGTTGAGACTGGCCACAAGCCTACGGTTCTCCTGTATTAGCCTTCCAAGTACTGAGATTACAGGTGTGCATCACCACACCTGTTTGTGGAGAATGTTGTTTAACTTTGTTATCACAGTACAGAGTACCATCTATGGTGAAATTATTGTGGTCCAGAATCGATTTCCAAAAACAAAGGAAGGAGAATAGAAGCAAACAGCAAACTCCCCCAAGAACTCTCTGGTGCCAGAGTGGGCTGGAGAGACTTCCCAAAGTGCGGGTTGGCGTCAGCGTGCCTTCTCTAACATTCACAAGGGTGAACACCTCATCGCGCCAATTTGCCCTTGTGGTGATGTCGCTGGTGCTGAAAGAGACCTGACCTCTGCCTGAAGGCTTCTCCACACTCGTTACACCCGTAGGGTTTTTCTTCATTGTGGATTCTTAGGTGCTGGTCGAGGTGTGAGTTTAGTCGGAAGGCTTTCTGGCACGTGTTACACTGGAAAGGCTTTTCTCCTGTGTGAATTCTGTGATGTCGAATGAGGTCTGAGGCCAAGCCGAAGGCCTTCCCGCACTCGTTACACCGATGGCTTTTGGCGTGGCCGTGGGTTCTCTGATGGTGGGTGAGGAGTAGGGCCTGGCTGAAGGTTTTCCCACACTTCTTGCACTTACAAGGCTCCTCCTGACTGTGAATTCTCTGGTGTCGGTTAAGGTGAGAGCTACGCCGGAAGTTCTTTCCACAGTGGATACACAGATAAGGTTTCTCGCCAGTATGGATTCTGAGATGTTCCAGAAGGCCTGCATTCTGGCTAAAGGCTTTTCCACACTCTTTGCACTGGTAAGGCTTCTCGCCAAGATGGATTTTCTGATGTCTGGCGAGGTGTGAGCTCCTCTGAAAGACCTTCCCACACTCGTGGCACTGGTGAGCTTTCTCTCTAGAGAGGATTTTCTGATGTCCAGTGTGGGCAGAACTCTGGCATCCTCCAGGTTCACAGAGCTTTTCTCCCATGTGCGTGCTTTCATGTGCAATCAGGTCTGAGCGCTGGATGGGTCCCTCCTTACATTCACGACATCTGTGGTCAGTGTTCTTGGGCGTGGCCTGCTGCCTGTCGCAGTGAGAGTCTTCTTGCTGAGCCTCTGTAGGTTCAGATACTTTCCCAGGCGACCCCATTCTTCCACAATAGTCTGTCACTACAATAGGCTTCCCATTTTCAGTCCTTATCTCCTCACCTGAAACATTAAATATATACCACTGATTACTTTATTGTTGGTGCTTGGGGACAAGGACTCTGCAGGCAAGAGATAAAGAATCAAGCCACATGTACAAAGTAAAAATGCTGCGGTGGACCAGGCGTGGTGGCGCACGCTTGTAATCCCAGCGCTTGGGAGGCTGAGACAGGAGGATCCGGGTTCACGGCCAGCCTCAGCAACTTAGTGAGACCCTATTTCAAAAATAAAGAGTAAAGCCAGGCGTGGTGGCGCATGCTTGTAATCCCTGCGCTTGGGAGGCGGAGACAGGACGATCGCGCAGGTTCGAAGCCAGTCGTGCTGGATTAAGAGACCCTGTTTCCAAATAAAAAAAGATGAAAAACGGGTCTGCAAGTGTAGCCCGGAGGTAGAAGGGCTTCCAGGAACCCCAGTACCACAGGAAAAAAAAAAGAAAAAAGAAAGAATAAAAAATAGGGCTGGGGGTGTAGCTCAGAGTTGAAAGCTCCTGGGCTCAATCCCTAGTGCAACAAAAGAGAGAGAGAGAGAGAGAGAGAGAGAGAGAGAGAGAGAGAGAGAGAGAGAGAGAGAGACGCCATGGTTGCTTATATTTGTATAAAATGTGTGGGATGATACACAAGAATTTGTTAATAGTGTTTTTGGGGAGAAAAAGAAGTGTGTGGTGGGAAAGGGTCTATTTTGATGCATTTAAATTTTATCTTGTGAGCCGGGTGTGGTGGCGCACGCTTGTAATCCCTGTGCTTGGGAGACAGAGACCGGAGGATCGCGCAGGTTTGAAGCCAGCCGTGCTGGCTTAAGAGACCCTGTTTCCAAATAAAAATATAAAAAATAGGTCTGGGAGTGTAGCCTGGAGGTAGAAGGGCTTCCAGGAACCCCAGTACCACCAAAATAAATAAATAAATAAATAAATAAATAAATAAATAAATGAATAAATAAATTTTATCATGTGATACACAACAGACACAGAGAAACTAGCAAGCAAGCCATCTGCCTTAAAGAGTCTGACTCTACTCTTGAAAATGATTGGTCATGTAAAATAAAATAGCTAGCTCAATCATGGATCCTTGAGCCAATAAGAGAAAGATGGCACTTAAACTGAAAATGAACTGTAGGCATGGTACCATTTTATCCCGAACTAGTGACGTAATCTTAGAAAGTAACATAAGTCCTCTGGCTCAGAATCCTCATCAACAAATCAGAAACCTTGGCCCATAAGACCTCGAGGAAACAAGTTTATGAAAATGCTTTGGCCTTTCCTGATCTGCTTGGGCAGCAGTACTTCTTCCCCGAGTGGATGAAGACCGTTTACATCTCAGTGCTGTAACGATTTGTCTAAGTGCCTGTCTCTCCCCCACCCTAAGCCCCAGTAGCTCAAGAGACTGTGAGCACAGGCAGACCTAGGTGTTTTCTCTATCACAGTACCTGGTTCATAAAAGACACTAAAAATGTTTTCTGAATAAATCACCGGTGTCCTAAGGATGAAATTAAATGAAGATGAAGAAAAATCTATGCTCAGACACTTTCTCTGATGTGGTGTGTGGTGAAGGATGGATAGATGGCTTAGGGCTTTAAATGCCTGGAACAGGAACAGAGATGCAAAGTCAGAATCAACAGAAAAAACATAAAGGGAATCTCCCAGAGGCACTGAGAAACACACGACTGCTAGTGAGTGTAAGCGAGACAGAGGTGAGGAGCTAGAAGAGAGTGGATGAGCGCCAGAAGTCAACGTGAACAAGACCGTCGAAGTAGTTCCCACTCAGGCCAACGAGCTGTGTGTCAGAAAGGATAGCCAATATTGCCATTTTCCAAAGAAACATGTTATTTTCTTAAATTATAAGACATGAGCCAGGCGTGGTGGTGCACGCTTGTAATCCCCGCACTTGAGAGGCGGAGGCAGGAGGATTGCACAGGTTGGAAGCCAGCCGCGCTGGCTTAAGAGACCCTGTTTCCAAATAAAATATAAAATAGGTGTGGAAGTTTAGCCTAGAGGTAGAGGCCACTGGATTCCATCCCTAGTAACACACACAAAAAATTATAAGACATGGACCAACCCTCATTAGTGTTTCCATAGCAGCTAGTTAAGAGCATATACAAGATTTCTGCAGGTACACTCACCTCTACACAGCTCAAAACCCTGCTGCTTTCTTTTGTTTTAGCCTTTTGTTGTCCATTATGTTTTTCCTATTCTGAAAATAGTGTATTTCCTGAATTATAACAAGTATGAAGTGTCTTGAAGTATCCTGACAAAATATGTTTTCTTTTTTAAAAAATCAGTATACGTCTTAATAAAAAAAATCAGTATACGTCTTAATACTGATTTTTTAAAAAATCAGTATACGTCTTAAACCAAGTGCATTTTGCACTTGGTTATGCATAAAGCAGAGCTATGCAGAGTTATGCATAAAGCAGAGCTAAAACTAGATTCCTGTCCTGTCCTCCCTACTTTTTCCATGTTTGGCAGATAAGTGTGTAATCCTAACCAATAAAATTAGCAAGGAGACATCAGAGAAAGTAGCAACATGTAAGTAGTATAGAGATTAAAAAATACAAGTAATGGACTGTACTGTGGGTACATGCTCCTTGCAATAAAATAAAATAGAGTACACAGGAGAAGGAGTGAGAATAAAGGAAGGGGGTAGGAGGAATTTGTCTCTAGTAACAACATATATAACTAAAAAGGATAGTATTAAAACAAAAAAAACCTGGATTTTGGAAATAAAATAACATTTTCAACAAATCCAGAAGGTAAAGAATATTTTCAAGAACCTATCATTACATTCAATTTCTTTTTCTTTTTTCTTTTTTTGTACGTATGTGGCACCATGGGTTGAATCCAAGGACATTCACCCTCCAAGCCACACACCCCCCTAATTTTTTATTTTTTGTTTTGAAACAAGGTCTCTCCTAGGTTGCTGAGAGTCTTGCTACATTGCTGAGGCTGAGGCTGTCTTCAAACCTGCAATCCTCCTGCGAACCTTCCAAATAAAGGAATTACAGTAGTGGCCACCGTGCCCAGCTACATTGTTTCTATATTTAAAATATATGCCTATCATTGATTATATGTTATAAATTCACTTCTGCAAGATCATTTAGTAAAAGGTGGGCCCCATTTAGATACTTACTCAGAAGGCTGCCAGAGGAGGGGTCCTTTGATGCAGACCCAAACCGAAACAGGGAAATAGACAATAGGTAAAAGAAATAAAATCATTGATAGACATTTATTGAGTGTTGATTTCAAGCCAGGAGCTCTGGCAGACTTGAGGCAAAACAAAGCCCCTGCCCTTTCCGTTTTGCTAAGTAAACTGGGAACTGTAATAGAAAGAGATCAGTTCTATGACCTGAGAAATCTTGGAGCTCTAGGAGTGGGGAAACGTAACCCAGATTTGGGGCAGGGGTTAAAGGAAGTGATAGCTCAGATAGGTCCTGAAAGATGATTAGGAATTAGAAGACTTGAGGAAAAGATCTTCCGGGCAAAAGGAACAAGAGGAGGGAGGCTCAGAAGAGAGAAATAACAAGCAGCAAACACAAATGGAATGTATCTCTGCATGATAGGAATATAGTGTTACTAGGTGGGACACAGGGTAACATTATCCCAATTTGGGACTAAGGAATCTTCCAGGACTTGCAGCTGTCAGTGCTAAAAGTCTCAACAAACAAAAAGGAAACAATAGCAAAACCAAACCAAACCCCAAACCACCTGTTGATGCTAATGAACAGGGCAAGGCCTGGAGGTGAGCATCTACCGGAGGGAGCCAGTGAGGCCTGTGTTACCACACCTGGGAGGCGCTGAAGGTGGTGGGCTTTCTCTTATTGTTATTTTTTACTTGGCTCTTATTATGGAATTTTTTGATCATCCATAAAAGTAGAAAGAATAACATAATCCAGCTAGAAAGAAGGAAGGCACAATGTAAGGAAGAGAAATTAAAAAGAGACTGACGACAAAGAAAATGGTATAGAAGAAAAAAGAATCCAGGTGACATTTAGAGGAAAAGGGATAGCTGTCACTTACAGTAATTTGAAGATTTTTTTTAAAAAGTGAGTAATGAAACATGTGATCGTGGTTCTTCGCTGTGGGTGAGAAACCAGCATTACTTTTTAAATTTATGCCTCCAGGAAAGGGAAGAAGAGCAAGGCAGTAACACGGCTGGAGAGATGATGATCTTTCAGGTCTTTATATCACATGATCATACTTACCTCACGTTTGTGAAAATTCACTGACTGGTATAAAGAATGAATTATACCGAGCCAGGCATGGTGGCTTCATATGCCTGGAATCCCAGGACTTGGGAGGCTGAGACAAGAGCATCACAGGTTCGAGGCCAGCCTCAGCAACTTGAGTCTCTCAGCAAACTGGTGAGACCCTGTTTCAAAACAGAGAGAGAGAGAGAGAGAAAGAGAGAGATTATACTATATAAAGTTTACCTCAATAAACCTGCCTCAAAAAGGAAACAGCAAGGGCCGTGAGGGAGGAGGGCCTCAGAGATAACGCCACAGCCAACCCTATCTCACCTGTAAAAAGCGCCAATCCAGGTCTTACTATTCGCTTTCTTGGGCCTTCGAACTTCATGCTCCAGCAGGACCCGCTGCTCCCGCCCTGCTGTCAGAGGGGCTGTTTCTTCCATATAATCACTTTTCTTTCTTTGCCTGGTCTGGGCCCTAGAAACATTGAGGTACATGTAGAGGTAATTGCGTACATGTGGGTTTAGGAAACTACTGTTCAGAAAGAAACTTCAATTTTAGAACAAAGAGAAACCCCATAGGGGCAAAGGGAAGAGGATGGGGATACACAGCACGTTCAGTTTCCTCTGAGCTGACACGGGTAAGGTGGAAGTAAGATGAGCACCCAAGACAAACACCCAAGCTGGAAAGAAACTGGGCGGGAGCTTGGCAACCCTCCGCCCGCGCTGCACTAGTCCACCTGTGTGGCCTCGGGCTCAAGTCCTGCTTTCTTGCAAGAGCACACGTGACGCTTACCTCCTGTCGTCCAGTTTCACCACACTCCAGCTGCAAATCCTCCAGCACAGCAACGAGGCCCTCCCTGCTCTCTGGATGCGGCTCCCACACCTGGGCCTGGGACCCTCGGGCAGGATGGACAGAGTTGCTCTAGCAGCAGCAGCAGCACCAGGATCCGCTCCTCGGGGTGGGTCTTGGGCCGCAACCGCTGTGGGCTGAGTTTTCAGAATCGGCTCGGAGCCTCTCAAGGTCCTGTGGTTCCTTCATAGCACCGTGGCCCCGATTGTTGCATAGTGCTCCCTGCCCGTGGCCTTTGCTGTTTCCTTGCAGCTTGAGTCCCTGTTCTCAAGGAGAATAGTTGTAACAGATACTACAGGCTACTTTTGCTAAAAGCATCCACTCTTGGGTCTGCAGCTGCTTCCTCTGCTGTCTTACACTTTGGGTCAGATTTCTGTACAACTCTCCTCTGTCTGTAGACATGTTAGTTACTGAAGGAGAGTCTGGCTAAAAACTGGTGGTACACAAGTTGACTAACCCTCAAACTTACCCAACCTCTCTCATCCCCCTTCAGGGCTAAAAAGACCAAGATAAGAGTGACTATAATATTTTTCAAGATCCTAGGGACAGTGAGTCTCGCAGGCAGACCACCCCACGAAGGGAACTTAGGTTGCACCCATCTCCAATGGGAACTGAATTGCCCCCTCAAGCAATAACTATTCCCCTGGAGCCAGCTGGGCCTCACAGAACTAGACCTGAGAGAATGATCAACCAGACCACGGTTTGGCCAAGATTTCTTGTCCCTTGCTTTTGTTCTTCCTTGATACAATCCTAAAGGTCTTGTCATAACCCAGGGCTTAGAATGTTGGTGCCCCTGTTTCATTCTGGGTGGCGACGCTGAAGAACAACTTCCTTTCTTGTTCTATCTTCACTCTTCTCTGTTGTACTCTTGAGGCAGTCTCCCTCGAATTTCTGCTCAATATTATCTTCTCAGTGAGGCTTACCTTTAATTTTTTTTTCGTTTATTTACTTGTGGTACTTGAGGTTGAACCCAGGGGCATTCTGCCTGTAAGCTACACCCCACACCCTATTTTATGTTTTACTTTGAACCAGGGTCTTGCCAAGTTGCTGAGGCTGGTCTCGAACCTGTGATCCTGTTTCAATCTCCTAACTACTAGGATTACAGGTGTGCACCACCACGCAAGCTTACGTGACTATTTCAGTTAGGCTCCATGAAAGAAAAACGTATGGCAGAAGGTTGTGCGCAGGTTAAAAGGTCCTCAGCTTCAGCCCTGTTATAGGCCAAGGACTGATCCCTGCAGCCATGCACCCGCTTCTAGTCCACACAGTTCCTGCATCAGAGAAGGCTTCTCTACAGCCGCCTAGAACCAGCCATCCCCAAGCCCAGGAGTCCTCTTCCCACTCAACCCAATCAACTACTCACCAAACCAACAGCCTGCAGAAGCACCCAAAGGCTCCGGAATACCGGTCTCTGCCTCTCCCCGACTGACAGCTCTGGCTCACTGGTGCACTTCCGTGTCCTCTCTAGGACGGCTGGAGGACCGCACCTCGATGGTGCCCGGCGGATGCCTGGAGGACTAAGGCAGCCCCGCCCACTGGGCAGGAGCGCAAGTGGGTCTTTTGCTGTGGCTTTGCTGTTTTCATTTTAAGGCCAAAACTTATTTTAATCACATCAAAATAGTCCAGCTCAGTTGCCGGATATCACAAATATCCGAGATTTCCACTTTGTTCATTCACATAAATAAAAGTCACACGTTTCACTTATTCCGTGTTTTGTTTTAAATCATCGCAGTTACAAAAGGGTCAAATGATGATGATGATGATGATGATGATGATGGTGGTGGTGGTGGTGGTGGTGGTGGGAATTGAACCTGGAGACATTCTACTAGTAAGCTATGCCCTTAACTCGATTTTATTATTTTTTAAGTGCTGTAGATGGAACCCAGGGTAATTCTACCTCTGAGCTACACTCCCCATTCCTATTTTTTTATTCTTTATTTTGAAATAGGGTTTCACTAAGTTGTGGAGGGCCTCACTAAGTAGCTGAGGCTGTCTGTGAACTGCAATCATCCTGTCTCAGCCTCCCAAATACTGGGATTAAAAGCGTGTGCCACCACCCCTGGCTCGGGTCAAAATATTTTGAAAATTAAATTGAACAGTAGGCATACCTGAATTGAAAGGTTTAAAGTAACAAGAAATTAAGTATACCACTGTGGAGAGAGTAATCATATTTTTCAAAGAATGTAGATTTTAGGGAGGAAGAAAAATATAAGTTACCACTACCAAAATAATGTGCAGAGAAATGGTCTCTCTCCTACTTTATCACAAATGTGTTTTTACACTCTGAATAAAATAACCCCTTAAAATTTTTTGAACATCTCGTTACGGGGAGGACACACCTGTAATCTCAATGATTTAGGGAGGCTGAGACAGGAAGATTATGGGTTTGAGTCCAGCCTCAGCAATTTATTAAGACCTGTCTCAAAATAAAGAATATTTTTCAAAATCTATGTTCAGGCAGATTGGCCAGATTCCTCTTCAGTGGCAGTATTAGATGACAAGTTGTGTATAACTATAGCATAAAGCTGTGATAAGTGTTGTGCTGTAGGCATTATATGTAGTATTTGTTGTACTATGTATAATTTTCCTTTATGATAGGGACCAATCTTACTTTGATTGTCTTTTAGAAATCATAGTTTCTCAGCTGCACCTTTTTACCAAGTAAGAAAGACAAAGATTTTGTTTGGCTAGTATTAAGAAATCTCTTTAGGCATTAAAGAGTAGTATGATCAAATGTCTCAAAGGAAACCAAGTCAAAAGGCAAATAATAGGAAGAAATAGCCTCAAGATATGTGATGAAGAACTAATTTTATTATTTAAAGAGTTTTTACATTAATACAAAGATAAAAAAAACTCTAAAGGAAAATGGACAGATGTTATACTGTGAGCAGTCACACACAAAAATTTGCAATAACACTCATAAATACATGAAAGATGCTCTGCCTTACTTTTAATAAAAATCAACAGCCATTACCAGATTAGCAAAGATAAAATGATTTTTGAAAGTACAATATTGGTGATGATGTTGGTCCATAAACTGGTGTTATCTTATTAGAAAACAATGTTGCAATATCTATTAAAATTTAAAAGCACTTAGAGCTTAAATGGGACATTCTTAGGTTTTCCTTGACAACACTGTCATGAAGGTTACATCTCTAAGCCCCATATTTTATTCACAGCATACTACAACTTGCAATAGTTTGTTAGCTTTAAAAAGTATGTCTGCTTCAATAGAATGTAAAATTCTATGAGGGCAGGAATCCAAACAAACTTGTTTCTTGGTTTATCCCTGGTACCTGCCATACTACCTAGAATATAGAAAGCACCTAAGAAATGTTTTCCGTTTGACCCAACAATTCCACTTCACATGACCATCTCTAGATGACTCAAATTATCCTCTATGGCCTAATAATTATAGTTTAGTTGAATATGCTAGCTATATTGCCACACGTCCACAAGGATTTTTTTTTTACTATAGTACTATATCATAGCAAAATATAGGAAGCATCTTAAACATACAATAAAATCATATGTTGCTTATAAGTAGAATATTATAAAGTCATTAAAAAGAATGGTATAGAGTTATATGTGTATGTGCTGATACACATATTGAATCTTGATCTCCAAGATGTATTGTTATGTGAAAAAGGCAAGGTGTCAATCCTTGGGTATACAGTGGCATAAATGGCCTGTTTCTAAAAATGGAAACATGGTGATGCAATAACACGGCTTTCACCAATCCTCTTTATGTCCCTCAACCCTCTCAAAGGGAAAGCCTCAAGCTGGTGTGGACCACACTGGGATGAAGGTGTCCTTCCACATCACACTGTCCTGCCGAATTCTAGAAGCCCACTCTTGCATCTTAAGCTCTATGGAGTTTACAGGTGTCTTTGAGCCTTGAAAGGGGTTATCCAATAAGATTAGACAGTTTGGTTACTGTTGACCTAAAGTGTCAGGGTCAACAGGATACCCCGAAGACACCACTAAATGTTAACAAAGGCCTATCACAGACCATAAGCAGAGCTTATGTGAAAATCATTCCCAGAGACCAGTAGCCAATCTATCAATTAACTCTCCTCACTACGAGCACCTCCTGATCTGGTTTCCTCCTCCTGGCTCTGCCAACCGGCTCCTCCTTTATATTTCCCTTTTTCCTTTTCTTGATAGTCTAGGTGGTCTCTGTCTACTATGGAGTCTCAGCCACCTGGGATGTTTATCTTTTTATTTATGTCTCATTTTATGGATAAAACCTATGTAATCTTCAGTCAGGACTTGCCTTCTAATAGTCAAAAGGCAAGCTTTTCTGAGAGAACTTTCAGCGCATTTACTATTCTGTTTTTTTTAATCATTCAAATCGACAGTAGGCATCTGTTGGTCATATCTCTTTCTTGCCCAACATCACTGGATTTAATCCAGGTATTCATTCCTTCTCCATGTAGCCCATAGCTACAGCTCTAAGGGTAGACCATTCTGTTTCCCTGGTAACAAGACTTATTTTAAGTGAGCATGTGACCAAACAAATTCAACTGCAGTGAAATCTTTAGACTGTTTGCAATGCAAAGTCAGTAATATTCTCTTCCACTTTACAGGTAGTCAGGAGATTTGGAAGCCCTTTTGCAACCAGATGGAGGAAATGACTCATGGAAAAGAAAGACTGAGGAAGAAATTTAAGTTCTATTTAAGCCATACTAGAAACCTATCCTCCTAGGCTTTTGTCTTAACAGCCAATAAATCCCTATTTTAAAAAATAAAGCCAGTAATCTTCTAATTGCAAACAGAGGAGTATATTCAATTGAATCATTTGTTCTAAAATTCTGATAATCCCTGGGGCAAACCAATAGCTCTGAGATGCAATAAAGTCCTTCAAAAAAGAGGAAAATAAGAGTAACATGGGGGAAGGGAGAGAACTTTATAGCATTAACTTTTACCCTGCAAAAAATTCCTTTGTATATACACATAACTATGGGTAGGTACATAAGACACAGAATAGAGATTTCTTTGGGGAGAGGAATCAGGGACCTCGAGCGTCAAATTCACCTTTAACAACTTTTCTCTTGGTAACTGATTATTTCTAAAACAATGTGCACACGTTACTTTTAAAAATGAAAAATCTAGATTGTTGAAGACCTCGAAGAGCAGCTTTTTCCTGAGTGGCTTACTAACACAGTAAGTACACTAGTGCTGTAAGGCCTTTTAATACTATTTTGATCATATAAAACCTGCGTTGTCAAAAATCCTGCGGCGCCACAAACAAAGCTCTTATTTATCATCTTTCCCTTTTGTCTTTCTGTACACCATCTCTCGGAAACTGGCTAGAATCTTATTCTCTCTTTTTCGTCTCTCTTCTTGGTTAAATGACGCAAGGGCTCTCTTCTCATCTGCGCTGTAAATCTGGTTCTCTTTACGAAGTCGTACAGCCTCCATCCTGCGATGTCTGCTGCCACTCATGACATAGCCCGAGCATTCAAATGAGGCGATCTCTTCACTGGTCAACCCAATTTCACCTCTTCGCGGGATCCGCTTTCCAGCTTTAACATACTCAGCCATGGCTGCGCCTTCACCTGGGAGCAGAGCGTGGCCATAGTTCAAAGGCTTCTCGTCTTGCATGGTATGTATTATGGGTGCGTCCGGACCTATTAAATCCATGCTAGCTGCAGTCTTCGACTGCTCCATCCAGATACCTTCTGGCAGCTCCCCTTCTGCAGCTTTACAGTTTATGTCGCTGTATTCCTTTTTAGTCTTCCTCTTCTTAGTTTTTTTGGCTCGGTGTTTCCTTTTCTTCTCTTTCTTCTTGGCTTTTTTGCCTCTCCTTTTATCATCCTCAGAGCTGGAATTAGTGTCAGAGTCTGAATCGCTGTCATTATTATCCGAATACTTTCTACGTTTTCTTTTGGCGGCCTTTTTCTTCCTCTTTCTCCTTTTTGAGCGACTGGTCTTTTTCCTTTTTCCTTCAGAGCTGGACTCTGTGCTGCTACTCTTCGGATTCCGGACTTCTTCGACGGGCGTATGCTCATCAGAATCGGGCTCGGGTAGCTTTGGTGACAGCCCCCACACCTCAGGCGCTCCCAGCTCCCCAATCCTCTCTCTCTCCTTCAGCCTCCTTTGCCGAGAGCTCTCCTCCTTCTCCTTCTCATAGTCTTCCGCCCACTGCCTCTGGTCTGCGTAGTGGTGGTGGTGGTAGCGGTATCCGCCATCGTAGACCCAGGAGGACGTGAGGTCGTAGTTGCGGGGCGCTGGGGGGCGCTCTCGAGTCCCAGAGCCGCTCAGAGGGTAAGAAGTGCTACCGCCCCATGGAGGCCGGGGGTCCTCACAGCCGTGGGCGTGAGCTCGGGAACTGCCACCCCACGGCGAGCGTCTGGCCTGCGTGGATGGCGGGCTCCTAGACGCGCTGCGTCGCCGCCGCCGAGACCCCTGGATGTCCTCGGAGCCGCGGGACCGAGACACCGGCGCCATGGAGCACGCTTCCGACAGTCGACGCCAGGCGGTTACAGCCAAGACCGGAAGTGGGCGGGGCCTCCTGCCCGCCCGCGCAGGCGCAACAGACACGCCCCTTCTTGCGGCTTCCGCTTCCGCCGCGTTGCCAGGCGACCGCCCAGCGGGCTTTCCAGCAGCAAGGTGGGGGAGGCTTCCTCCAGGAAGCGTGTGGAGGGGCAGTGGTGCACCTGTTTTCAGGATTTCCAGACCCCAGCCTGGTCCCCATGAGAAATAAAAAGGAGGAATTCGCATCGACGAGCCGATCCCCTGTGGAAACACTAAGTCTTCTCTGATTTCTCCCTTTTACTAACTTGTCGCTCGCCCTAGATTCCTCTCGTTCTCACTTGTCTTTTCTGTTTAGTGAAGTATCCCTATTGTAGGCTCTTCCCGCGTTTCACCCTACAAAGGAACTTATCCTTTATTGCGGAAATTATTAATTAACGACCTTCCAACCCTGCTTTTCCCTATTGGAAGCAAGATCCAGAATTACCTTTGTTGTTTTGTTGTTGTTGTTGTTGTTGGCTTATTTTATTTTGGGACTGAGGATTGAACCCAGGGGCATTCTATCTCTGAGCTACACCCAGCCTGATTTTATATTTATTTGGAAACAGGGTCTTGCTACATTGGTGAGAGTCTCACTATTCTCTGAGGCTGTCCTTAAACCTGCAAAACTCCTGTCTCAGACTCTCAAGCACTAAAATTACAAGAATGTTCCACCATGCCCGGCATTTACACTTTTTTGTTTTTGTGGTACTGGGGATTGAACCCAGGGGCATTCAACCTCCGAATACACCCCAGCCCTTATTTTTTATTCTTTATTTTGAAACAGGGTCTCACTAATCATTTCTCTGCCTGTACCACAAATATGTTTGTGTTCCCCCAAAATTCTATGTTGAAACCCAATCACTAATGGATGGTGTTAGGAGGAGCCTTGGAGACTGATTAGATCATGAGGACCAAGCCCTGAAGAGTGGAATTACTGCCCTTATGAAAGAGGTCCCAGATTGCTGCTTTGCCCCTTCCACCATGTGAGGACAACGCTAGAAGGTGCCATCTAGGAACCTGGAAGCAAACTCTCACTGGACAACAAATCTTTCTGCACCTTCTCCACCTCCAGAACTGTGAGAAATACATGTCTGTTGTTATAAGCCACCTGGTTTATGGTATCTTGTTATAGTAGCTCAAAGGGGCTAAGCCTCCTCGTGTGTGTGTGTGTGTGTGTGTGTGTGTGTGTGTGTGTTAGAGATAGAGAGAGATTGGGGGTGAAGCCCATGGCCATTTGCAACATTGCCAAGGTGGTCTTTGAATCTACAGTCCTCCAGTCTCAGCTTCGCAAGTATTGTGGATGTTGATGTTGATTGATTGAAGTCTCACTTGAATGACAGTGGAGTCATAATGATTTTTAGGGAAAATTATTATTTGAGAAGGGAAGATTATTATTTGAGAAAGAGGGCAGCTGAAGGGATTGGGAAGGAGAGAGATAGCTCTCCTAGCTCTCCTTCCACCAGTGCCTTTCTTTTAGTGAGGGTTTTAACTAAAACACTGTAAGAAATGATTAATCACAGGAAATAGCAAAGCAGTCATGAGATGAGTCAGGGAAAAACATCAAGGAAGTTATGGATAAATCAGGGAACGACAGAGTAAAATTCTGGGAAAGATGAAAGTTGTCAGGGTCTTTGCTTACCATCAGGGTCCCTGTTTATCTATCTCATTTGGTCCTTGGGTGGGCAGTTTGTGCCCCTTTCAAGCTAGACAGAGGTGACCTCAAAGTTGATAACTAAGAAGAATCCCAACACCAAGTACTAAGATTACAGGTGTGTGTCAACATGCTCGGCCCTCTCCACTTAAAAAAAATTCTAGCATAGTTTTGATGAGTCAAGAGTGATTGTTTCATAAAGTCCCCCAGACTGGATTTATCTGATTGTTTCTTCGTAATGAGATTCAGGGTAACATCTTACTGTGTTATTAAATATTTTTTTTTACTGTATCACATCAGGAGGAACTTAACATCAGTTTCTCCCAATATTTGCTCACCAAGAAATTACTAACAAGCAAGTTAAAGAACTCTGAGGGTCAACTCAGATTACTTCAGACTGCTTTCACATGCATATTTAATGCCATTTGTAAATAAAATAACAATAAAAGCAATATTCTGTTTTGTGTCAATTTGAGACATTTGCTAATGACAACCATTTTAAAGCACCTAACAAAATAAAACCCGAAAAAAAATCTAGCATGGAGTAATGTTTATAGTGTAAAGTTAAGCAAAATGCTATATTCAGATATTATCCTTTTAGTGATTAAAACTGCAAAAATAGTGCTTGCATTTTGGTAAACTAAAAAAAACTTGCAGTGATGGAAAAATAGCTTACAATGTTTTAAGTTATCCGTTTCTACACATTTATTTTTATACTTTTTCTAAGAAGTCTGTGCTGGTGACCTGATAATTTAAATGGCTTCCAAATGAATCTGAATCATTTATTTATTTATTTAGTGTTACTGGGGATTGAATACAGAAGCATTCTACCTCCAAGCTACACCCCAGCCCTATATTATTTTTGTTTTGAAACAGAGTCTTGCTAAGTTGACGAGTCTCACTACTTTTCTCCAACCTGCAATCCTCCTGCTTCAGCCTCCCAAGTACTGAGATTACAGGTGTGCATCACCATTCTTGGTAAAAATGAATGATTTAGATAAATTTATTAACAAAACATCAATGCTAGGAGCAGTCACTGTGTTTGAGATTGTCACTCTAGGGATAGCTCAAAGTGGTGATAGCTCCATAACATCATGATTGCTTCACTTTCCTTCTTTCTCCTTCAATACTTTCTTTTCCTTTATTGAACATTTTAATTAGATAATGCAACCACTTACCTCAAACTATTTGAAAAAGTGTAATTATGCTTTCTCCTTCTATGTCCCCAAGTCTACCTAGTTCCCAACCATCATAGATAATAAATAAATAAATAATAATAATTGGAGGACTTCCGAGAAGATGGCGACTGAGAAAAGCGGGGCTTAAGAGCCCCACTAACAACCAATCTCCATTACCACAAAATCAGCACCTTTCATAGCCAGAAAACACCATCACCAGAGAAACAAAAAAATCACCAGGCTCCAGAGAGGAAGGGGGCTTAGAACGGAGCTCAGAGCCACAGAGGAGATACACCGGCCTCACGCCCAAGGATGCTGCAGCAGCGTCTTACTGCTGGCAGCAGCAGCGAGTTCACTGGACGGCTACAGCGAGTCAAGGTGAGCTGCTGCAAAACAGCTGGGTGGGATTTTTCGGCCCAGGGATCATATAAAGTTCCCAGTGGCTGAGCTCAGCACACGCTGCAGGGACTAAGAGTGGAGCTCAAAACCAGAGAAGAAATATGCCAGCCTCACGGCCGAGGGCGTGGCAGCAGTGCCATATTGCCACCGGCGGCAGCAGCAGCGAATTCACCGAGTCCACTACAGCTCCATCTGCGAACTCAACAACAGTGAGTCAAATTGCGGGCCCCAGAGGAGAAATCCCAGTACTGCACTCCCAGGGACTTGACCCAGTGGGTTAGTGGTGGTGGCAGAGATATCACACCATAGGAGAACGCCCAACCTGGCACCCCCCCCATAGTCTAAAGCAGTCTCTATTGACTCCCTGGGTCTGAGACTCTGTGATACAACCCAGTAAAGGAGTAGTGGGGACCGAGATACCACAGACTCGAGATCCAGAGCACCTTAAGTTAAGTCATAGTGACCCAAGAGAAGAACCCAGAGAAGGCACAAACTTCTGAAATCATGGGAAAGAGGAATAACAATGGAGCAATGAATGCCCACAACCCCACAACATCAGAACCTGATAAAACAGAAATTCGGAGATTTCTAGAAGATCAAATCAGGAAAATAACTGTAGAAATAATAGAGGTGTTTCGAAAAGAATTCAGAGAGAACCAAAAAGAGATAAAGGATGCAATTAATGAAGTAAAGGCCTCAATTCAAAGTACAAACAAATGATTAGACTACATGGAGAATAGAATCTCGCTCTTAGAAGATGATCAATCCAAAAATGAACGCATAGTTTCTAATCTAGAAAAAAAATATCCGACAGCAGGAATCTGACATTGAAGAAATACGGGTCCATTTTAAGAGAGCTAACCTAAGAATAATTGGAATAGAGGAGGGAAAAGAAGGTGAAACCAAAGGGATCAACAATCTCTTCAAGGAAGTAATAGCAGAAAATTTTCCAAACATAGAGCAAGAGGTTGATACACAGGTCCAGGAAACTTATAGAACTCCCTTAAACAGGATCGGAGAAGAGGATCCCCACGCCACATAATTGTCAAAATGACCAATGTGGAAGCCAAGCAGAGAATCTTAAAGGCAACAAAAACAAAGAGCCAAGTGACATTCAGAGGCAAACCAATTAGAATCACTCTAGACTTCCCAAACTAAGTCATGAGAGCCAGAAGGGCTTGGAGTAACATATTCCAAACTCTGAAAAAAAAAAAAAAAACAACTTTCAGCCAAAAATTTCCTACCCAGCAAAACTTTCTATCAAATGAGATGGAGAAATAAGAAGCCCTCATGACAAACAGAAACTGAAGGAATTTATGTCTTCAAAACCAGCACTAGAGAAAATACTCAAAGAGATTAACTACAAAGAAGAAATAGGTAACTTACACCAGAACCAGAGAAACAAGATTTTCCATCCAACAGACAACTAAGATTAGTTATCTGTGGAGATTCATTATTTATGTTAGTCTTTTACCTATCTCTAAATTGTATTGTTTGCTTTTATTGTTGTTAATTTTTAGGATTTCTAGTTGGAATATTAATATACCTTCAGATATAGCATTTAGAAATATGTTATCCTGTTCTATCAGTAACTTTTAACTCTGTTTACATTGTCTTTGGATATACAATATTTTCTTTTATTTTTTAGGGAGTTTGTATACTCTTCTGTTGCCTGTGCCATTGAAATCATATCCAAGAAATCACTGCCAATTTCAGTGTTGTAAGGTTTTATGACCCAGATTTTCTTCTAAAAGTTTATAATCTTAAGATTTATATTTAGGTCTTTTATCTATTTTGAGTTAATATTTGTATATGGGATTAGGTAAGGGTCCGATTTTATTCTTTTTCATGTAATTATTATTTTTTAACAATATTTAGTTAAAAGATTATTATTTCCCCCACCAAATGTTCGTGGAAATCTTGTCAAAAATAACTTGACAATATATGGAAGAATTTATCTTTAGGCTTTTATTTAACTCCAATGATTTATATATCTGCCTTTAGAAAAATACTACACTGCTTCAATTATTGTAGTTTTATATGGTTTGAAATCAGAAAATATATATCTTCTAGCTTTGTTCTTTTTCGAGATTGTTTTGGGTATCTAGAGTCCATATTCCATATTAGGATAGTTTTTTTTCTGAAAAATAAATATATAAATATATGATAGTTTTACCTTAAAAAAAGAAAAAAATATTCTCTGGTAAGAAAGAAAGCAAAAAGAAATATTGAAATGTTATCTTTAAGTTATCAAAAGCTTGGTATCAGACAAATGAAATTGTTATGTGAGATTATTATTTTTAATTTTGGATAAATTGCTATAATACTAGATGTCAACCACTAAGCCAAGCATGGGAAGGAGGGATGGGGAGGGAATGGGGTGGGGATAGGGTGGGGGCTGACTGGGCGATGTGTGCATGTATGTCTACAAAAGTTTGTATCCCACTATGATGTATGAATACAGTGCACCAATAAAAAATTAAAAAAATAATTGGTTAATCATTTTCTTAATTAACTTTCCAGTGTTTCCTTCTGAATAGATATGATTCAAACAAACATAAAGTCTTATTAGTCCCCTTTTATATGAACACAAATGTAGCAAATTAGAACTCAGCACCTTGCTTGTCTCTCTCTGCTTTATTGGAGAGAGAGAGAGAGAGAGAGAGAGTGAGTGTGTGTGTGTGTGTGTGTGTGTGTGTGTGTGTTCTGGGCATTGAAACCAGGTGTATTCTACCTCTGAGCTATGCCCTCAGCGGTATTTTTTTATTTTTATTTTGAAGTATGGATGGGCTCACTAGGTTGGTAAGAATCTCAGTACTTGCTGATGTTGTCCTCAAACCTGTGATCTTCATATCAGCCTCCCGAGTACTGGGATTACTGGCATGGCCCGCCATGCTGGCTCCTCCCAGACCTTTTAAAATTTTTAGTTTGAAATAGGGTCTCAGTGGGTTTCTGAGACTCTCTCTAGTTTGCTAAGGCTTCAACCTGATCGTCCTGACTCAGCCTCTTAAGTACTGGAATTACAAGCATGTGCTACTATACCCGGCTCAGAAGAATACTTTTTTAAAAGTCTATTTATTATTTTAATATACTTTTATTGGCTCGTTATAGTCTCACATCATAATATATAGTTCAGAGTGATAGGGACATACGTGCGCACAGTTCTTGGTATTAAAGTCTCTTTAGAGGGGGAAGGGAGCAAGGACCAGAGGCAGCCACTGCTCTCCCAGGACAGGCACCTAATGGTGGGTTCGGCTTCTCTGGAGTTTCTAAGAGTTTAAAGTTCCTGGGAACTCGGCTTCCCCGCTGACTTTTAGTGTCAGCGTCATGCCAGCTGCTTAGGCGAGCTTTACACCACAACGAACGGGGGACCCCACCAGCCGAATTTAAAGTTCCAGTCCCGTTTCTTTTGATCCAGGCTGGGTCTTCCTCCCTTTGAGTGGAGGTAAGGACAGGGTCGCTAAGGGGTTAATTCGGAGTCTACCACCGAGAGGAGCGTCCTAGAGAGCCCAGGAAGTGGCCTCGGTTCCCGCGGAGGCTTCCGGGACCCCAGCCCCACCTTTTCTCCAGTGTGTGGAGTGTCCACTTCTCCAGGGCACGCTTCGGGGACCTTTATTGTGGGGTGTAGGGTGGGGCGCAGAGGAGGACGCTGCGGAGGCACCGACCGGAGGCGAGATCTGTGCAGCTGCGCCAGGGGTGCTCTGGAGCCCCGGCCGGAGAGGCGGGAACCACTTCCAGGCCTATTGGCAAGCCGAGATTTCCCCATTTCCGAGAGTCCAAGGTACGCAGAGGCTCAGCATGGCTAGAGAAGCGAGACAAAACGCGGAGCTGGACGCCTCCTCTGCGGGCGAGCCCGTGGAGCTCGTGATGGTGAAGGTGGAGGAGGACGAGGACGCCATCCTTGAGGAGGCCCGCGCACCCCAAGGCCCGGATCGCAGCCGCCAGCGCTTCCGCCACCCCGAGGCCGCGGGCCCCCGCGCGGCGCTGCGCCGGCTGCGCGAGCTCTGCCGGCTGTGGCTGCGGCCGGAGACGCACAGCAGGGAGCAGATCCTGAGCATCCTGCCCGCCGAGCTGCAGGGCTGGGTGCGCGCGCAGCAGCCGCGGAGCGCCGAGCAGGTGGTGCTGCTGCTGGAGTATCTGGAGGGGCGGCTGCAGGCGCCCGCGCCGCAGGTACGGAGAAGAGGCTGGGGGCACGCGGGGCGTCGAGCAAAGGATGAAACTTGTGACAGAGCTATATATGTGCATTGTATTAGTGCACTAAGTGAGACCTATAGAACAGAATCTTGAGACTGCTTAGGCCACGTTAGTTAGTTAGTTGAAGGGGTGTGTGTGTGCGGGGGTCTGGGGGCCTGAACCCAGGAGCGTTCTTCTACCTTCAAGCTCCACCCCTAGCCCCATTATCTATTTTTTATTTGGAAATAGGGTCTGGCTAAGTTGAGGCAAGTCTCACGGTGTTGCTGAGGCTGCCTCAAACCTTCAGACCTCCTGTCTCAGCCTCTCAAGTATTGGGATTACAGGCACCAAGCCCGGTGGAAAGGTTAAAATTTTAGAGACTAGTAAAAATAAGACTTTTTTCCCCTATAAAAGTTAACAGATCACTCGTTTTGAACCTCTGGTAGAAAATGGGTCGGTTTTTACCTCCGTCTTGTGACCCATGTTTTGAGAGCATTTCCACTCCATATCTTCCAGGATCCTTGTACGTGTTTCATCAGAGGAATTCTGGCCAGAGCTTTCTTACCAGTGACCAAGAGGCCAAGGTTCTTGACTTAGATCTATCGCACTGAGCTCTGTTTCAAAAAGTCACCGCAAGCCTGGCGTGGTGGCGTACTTCTATAACCCCAGTACTTGGGAGGCTGAGACAGGATTGCAGGTTCAAGCACGGCCTCAACTAGTAGTGAGATTCTCAGCAACCTAGTGAGATCCTGTTTCCAAATAAAGAAAAAATAGGGGTAGGTGTGTAGTTCAGAGGTAGGATGCCACTGAGTTCAGTCCCACACACAGAAAAGCCATCTCAGGTCTCAAGTCTCTTAATTTCTTTCTGTATAAAGCATGTGGGAAATTCTGAGTTGTACATGAAAAATAAATTTGAAAACTAATTTTAAAAACGTTTGGAAGGAAACCTGCATTTAATGCAGATATACCAGGTGCTACGCTCCTTGCTGGGTGACTTCACGTATCATGATTTTATTTACTGTCTCCGAAACTTCATAAGCTAGAAATTATTAATGCATCTTTTCAAATAAGAAATGATGTTAGTATTCTTTCAAAGCTTAGCACCAGTTTCCAAAGTGTTTTATAAAAGCACCTGTGTATATAATGAGGGACATAGCGTGCAGTTAAGAGCATGGGCTCTGGTGTTGTCTGCCTCAGCTTCTATTTTAGCTTGGCTACTTATAAGCTGGGTGACCTGGGAAGGCTGCATAAACTAGGCTTCCATTTCCCAATCACAAAATTCCAGGCAATAATAGCTTATAGGGCTGCCTGCATTAAGTGAATTCCTATTCATAAAACTTTTAGAAACAGTGTCTGGAAAACACAAAGTTCTTGCATGCAATACCAAGTACTGGGATTACGAGTGGCACACACTCGTAATCCCAGTACTTGGTAGGCTGAGACAGGAGGATCATGGTTTGTGGCCAGCCTCAGCTACTTGGTGAGGTCCTTTGCAAAATAGTGAGACCCTGTTTCAAAATAAAGAATAAAAAATAGGGCTGGGGGAGTGTAGCTCGGAGGTAGAATGCCCCTGGGTTCTATCCCCAGTACCACAAAACTAAATGGAGAGAGAGAGAGAGAGAGAGAGAGAGAGAGAGAAAGAGAGAGAGAGAAAGAAAAAGAAAGAGTGGTAGAACTATCTGATGAAGAAGCTGGGCGTGGTGGCACATGCTTATAATCCTAGCATTTGGGAGGCTGAGACAGGAGGATCGCAGCTTGAGACAGCCTCAGCAACTTAATGAGGCCCTTTGAAGCTCAGTGATAATGAGGCTTTCTGCAACTCAGTGAGACCCTGTTTCAAAACAAAGAATAAAAAAATGGGCTGGGGTTATAGCTTGGAGGTACAATGCCCCTGGGTTCCATTCCTAGAACCACAAAAACAAACAAACAAACAAACAAAAAACAAAAAAGAAATATCTGATGACTACATCAAAGTTAACAAATGACTTTTAGGTCCTGACAGGTGACCTGGGGCAAGAACTGCTCTGCTGCCAGGTGGCCCCGTGGCCGCCAGCTCAGGCATCACTAAGCAGCTCATTGCAGCCAGTGAAGGGTGCGTTCAAGCACGAAGCTCTGGTGTCTCAGCCTCTACAGGACAGAGGTGAGTATTATCATCTGGGCTGTGTTCATTTATTATTATTATTATTATTTTTTTGGCAGCGGTGGGGATTAAAGCCCGGGCTTGTGCCTGCGAGGCAGGTGCTCTACCACTGAGCCATACCTCCAGCCTTATGACCTCTTAGACTTCATCCAATTTCATTTAAGGGTCACGTAAAAGACAGACCCATTGACTATTACTTTACGTGCCAGTCACTGATCGACCCCAAGCTGAAAGTAAAAAGGAAGTTTCAAACAATAGTAGGCTTTCCTAACCAAACCTGGATACACTGAAGAATATTTCATTAAATTGGTGTCTGGAAAGAATTTTAAAAATATAATGCACACACACACACACACACACACACACACACACACACACTTTTTAAGGGTGGGGGGTATACTAGGGATTGAACCCAGGGGCATTCTACCTCTGAGCTAATACCCTAGCAATTTTTTTTTATTTTTTGAAGCAATGTCTAGTTGGTAAGGTTGGCCTCGAACCTGTGATCCTCCGGTCTCTGCTTCCCAAGTACTAGGATTATAGATGTGTGTCACCATGCCCAGATAATATGTAACATAGTATATTTATGGAGGCCTCTCTATGGTAGCCAGTGTTAGCACTGGGAACAGAGGCACTACTAAGGCTCATTTCTTGTTGTGGTGGAGCTCACATACCAGTGGAAAAGATAACAAGTAAACCACTAATACATTCATTTTTATATATTTAAAAGTGCGATGAAGAAAATAAGGTAGAATTTGTAAAGCCAGCCAGAATATTCTGGAAATGTTAGGACTGTTGCACATTAAAAAGAATAGATCTGCCGGGCGTGGTGGCGCACGCTTGTAATCCCCGCGCTTGGGAGGCAGAGATAGGAGGATCACGCAGGTTTGAAGCCAGCCGCTTTGGCTTAAGAGACCCTGTTTCCAAATAAAAAAGTATAAAATAGGTCTTGGAGTGTAGCCCGGAGGTAGAAGGGCTTCCAGGAATCCCAGTACCACCACCACAAAAAAAAAAAAAAAAAAGAATAGTTCTTCTAAATCATGTAAGGGTTGTTAATGAAAAACAGGATGAAAATCATTCAGTAGGAACCTCCTATGTGTCCCAGGATGTTCCTTATCTTCTGTGAACATTTGGGTGGGTTCCCAGGACATACAACACCTAAACTTGCTAACCAATATGCATTATTTATTTTTCCTCCACAAAAAGTGTTGGCCTAAAGCAACTTATTTTCTGTTCCTTGAAAAGTTTACTTCTTATAGGGAAACCTGAGGTTCGCCTCTGCTTCTTTCTCGAATCTGTGTAAGTTTTAAAAAGCCACTTCCCAGGATCCTCTTTGTGAGATTGGACTTCTCTGACTCCTAGTTTTTCAGAACCAGAGACAAAAGCATTCTAATAGGCACTATTAGACATTTTGATAGCCGGGCGTGGTGGCGCACGCTTGTAATCCCCACGCTTGGGAGGCGGACACAGGAGGATCACACAGGTTCGAAGCCAGCCTCACTGGCTTAAGAGACCCTGCTTCCAAATAAAATATAAGTCTGGGAGTGTAGCCCAGAGGTAGAAGGGTTCCATCCCCAGTACCACCACCAAAAAAAAAAATTTTTTTTGATATATATAATACGAACAAACAAATAAACAAACAAACAAACAGAACAATAACAAACCTTTCCTCCTCCCCCCCAGCAAAATTCAAGACTGAAAGGTCTAAAAATGAAAAGCTTTGTTCTGTTTCTATGCTGTGTTCATTTCACCACTGCTGCCTGAACCAAAGGATTCTGCCTTTGGTTCTGAGTATCTGCAGGGCCCACCAGAACTCCCGAGGCCTTTGAGTCGGAGCTGGTAGGGACCCTGCGCTTTGGAAAGGCAAGCACTGTATAGACTTCTCAGCAAGTATTACCCCACGTTTTGATTTGGATTTCACAGGACGTGGCGGCTGCATGCCAGGGTAGGTCTCATCCGGAGCTTCTTTCCTTCCTAGTTCTCCAGATTGCTGGGTTCACTCAGGGAAGCAGCTACGGAGAAGATGCTGTGGCCGCTGCCAGGACCCAGGTGAGCTGGAGCCCCCCCTCCCAACACCCCACAGCATTCATTACCGTTGAGCTTCCTGCTAGGGTAAGTCTGTTCTCACTTCTACTCTACCCCATCCTAAATCCACATCGGATATGAGTTTTCTCTTTTTTTTTGGTGATACCCGGGGCATTCTACCTCTAAGCTATATCCCCAGCCCTGTTTTGAAACAGGGTCTCATTAAGTAGTGGAGGGCCTTGCTAAGTTGCTGAGAATGACCGCAAACCTGTGATCTTCCTGTCTCGGCCTCCCAGGTACTGGGATTACAAGTGTGCTACCATGCCCAGATGAGTTTTCTCATTTTCTCATTGTGCTTTCATTTTGTACCCACTGAAGAGGTTTTTTCTGTTTTCCCCCAACCTTGGAAGGTTCTCTGTGTTTTTCTGGCCTTTCCTGCTCTTTCTCTGTGGCCAGCCTCTCTAGGTGGGATCTTCTTCAACAACTAAATGTTTTATTGTGATGGTGGTTTGTTTTGTTTTGTGCTTTCTTTTGGTAGCACTAGGAATTCAAGGCAGGGCCTCAAACATACTAAGGCAAGGACTCTACCACTGAACTATATCCCCAGCCCTGCTTTGTTTTTTAGACTTTAATATAAAGTGTACTCTTGATGTAGACCTGGCCTCTGTCCTCAAAGACTTATATCTGAAAGAGACAGATATGGCATGCCCTTTTTATCCTATTTATATTATAATAGGAACAATGTGAAGGGTTTTTTTGAACACTGGAATTTGATGAGCTATATCCTCAGCCCTTTTTATTTTGAAACGGAGTCTCATTAAATTACTAAGGCTGGCCTGGAACCTGCGATTCACCTGCCTTGGCCTCCCAGGTTCTGGGATTATAGGTGTACGTAACCACTCCCAGCAGGAATAATCTTTACTTAACCTAGATTTTCATTTCTCATTCAGTCTTTCATGTTCTGCTTGAAGTTCTTCTCAGGTTTGAGTAATATTTTTATTTTTCTCATCTCAGATCCAGGTTTCATTTTTTTTAAAAATCATTCATATGAGTGAATTCTCAACCCCCATGTTACTGAAGCACACCACAAATTTTTTTTCTCAAGTACTGGGAATTGAACCCAGGGACATTTTCCCTCTGAGCTACACATCCTACTCTTTTTTAAAAAATTATTCTGAAACAGGGTCTTAGTTGCTGCGATCTCACTTTAAGCCTGCATTTCTCCTGTCTCAGCCTCCCAAGTACTGGGATTACAGGTGAGGCCACCACACCTGGCTTACAGATATACTTTAAAAAAAAAATCAAACCTTTAAAACAGGTACTTGTAAGCCCACTTAGGAAAATGTTATCTTTCCTGTCCCCTCCTTACTTGGTTAAGCATACGTGCTTGTTATGGCAATAACAAATGAAATGAATAAGGCAGTCTACTGTTTTTTTTTTTCTTTTTTTGAAGATTTAAAGAAGTTTATTAGAAAGCTAGAAATACAGAGAATAGAAATACAGCCCCATGCCAAAATGGCATGGAGGGGTGACTCGAAATGAATACACCAAAGAGATTACACGTGGACTCGGCCTTTAAGGCAGTCTACTCTGTAATATGACAAACTCTTCCTCACCTCATAACCAAAGATAAAATAGCCAAATTATTTCCCTAATTCTTATGTCCTCAAATATAGCCAGGCATAGTGGCACACATTTGTGATCCCAATACCTGGGAGGCCGAGATGGGAGGATTGTGGGTTCAAGGACAGTCTTAGCAAATAGCGAGACTCTCATCAACCTAGCAAGACCCTGTTTTAAAATTAAAATAGGAAGCTGGGTGTGGTGGCGCATGCTTGTAATCCCAGCATTTGGGAGGCTCGTGGTTCACAGATAACCTCAGCTCCTTAGTGAGGCCTTCTGCAATTTAGTGAAAACTTGTTTCATAATAAAGAATAAAAAATAAAATAGAGCTGGGGTGTAGCTCGGAGGTAGAATGCGCCTGAGTTCCATCCCCAGTATTGAAAAAAATTAGGGCTGGAAGTATAGCTTGGAGGTAGGGGGTGTAGCTTGAAGATAGAATGCTCTGGGTTCAATCCCCAATACCCCCCCTCCTTCCCTCCCTCCCTCCACCCCACCCTGAGATATACCTTGGTTCTCCAGTCAAAGTCTCAGTTGTGGGGAAAACACTCATTTGTACACTGCCACACTCGGCATGCTCTCTTGAGGGGAGGGGATTCTGTCCCTTGAACTTAAGCTCAGTGAAGCAGTGGTCCCCTCCTTCCACACGCCCCTACAGTACCTAGAACTTGGTATTTAGTGTGTGGTTGCTTTACAGAACAGGTCCAAGGGGGAAAGCATTCCTTCCTCCTCCTTCCCCCCCAGTCTGCCTTCCTTGCCTCTGAAGCCCCCATCCTCTTCCCTCTCTGGCAGGCCCCTTCTCTCTCTCTCTCTCTGCCAGGCCCCTTCTCTCTCCCTTCGGGCTCATTTTCCTCCTCTACCTGGCCTCCTGCTGGTCCTCCTTCCTCACCTGCTTATTGGTGGCCCTCATATGTCCAGCTGAAGTACCTTACTGTTCATGACTTGAAGTAACTCCATCCGATTCCTTCTCTTGACTGCGAAGTCCCTGAAAAGGGGCGGAAACTTGCTATTCTCACTGGAACCCTTCTCCCTGGGGAAGTGCCTCACAGAGGCAGTGGGACCTTGGCCACCTGTGGGGTGCGGCCAGTGCCTCCTCGCTCTGGTGTCTGGTGGGGTGCAAGCTGGCCGCACTGGGCAGCTGCGTCTTGTGTGCACAGGCCAGAATGTCAGCCAGTTCAGCTCAGCTTGCTCTGGGTCATGGATTCCTTCTTGGCCTGAATTCCCTGTGGTGAACCAGGCCCAATGTCACCAGGCACCTGGACCCACCATCCTTGCTGTATCCCCAGCACCATGGCTGCTGGCGTCTACCTCTTCCCACACCAGATTGGTCATCTTGAGACAGGTGCCCTCAGGTGCATAAACTGCTGCCAGCTTGTGAGTGGCTGTGGCTGGGTCATGGGTTTGCCCTGATGCGGGCTCGGGCAGCCACACCAGCAGCGTCTCCTCCGTGTGCCCCAGGGCAGGCTGCCCACGTCACGCTGCAGTTCCAGCGACTTGTCCCTGTGCTGTGCTGCGGCTTCTCTGCCCCCAGCACCACCGTTGCCAGCAGCAACTCCACGTTCTGGCCCGCCTGGCTTCGGCTTGTCTCCCTCGCTTTGGGGCAACAGTTAAAGTTACTTCTCCAAGATTCTGAAGTGCCGTTTTAAAAGATCTGGCCATTTTTGCATGTACTCTGCTTGGGGAATGATTGGCTGAGAGGTACTAGGTGGGATTAATTCTTGTTTTAGGGGTCGCTGAAAATGGAAGATGTGGCCCTGACTATCTCCCCTGGACAGACACAGCTGGAGTCATCTCAGAGGAACCTCTATAGAGAGGATGGGCAGGAGAGCTGTGGCAGCCTGGTCTTCCCGGGTAAGACTGATGGGCACTGGTTTCTCCTAAGCTGTCTTTTCCCCTTTGTGAATTAGAACCTATTGGGGCCCGGCCTGATGACGCATGCTTATAATCCCAGTATATGTGGGAGGCCGAGACTGGAGGATTGCAGGTTTGAGACCAGCCTTAGCAACTTAGCAATACTATCAGCAACCTAGTGAGACCTGTTTTATTTATTATTATTATTATTATTATTATTATTATTAATTTTGGTAGTACTAGGGGTGGAACCCAGAGCCTTTCTACCTCCTGGCTATACTCCCAGACCTATTTTCTATTTTATTTGGAAACAGGGTCTCACTAAGTTGCTGAGAGCCTCACTAAGTAGCTGAGGCTGGCTTTGAACCTGCGTAATCCTCCTGTCTCAGCCTCCCAAGCGCTGGGATTACAAGCGTGCGCCACCATGCCCAGCTCTGAGACCTGTTTTAAAACAAAACATAAATGGGCTGGCAGTGAAGCTTATAGGTAGAATACCCCTGAGTTCAATCACTCACACACACACACACACACACACACACACACACACACACACACACTATTGGGATGTCTGTAGCTATTTGGAATATGTTTTAATTCAGACCATTGTTTCTGACCCCCCATTGATGACCAGCTACGAAACTAAACCTTATAATCTTTGCCTTTCTTCTGACTCCTGCCCGGGCGCTGGTCAGTTTAAGTGAGAGGAAGTAGGTGCAGCCCTCAGCACCGTTCAGGCTCACAGCGTGTGCTCAGTAAGTGTTGATCCCCGTTGAATTTCTGGCCCTGACAGAGGAGAAGAGCCGAGAGGTCTCTTCAGGAAATGGGACACGGAGTCAGAGAGTGTGGGAATCAGATTAGAAGCAGTCGTGGACAGAGACGGTAGACCCACCTTAGAGGTGGGGCGGAGGCACGAGGTCTGCCTGGCTTGTCAGAGGCCACACGCCCTTGGAGGAGCAGTGGGGCACCGACTCGGAGCTCCCAGTGTGGACGTGTTCTTTTGGGGACTCTGCCTCTTCCTAGAACAAGAGCAGAGGTGACTCATAGCACGGCCAGTGATCGACGCCTGAGTCCCCACTTCTGTAGATTTTTATAGAGTGTTTTTAGAAATCCTTTCACTTGCTGGTTTTGGCGGTGCACACCTGTGATCCTAGTATTTGGGAGGCTGAGACAGGAGGAGCGCGGGTACAGAGCCAGCCTCAGCTACTGAGTGAGATACTCTGCAACTTAGTGAGACCCCGTTTCCAAATTAAGAAATAAAATAGGACTGGGGTGTAGCTCAGAGGTAGGATGCCCCTTCCATCCCCAACACACACACACACACACACACACACACACACACACACACACCACTAATAAAGAAGGAAGAAAGTCCTTTCAGTTGCTCTGTTTACTGAGACCTGCTGTAATCCCAGGTCGTGGCTCTGCCTGGCCCTTCTTACAGCTTAGAGCCCCACCCACCCATCTGTCCCAGCGTTGTCCTTGGTCCTCCCTCCCCTCCCTCCATTTCTTCCATTCCTAGTTGTCCCCTTCTTCCAGTGGCCCTGTTTCTATTCTCAGGCCCCTTTCCTCCATAGAACTCCTTTTTAAAATTCTCCTCATGTCATCCTCCTTTACTCCCATTCTTATTTTCTTATATTTTTTGGTATTAGAGATTGAACCTAGGGGTGTTCTATTCTGAGCTATACTGCCAGGCCTATTTTAAATTAATTTATTAAATTTTTTTTGGTGGTACTGGAGATGGCCAATCCACGTCCATGCTACACCCCTAGCCCTATTTTTTATTCTTTAATTTTGAAACAGGGTTTTACTGAGTTGCAAAGGGCCTTTCTAAGTAGTTGAGGCTGGCTGCGAACCTCGATCCTCCTGTCTCAGCCTCCCAAATGCTGGGATTCCAAATGTGCACCACCACGCCCATCTCTGTTTTGCATTTTGAAACAAGGTCTCACTAAGTTGCAGAGGCTGGTCTCACAGCTGTGATCCTCCTGCCTTAGCCTCCCAGGTACTGCAATTAGAGGTGTGCACCACCACGCCCGGCTTCCCAGCCTTATTCTCGCACTTGAATCCTCATCCTTAGTGTGAAGAAGCCTATGTGATTTTTGCCCCCATGCTGTTCACCCCAGAGCTTTTCTCCATGTGAGGCATAATTAACAGCTGTTGGCATTTATTGTTTCAGGTGATGAAATGCAAACCAAGTTCAGGAGCTTGCCTCCAGCCAAGAAGCGTCCAGAACAGGAGCCTGGGCAGGTACCATGCCACCTGGGTGAGGACCTCGCCCAGGTCCCTTCCAGTGCCGAAGCTGGCGAATGGGAGGAGGGCAGGTTACAAAGAAAACAGCAAAACATCACTGGGCATAGGCGGCACATTTGCTATGAATGTGGAAAGAGCTTTGCTCAGAACTCAGGCTTGACCAAACACAGGAAAATCCACACTGGGGAGAAGCCCTTCGAGTGTGAAGACTGTGGGAAGACCTTCATCAGGAACTCTGCCCTCGTCATCCACCAGAGAGTTCACACCGGTGAGAAGCCCTACGAGTGTGAGGACTGTGGCAAGGCCTTCAGCCACAGCTCAGACCTTATCAAACACCAGAGGACCCACACTGGGGAGAAGCCCTACGAGTGTGAGGACTGTGGCAAGGCCTTCAGCCACAGCTCAAACCTTATCAAACACCAGAGGACCCACACTGGGGAGAAGCCCTACGAGTGCAAGGACTGTGGGAAAACCTTCAACCAGAGCTGCAGCCTCCTGGAACATCACAGGATTCACACCGGGGAGAAGCCGTACCAGTGCAACGTGTGCGGGAAGGCCTTTAGGCGGAATTCACATCTCTTAAGACACCAGCGGATCCATGGTGATAAGAATGTGTGGGAACTTGAACACAGAGCAGCCTGGGAAGGTCAGGGCAGGATGGACAGCCAGTGGGAAGATGGAGAAACTCCTGTTCTTATCGATGTAACGGGTGTGAGAGAAGCTTCACACGGAATAGGAGTCTCTTGGAACACCAAAAAATCCACACTGGTGAGAAGCCCTGTCAGTGCGACGCGTGCGGGAAAGGCTTCGCCCGGACCTCCTACCATGTGCGGCATCGGAGAAGCCACGTAGGGAAGAAAGTCCCGTCCCGGTGACCGGTGCTGAGCAGGCCGGACTCGGTGCTCATTTGCCTTTGAACTGAAGCCACCCCGGAGCCTTCACTGGCTGCAGAAGTCGTGGGCTGGGGCTTTATTTACCCTATACGTTATTTGGTGTTAGAAAATATAGTCCAGCTGAGGCAGGTTATCTTCTACGTCCTAGAAGGTGATCGCAACAGCATTTATTTCATAGGAGACCTGGCAGCGTGGCCCGGAGGAGGCAGGCCTGATCCGTTTTGTCCTCACAGTCGCTGACTGCCTAGGTGATCGCAACAGCATTTATTTCATAGGAGACCCGGCAGCGTGGCCTGGAGGAGGCAGGCCTGATCCGTTTTGTCCTCACAGTCGCTGACTGCCCTCATCCAGAAGTGCTTCCTGCCGGATGGGTGGCCCTGACCATGAGGGCTGCTGTTCTTGTCATTAATTTGGACAGTACTGAATTCTTCATGAACTGGTCAGATCCATGAAGGCTTTTGTCCTTTGTGCCTTGCAATCAGCGCTAAATAAACATTGACGACGTGTACCGGTGAGATGGTCTTTATTAGCTCCAAAAAGCTGTGTCCACATTTCGGAGGAATTGGTAACCAATGCCATCCGTGTTTGTGTCTCGTTTTCTTAGATTCCAGATTCTGGGTCAGTACTGTGTGTTCCTGTCGAGGCTACAGTATGGCCAGAGTCGGGATGGAGGAATTCGCGCTTCTTCGTGAGGATAGTACTGGTAGTAAGGATGCCTTAGACAACCTCTTAATGATTAAGATTTTGGGAGATTGCTCTGCCCGTAGAACTGTATTACTGCAAATTACGTTTGTTACGTTTTAGGGGAAACCTTCACATTTATGTTGATGAAAGTCAATTTATAGCCGGGCGTGGTGGCGCACACTTGTAATCCCAGCATTCGGGAGGCTGAGACCTGAGGATCGTGGTTCGCGGACAGTCTCAGCTACTTAGTGAGGCTCTCTGCAACTCAGTGAGACCTGGTTTCAAAATAAAGAATAAAAAATAGGACAGGGGGTGTAGCTCAGAGGTCCAATGCCCCTGGGTTCCATCTCCAGACCCGCAAAAAAAAAAAAAAAAGAAAGTCAATTTATGAAGTCAGGCCCAAATGGCTATTTATTTTGAGTTGGGTGTGGTGGTGCATGCCTGTAATCCTAGTACTTGGGAGGCTGAGATAGGAGGATTGCAAGTTTGAGGCCAGTCTCAGCAACGAGGCAAGACCTTCAGCAACTCAGTGAGACCCTGTTTCAAAATAAAAAAATAAAATGGGGCGAGGAGTGCAGCTCAGGTAGAGTGCCCCTGCATTCAATCCCTAACACCAAAAAAGGAGATTAGTAATTTTGATGTAAGTTTTGCAATCATCAACCTCTTGTTTCTCACCCTTCACATATCTTAAGTTTAACCAAGTTCTCAGACACCATCTCCAGCCCTCTCATCTACGTATAGCCAGCTATGTTCAGGCTTATGCCAGCTACGCTTAAACTTCTTCCAGGTCAGAGGAGTCACATCAAATATATATATAATATTAATATATAATACAGAAACAATATACAATAATATATAATCATATTATAATATATTATTTAAAATAATATTTACTTATTTATTTCGTGGTCCTGGGGATTGAATCCAGGAGTGTTCTACCTCTGAGCTATGCTCTCAGCCCTATTTTCTATCCTTTATTTTGAAACAAGGTCTCACAAAGTTGCAGAGCGTCTCACTAAGTTGCTGAGGCTGGCCTCCAGTGTGTGATCCTCCTGTCTCAGCCTCCCAAGTACTGGGATTACAAGCATGTACCACCATACCCTGCTGTATATATATGATTTTATATATGTAATGATGCTCTACCACTGAGCCCTTTAAAAAATAGACTTTTAAAAAATTTTTTTGAAAGCCAGGCTTGGTGGTGCACGCGTGTAATCCCAGCATTCGGGAGGCTGAGACCGGAGGATCGCGGTTCGCGGCCAGCCTCGGCTACTTAGTGAGGCCCTCTGCAACTCAGTGAGACCCAGTTTCAAAAGAAAGAATAAAAAATAGGGCAGGGGGTGTAGCTCGGAGGTCGAATGCCCCTGGGTTCCATCCCCAGACCCGCAAAAAAAAAAAAAAAATTTTTTTTTGAGACAAGTTCTCACTGTTAACACAAGCTGGTCTGTCTCACCTTTCCAAGCACCACGATGTTTGTATTTTAAGTTTGTAGCTGTCTAACTCATTACATAACTTGCAAATGAATCTCTTACTTGTGGTAACTAGATTAGTCTTTGCAAAAGAAAGCCTTTTGTTTTATTTTATTTATTTATTTATTTATTTATTTATTTATTTTTTGTGGTACTGGGGTTCCTGGAAGCCCTTCTATCTCCGGGCTACACTCCCAGACCTATTTTTACATTTTTATTTGGAAACAGGGTCTCCTAAGCCAGCGCGCGCGGCTGGCTTCGAACCTGCGCGATCCTCCTGTCTCCGCCTCCCAAGCGCGGGGATTACAATCGTGCGCCACCACGCCCGGCTTGTTTTATTTTTTGAGCCCATGCAAAATCACAAAGCATCACGGCCGCCATGGTCAGGGTGTTCAAAAGCTTACCGTGATCCGAGCAGGCTGAAGCAGGAACTGCCGACTGCCAGAGCAGATCATCTCCCCACTTGCTTGCTGAAACCCTCCCATACGGGGGTTAGTAAAGACTCATACGAGACCTAAGTGTTTGGACATTTGGCCCCCATTCTCAGGGTCCCTCCACATATCAGTTCTTCAGTCTCTTCTTCAATCTTCCAAACCCATCCTTCCTTCCTTTCTGTCTCCCTCCTCTTCCCTCCCTCATGCCCGTGGTTCACCCAGCTCTCGGTCTCTCCAAAGCCCCCAGCAGCATCACCGCCTCTTCCCCATCTCTGGGCAGTGGGTCTCTCCCCGCCCTCGGCAGGACGGGCAGGAACTGCTCCAGCACAGCAGCTCCGAAATCGGCTCCTTCGCGGTCACCAGGTCCGCTTGGAGCCTCCCTTGGTCCTGAATCGCAGATTCAAAGCCCCCCTCAGCCACTTAGCGAGGCTCTGTTTCCAAGTAAAAAGTAAACTAGGGCTGGGGATGTGGCCTGGAGGTAGAATGTTCCTCGGTTCCAGTACCAGAAAAAAGAAAAAAAAGAAATCAGCATTTTCAACAACGACCTTTATTCCATATATCTTCAACGTGTGAGACGCTAGTTATGTAGCTCACTGCTTTAAAAGGACGAGATGCTGAGGAGGGCGCGGGAGCTGGGACCCCTAGATGCGGAATCCGGGAGGTCCTCCCTTGGTCCCCGGGCGAGCGTGGGCGCCAGCATCCCCCGGCCAGGCTGGCTCCCAGGTTCCAGGTAAGTGGGGGGCCTGGGCTCAGCTCGGCAGAGCTCATTGTGGTGCTTGGTGCTTGGTGCTGGCCAGTGAGCTGATTGGGCGCAAGGTTCAAGGGTGTGATCCCTGAAACTCCACTGGGGAGGCCGGAGGCTGGGGAGGGAGTGGGGTCTGTGCCCGGCTCCTGGCGCCCTCTAGACCACACACACACACACACACACACACACACACCCCTTTTGCTTCTAAAAGCAGATTAAGAGGCATTAAATGGACCATTTTCAAAGACTGCACTGTGCCGGGCATAGTGGCGCACACTTGTAATCCCTGTGCTTGGGAGGCAGAGACAGGAGGATCGCGCAGGTTCGAAGCCAGCAGCGCTAGCTTAAGAGACCCTGTTTCCAAATTAAAAGATATATAAAATAGGTCTGGGAGTGTAGCCCGGAAGTAGAAAGGCTTCCAGGAACCCCAGTACCACCAAAAAAAAAAAAAAAAAAAAAAAGACTGCAGTGTGCCGGTTTTGTTTTGGGGGAGAATTGAACTCAAGGGCATTTTACCTCCGAGCTATGCCCACTAGCCCTATTTTATTTTGTATTTTGAAATAAGGGCTCACAAAATTGCTGAGGTGGTCCTCGAATCTGCGATTCTCCCGACTCAGCCTCCCAAGTACTGGGTTTACAGCCAAGGGCTACCATGCCCCACTCCTATGTTATGTTCTAATGATACCAAAATCTCGGTTCTTGTTCTTTTTAGAAATAAATTCCCACGGCACCTGTAGCGCTTGCCTGTAACCCAGTACACGTGGCAGGAAACCTCAGTGGGGACTCCGGTGCTGTGCTCCTGTTGAACCTTAGCAGGATCTTCCCACCCACAGCTGAAGGGGAGGCCAGGGCAGGGGCTGCGCTTAAATTGCCAGGAAATGCTGTCTTTACTGTACAGACTCGGTCCTTCCCAGGAGTGCCTCAGCCTCAACCACAGGCAAGATTCATTTCTACCTTGCTTCTCTTCTACCCCCCCCCCCCGCCTTAGTAACCTGTGAGGCCCTCTTCAGCTTAGTGAGATCCTGGTTCAAGATAAAGAATTAAAAAAAAATAGGGCTGAGGGTATAGCTCGGAGGTAGAATGCCCCTGGGTTTAATCCCCAGTATCACAAAAAAGGAAGAAAGGAAAGAAGGAAGGAAGGAAGGAAAGAAGGAAGGAAGGAAAGAAGGAAAATGGGCTCAGGTAGAGTTATGAAGTTTGAATTCCTCCCAGGGAGGAGCACGAGTTAAGAACATATGTTAAGGGTCAGAGCCAGGGGCATAATCAGCCAAAAAGGAAGTGGGGAAGCCTCCAGAAGCCTAGATTCAGTTTCCACCTGTACTAACTTAAGGGTGCCTCGGCACCAGTCACATGGCCCCTGAGCCTCGTTCTCAGAATAAGGGGTTGAAACACTAAATGACATTTTAACCTACCATTATTTAGATTACATACATTCCATATATGTATGTAAATAATGTGTGTGTGTGTGTGTGTGTGTGTGTGTGTGTGTGTGTGTGTGTGTGTGATGTTGAGCATTGAACTCAGGGGCATTCTAACTCTGAGCTACACCCTCAGCCCTATTTTATTTTTTATTTGGAAATAGGATTTTGCTAAATTGATGCAAGCCTCACTGAGTTGTTGAGGCTTCGAACCTGCCATCCTCCTGTCTCAGCCTCCCAGGTATTGGGATTAGAGGTGTGTGCCACTACGCCCAGTGGCTACTGATATTTAAATGAAATACAGCAATTTAGTTAAATTGCCAGGAAATGCTGTCTTTTGTGCATTAAGCATTTAAACTGACTGTCTAACTCGAGTCAGTCCTTTCTCAATCTGTTGGAAGTCTCACTGAACTGCAAAAGGAGACAGACCAGTGTCTTTTTGTTGTTGTTGTTGTTGTTGTTGTACTGGGGGTGGAACCCAGAGGCTTTCTACCTCCGGGCTATACTCCCAGACCTATTTTATATTTTATTTGGAAACAGGGTCTCACTTAAGTTGCTGAGAGCCTCACTAAGTAGCTAAGGCTGGCTTCGAACCTGTGTGATCCTCCTGTCTCAGCCTCCCCCGAAGCGCGGGGATTACAAGTGTGCGCCACCACGCCCGGCTCAGACCAGTGTTTTCAAAGGCCTGCTTTTTAAACTAATTTAGGGGAATCTCTTTCCTCTGACACATGGTGCCTTCTAAGTAGGATTAACAGCATGCTAAAAAAAAAAAAAAAAAAAAAAAAAAACTTAATGGGAATGAGTTTTACTTGGCAAATTGACAAGTGGTTTGTGGGTTCTTTGGAGAGTCGGTGATAACTCCTGTTTAGTGGTTATCCAAGGGACTGCTGAGGGTCATATATATATGTTGGCACCAAATCTAATCTTGGATAAAGTACAGCCTTGTCCCTCCTTGCTGAAGAGATAGCCCTCAGGTTTTATTTTTTTAACCTTTGATTCTATGGTAATGAGTGGAGATGTAGATGGCTAAAACTAGATTCCTATCTCTAACATTTATAACCCTGCAACATTTTGCATAGGAGTGGTGGATGATCTGATGTTGGAAGCAACCTTAAAATATCCTAAGTAGCATAGGGTGCAGTTGTAACTTTTTTTGGTGGTGTTGGGGATTGAACCCAGGGCCTTGCACATGCTAGGCAAGTGCTCTACTACTAAGCCACAACCCCAGCCCTGGATTAACTTCCAATGTTTTATAGCATATTAAGATAACTATAATTGATACCAATTATTGGATAGTTTAAAAATCAGCAGAGTACTTTTGTTTTTGGTGGTACTGGGGTTCCTGGAAACTCTTCTACCTCCGGTTTACACTCCCAGACTTTTTTTTTATTTTTTATTTGGAAACAGGGTCTTTTAAGCCAGCAAGGCTGGCTTAGAACCAGCGCGATCCTCCTGTCTCTGCCTCCCAAGTGCAGGGATTACAAGCGTATGCCACCATGCCGGGCTAAAAATTAGCAGAGTATTTTTGATATATTCAACACAAAATATGTCTGAGTTGAAAATATGCCAATTACCCTGACCTGAACATTACACTGCATACATGTTATTAAAATGTCACACTGTACCCTAATAAATTTAAAAGCATTAACAATTTTGTTAGGCTTTTCTTTAATAAACTTCCACAAAATACAGCTTTTTTTTTTATGGTGGTACTGGGGTTCCTGGAAACCCTTCTACCTCTGGGCTACACTCCCAGACCTATTTTTATACTTATTTGGAAACAGGGTCTCTTAAGCCAGAGTGGCTGGCTTCGAACCTGTGCCATCCTCTGGTCTCTGCCTCCCAAGCACGGGGATTACAAGCGTGTGCCACCACGCCCCGCTACAGCTAGCTTTGTATGGATAATTATTGCATTTCACATCTCTTCTTTCTCCTATTTACCTTAAGTATATACTGATCAGGGTTAAACATCATGGCCAGGTAACTGCTGTGGAGGCTGTCCTGTGTGTGTGATGCTTAGGGATCCTTGGCTTCTACTCATAAGAGGCCAGTAGCATCCCAGCTGCTCACATGGGACAACCCAAACCGTCTCCAGATATTGCTCAATTTTCCCCAGTGATAACATGTTTTCCTCCTGTGTGTCATACTGGAGATTGAACTCAGGGTGGGTTCTACCCGAGTTACACTCCCAGCCCTATTTTACTTGTTATTTTTGAAACTGGGTCTTGCTAAATTACCAGATACTGGTCTCAAACCTGTGATCTTCCTCTCTCAGGCTCCCAAATACTGGGATGAGAGGCGTGCACCACCATGCCCAGCTAATAACCCCAGATTTAACTGCAGATACAAAAGCTTATTCCCAAGCACTTTTACACTTTTTTTTTTTTTTTTTTGGTGGTACTGGGGTTCCTGGAAACCCTTCTACCTTAGGGCTACACTCCCAGACCTATAATTTTTATTTGGAAACAGGGTCTCTTAAGCCAGCATGGCTGGCTTCGAACCTGCGCCATCCTCCTGTCTCCGCCTCCCAAGTGCGGGGATTACAAGCATGTGCCACCACGCCTGGCACAATTACAGCTTTTATACGACAGCCTTTAGTGTTTCCTCTTCTTTCTTAACCCATAAACAAATCTGACCAAGCAGATGAAGAATTCCCAACTTCAGCTTTTACACATACCTCCTACAGCTACACTTTTGGCCTTAATCTCAGGTTAAGATCTTGTACTGTACTCTATTACGGAAATAGGTCTGGTGTGTGTGTGTGTGTGTGTGTGTGTGTGTGTGTGTGTGTGAGTGTGTGTGTGTGTGTGTGTGTGTGTGTCTGGAACCCAGGGGCATTCAACGTCCGAACTACACCCCTTGCCCTTTTTAATTTTTTTTTTGAAACAGGGTCTCACTAAGTTGCAGAGGGCCTAAGTAGCTGAGGCTGTCCGCAAACTGCAAACCTCCAGTCTCAGCCTCCTGAATACTGGGATTACAAGCGTGCACCACCACGGCCGGCTAGGTTCTTTTTGAGCATACAAAGTGGTAAGACGTATTAGAAAACGGCTTAAAAGTTTGTGTAGATAATGCCACAAAAATCCACACAATAATTCAATTAGCCTTTATTAGACACCTACTATGTGCTCAGCACTGCACTAGGCACTAGGGGGTGTAGCAATACAAACGTGAAAGTTATTATTCCTGCCCTCAAGGAGCTTACAATTTAACTTTAGAAATAAATACAAAACTATAATACAGGCTGTTAGAAATTACAAAGCAACATACTAATAAGTGCATGGATCACAGTATAAACTTAAAGAGAGTCGTCGAGGCGGCACAGGATGGAGGAGGTCTCGGTGTGAGGGGAAGTCGATGGGAGGGAGAGCCTTGCTTAGAAAATATAAAGGGAGCTAGGTTTTGAAGGCAGCGACGAACATAAGCCGTGGCCAGAGAGGAACCTCAGTGAGATGAAGAGCATGAGAAAGGCACAGAGGCTGAGAGGCCACGGGCGCCTGAGGGCGGAGCTCGGGTGAGGCAGCCAGGGAGGCCGAGGCCCAAGAGTGGAGGCCGCGGCAACAGAGGCCGGGACACCATCGCCCTCGCAGCAGTGAACTGCTGGATGTTAAGTTGGAGACGTTGGTAAAGTGGAGTTTACGGACCGTCATTTTGAAAGCTTTATGCAGGATGGAGATTGTGAGACCAAGGAGACTGGGATGTGCTGCAGCGTCCCGGGCTTGAGAACGTGGAGCTGCGTGGAAGGCATAAGGGGAGGGGAGAAATGTGTTTGATCATGATTCAAGGAGAACACTGACTGGACCAGCAACAAGATCTGAGACGTGGAGAGCGGAGGGAAGAAAAAGTAACTCCAAGGCCGGGATAAAAATATGAAGAGAAGCGAGGGCCCGGTGAAGGCAAAGCTGGTAAGCAGTGGTGCCTGCTCAGAAAGCGCACAGAAGCGGAGGAGAGTGGTGCGTTTTGTTTTAAAACACCAAGGTATGTAGGTACCTGTGGAAAATTCCACAAGCTGTGAGATGACCCACAGGGTGGGAAACACAAATTCTCTTGAATATATAAACAAGAGAGATTGATAGGGAGAGCGAAAGTAGTAAGTTGTGACATGGGGACTACTTTCAGTGGAAAAACAGAAAAAGAATAGAAGCAGCAGATACTGAAGGAAATGACCTTAAACGATCCCACAAGTCAAGGGAGGAGAATTCCTGAGGGACGGGGGGATTCAAAGATACTTGTGAGCTCCTGTTTCAAAAATAAAAAAGGGTGTATAGCTCAAAGACAGAATGCTCCTGGGTTTAATTCCTAGTAACACACACACACACACGCGCGCGCACACACACACACACGCACACACACACACGCTATTCACTGGAGATCCTGCTTTACAGTGGAATGTTGAGAACAAAAGCCAGTAAGGAGAAATTTTAATAATAAATTAAGGAGACAGTGGGTTAAAAAATGGATGACACGTTTGGGAAACCAGGAATGATGGAAGAGAAACAGAATACAGGTGCAAGTGGGCGACGAGGTGGAAGGTCTCTCCCGTCTCTATGCCGTTGATGAACGTACTCTCCTGTCCTAACTGCCCACCTTCCCTACCTGGAACATGGCTATTTTATTTCTCTCCACAGTCCCACTTGGCCAGAGGAAGTTTAGAGAGAAATGTGTTTGAATCTCTAGGCTATCACTGCTTTGTCCTCCCAGTTACTCATAAACGTTTCATTTACATAATTTAGCTCTCAAGTCTGAGGCATCAAAATGATGAACATTAAAAGATAGTGTAGCCCCAAATGTATTTCCAGCCAGTTTTCCAGTAATTATAATCGACTTTCCCTATACTGCACATTATCTCACCCAGTACCAGTACCTCTAATGACCAAGACGACTTGGTTTTTAAGTGGCTGGCCACAATTAGTGTTCATTGTAGGTAGCGTGGCACAGTGGTCAGAAACCCGGGCTCTAGAGTCGGGCTGTAGGTTAGAATCCTTGTTCTGTTGCTTCCTAGCAGTGTGATACTGGTCAGCACTCTAAGTCTCCATTTATTCATCTGCAAAACAAGGCATTTCCTAACAATTTCTACCGTAAGCAGATGTGCTGGGGTTTAACACCAAGTAAGTACTCAATAAACTCCAGCTCCTATTATCTGGAGACTCAGAACCAAGAGTAAAGCTAAGCTGCTTTGTAGTGTGGGGATCAACCACCACATTCTGGCACCGCCATGTTGCCTCATGGGAAAGTCTTTGAAACCTACGGTGCCTTTCTCGGGACTATGTTGGATGGCAACATGTTGGAAGAACCACCATACCACGCGAGCTCCTAAAACGAGCAGGACAGGACAGAAGAAAGCCGTGGTGAGACCGTGCGTGTTAGATGAAGAGCATAAACACAGAATGTGCAGGATAAAGGGGCCTGCTGCGGGGCATCCAGGTAAGTGCGCAACATCATGTCCTACAGACGCAGCAATAAAGCTCTAATGCTAAGAATACCTTCTACTTACGTCTTCAGAGAACTCACAGCCATCTTCTACTGTATTCTACCACGTGGCTGTTTCTAGACATGCATGCTCAAGCAGCTCTGATAAATCCTGCAGGTGACAATCTTTTCTCACAATTACCCCAGTTCCACACTACCCTCGCTAGTCCTATTATTCTTTTCTCTGAATTTCCGCCAGGTACGTAGTAATCACGAGATGTCCGTAGGGAAGAGAGCTCCCCTGAAGAGGGCTGCGCGCGTACTTGTATTTTCCTTTGACAGCGCAGTATTTATCCTGCGACACGCGGCGGCAGCAGTACCTTACAGAGGGAAGGCTGCGGCAGCAGAGGTCAAGGGTCGAGACACACCCAGATCTACCTGTTTCTTGACATTTCAAGTGTAAGGAATTAGGAATGGTAATCTGTTACATAAAAAAACGTAGTCAAGAGTTCATGTGGAAGCTAGAGAGAAAACAGGAAGCGAAACCACCCTGGGAAACCGAGAGCGACAAGTAGAGCGGTGGGAGGCGCCGGTGGAGGGAGGGAGGAGCCAGTCCAAACCGTTATGTCCACTCGCGTGGCTCCCACCTCCTCACCTGCGCGGGAGCCGGGCGGCCGGGACACTCGCAGGCGGTGGGTGCGTTGCGACTCCGTCACTTTGGGTCTCTCTGTGCTGTGTGATTATACTGCGTCAGTGAAAGTAAAGAAAGAGAAAGTAAAGGATAATGGGGAAAGACGACTAGTGTTCTAAAAAAGTTAACCAAGGACGTGAGGATGGCAGGGATGCGTCTGGATGGCGGTGAAGGCGGCCAGAGGGAGGTAGAGAGGAATGTTAGAGAGAGGACAGAGGGAAAGGTCACGCTGCGAAAGGCGGGCCTCTACGAGGTAGAGCTCTATGACTGACTTTTAATGTATCATTTAATGTTATTTCCTTTCAGGAGAGACACAAGGTGAAGTTGTTATTTCTTTTTGAGTTTTCGTCAGAACCCATATAAACACCTTTTGAATAGGTGCAATGCAGTAATGTCACAATTGAAGGTTAATTTTGAAAAGTAAGTAATTGAATTCCAAGCCTGATAAGTAAGTGGCTACCCTCTGGTCAAGAGTGAAATGTGACTAAGAGTGAAGAGGGTTTCCTTGTATAGTTTACTAGACGGGATTCTACGAGTGTCCCAAGTGTCTGAGGGAGGACTGGAATAGCAGTGCTTTAGAATAAGGAGGACCACCCAACTTATATCGGATGCAGAACTCTGACAGTTACATCATTCATTCACCGTGGTACTAGGGATGGAACCAGGGACACTCTGCCTCTGAGCTATGCCCCAGCCCTTTGACTTTTTACTTTGAAACGAGGTCTCACTAAGTTGTGGAGGACCTCACTCGGTTGCTGAGGCTGGCCGCGAACCTGTGATCCTCCTGTCTCAGCCTCCCAAACATGAGGATCGCAGGTGTGTACCACCGTGCCCGGCCCGACACATTACTTTAAAAGAGACTCATTACCTCCAAGATGAAAGATAGTGCCTGGGGATGAAGAGTCAGTGTGCCTTTGTGGGGGGCTCACAGACACACACTACTGCTGACGCCCATCAGAATCCAGGAGGAGGGCTTGTGGGCTAAGGCTGTGGAAGTCACCACTGTGGATAGTCAAGGTGGAAGTGAGGGAGGGCGGAGGCCCTCTAAGGTGGGTTTAGATGATGAGGATGACAGGCCACGTCACCAGGGGTCTGCCTGGGCTGACGGGACCCTAACAACAGGCAATGGGCCCGAGGGATGACGCACACTCTTGGCAAGGAGCGTGCGCCTTCTCCTACGTGATGCTGCAGCTGCACAGGGCAACACCTTCTATTAGTACCGCGGGAGGCGGGAGGTGGAAGGGGCGTCAGAGTCACCAGCGTCCAACTCTCGAGCTCCTGAGCAGCCAGGCCGAGGCTCCACTCACCTCTCCCTCTGTATCGCTCTCAGAACCATCACTAATGCGTCTCTTTCTTTGCTGACACAGGTACGGGGTGAAAGACACACACCCAGGCTCAGTGACTCAGCAGAGCCAGTGAAGGTGCTAAGTGCAGAAAAATGCTGGAGCGCTGTTAAAAATATAGCATTTGGAGTTCACATGGGAATGTGTATTTCCGCCAATCAGAAGGAATGCTAGAATAAAAAAACGAAGCACTTAAGCATAAATACCTTAAGTGTCTGAAAAAATTTCCCTAGAACTAGGATCTTAAAAAGTGAAATACAGGTTGCACAGAGGCTGCTTTGGACTTCAGAGCAGCGTCTTAGATCAGGCTAAGAGAACAAGGGCACCTTTTGGGGAGTAAACGGGAGAAGGGGTGCAGGGGGCAGAGGACCCAGGAACAGCAGCCTCTCGCACCTACGCTACTCACCAAAAGACGAAGCTTAGTGCCTCGGGCCAGGACAAGCAACTTGCTCTACTGCTGTTTCATATTTCTAAAGGACACATACGAGGCTGCTGGGAGCTCTACTCCACCAGATACCTCCAGAGAGTCAGGCTGGCCACCCTGCGTCAAGGCTGGGCCCAAACCGCTGAAGAGCTATCCTAACTGCCACCACGACAGATGCTGTCACTAAAGAACGGTGACATACTTTCTGCTTTTTTTTAAAAACTACACTGAAAGGTCTCTCCTTCAGCGTGTGGTTTCTCTAATGCTGAAAAATGTTCAAACTTTCCCTAAACTCCCGTGGGTTCGGACTTTTCTGCACTGTGAATTCTCTGATGGCGGATGAGACTCGACCTCTGAATAAAGGCCTTCCCACACTCGCCACACTGATAGGGCTTCTCCCCCGTGTGGATTCGCAGGTGCTGGATGAGGCCGGTGTTCCCGTTGAACGCTTTCCCACATTCTTTACATTTATACGGTCTTTCTCCGGTGTGGATTCTCTGGTGCTCAATGAGGCCCGACTTCTGACTGAAGGCCCTCCCACACTCGCCGCATGTGTAGGGCTTCTCCCCGGTGTGGCTTCTCTGGTGGCCAATGAGGTGGGAGCTCCGCCTGAAGGTTTTCCCACACTCGTCGCACTCGTAGGGCTTCTCCCCCGTGTGGATCCTCTGGTGGCCAATGAGGTGTGAGCTGTGGCTGAAGGCCTTCCCACACTCGTTGCACTCATAGGGCCTCTCCCCGCTGTGGATCCTCTGGTGGAGAATGAGGCCCGCGCTCTGGCTGAACGCCTTCCCACACTGGTTACACTGATAGGGCTTCTCCCCCGTGTGGATTCGCTGGTGCAAGATCAGGCCCGTGTTCTGACTGAAGGCTTTCCCACACTCCTTACAGTGATAGCGTTTCACTTTGTTGTGGATATCCTGATGGGAGAGGAGGGCTGACCTGTAACTGAAGGCTTTGCCACACACGTTACACTGATACGGCTTCTCCCCGGTGTGGATTCTCCAGTGGCGAACGAGGCCCGAGCTCTGAGCGAAGCTTTTCCCACACTCATCACATTTATGTCGTCTCTCCTGTGTGGGAGTCCCCCGCTGCCTCTCTAAACTGCCCAGAAGGTCTCTGGCTTCTCCGTGCTCGAGACCCCTGGCAACAGCCCCGTTGCATTTGGCGGCCGTCTCTCCGTGTGCTTGCACTCCAGGAGATGTTACCTGTTTCGAAGCTAATTCCTTATTCTCACTCCTGGTCTCAGCACCTGAAATAACATTGTCATCAACATCAAGCTCGCGTCACTTCCTGTCCTCAGTGCTAGGGGAGAGGAACTGAAGCCAGGGGAAGAGGGAAGTACGTTTGGGAGAGCAGCCAGTACAAGCAAGACTGTCTCCAAGACGGCTCCCTCGGAGGGCGAGACCCAGGCGGGACAGAAGTGCCACAGGCCGGCTGGTGAACAGGCACCACAAAGAAATACTCACGGAGGCCCGAAGCTGGAAAGGAATCAGCTGAGCACAGTGGAAGTCGGGGTGTGCAAAGGAACATGGAATTACTAACACATCTCGTGACAGGGACAGAGGCAGGCAAGGCCCGGTCATGAAAATGGGGCACCATAGGGTCCTACGGGGCCCGGCAGAAGAAACGAGTCAAGTCAGAGAGCACCATGAGATGTCAACTTCCAACTGACAAGCAGACCAATATCCAGGAGCAAACGATAAGGGATTCCTGGACTGGAGAACAAAGGCTTCACTTTAGACCTCAGGAGTCTCAACCTCACAGGACTGAGCTGAAACCTAACCGTATCTCCCAGAAAGCTCGTGGCTACCATACCAAACAAACAAATAACAACTATTAAACGATAATGAGCGCAGCTCTCCTTACCCAAGGAAAACACGTTTCTGTAATTCTCTGGCCTGTGATTTCTACTCAGATCCTTCTGCGATGGGTCAAGAAGCCACTCCTCGCGAATAAGGGACACGGCCATGTCTTCGATCTTCTCCAAAGTCTGAAACAAAGTGAGGCCAGCATGTGGGGCTGTGCCTGTGTCACAGCTCACCCTTGAAGTGTCAGAGAAAACAATCAGCTGGAAGAGGATCCAGGGGTGGGAATACACTACGTAAAGGGGTCTGAATAGCTGGGTATAGGAAAATACACTAAATTAGGGGAAATCAAGGACCAATCTGTTGCTATGAGAAAGAATTCGAGGCACGTTCTGGACTAGGAACGGCGACAGACAGTTCAGATACGGAGAGGATGCCACAGACACTGCCAACCAGAAGTGCGGGGATTGGGCGAGCGGAGCACTGACCTGGAACCCCGCTGTGAGAAGCGTGGCTGTCACCTCCTGGTCCCGGGAGCTTCCTTTCTGGGAAGGGGTGGGACTCTGAGAAGGAGACATGTCTGAGAGAAGAGGAAGAAGCTACGAATGAGTATGAATGAGACCCGCCGTGTCCATGGTCTTGGGAGTCGGCACTCGGCCACCCCAGATTATCTGTACTTTAGCAGATGCGTATGGTAAGCATTTTGCATATTAACGTGCTGATATCTTGGACTCTGGGCTCATACCTATGGTTGCCCACAAAACATTCACCCTTTTATGTCCTTGAACTAAACTTGAATTTATACCCCAAAATATAAAGCAGCACTGGGCACGCTTGCACATGCCCGTAATCCCGGTTCCTTTGCAGGCTGAAGCAGGAGAACCACAAGTCTGAGGCAGACGAGGCAACGCAGGGACCCCGGCTCAAAATAAAACATAAGAAGGACTGGAGATGTAGCTCAGTGGTAGAATGCCCCTGGGTTCAATCCCACAGTGCTCAAAAAAATGCATGCTGATTTTCTAACAGGCGTTGTTTTCTTCACTTTTTCTCTAGCATCCAAATGAGTATCTTTGTGCTTGTGTATAGTATTTCTTTAAGTCCTAACTTCCTAGTTAACTGAATATGAGAACCACTTTCTCTACTAACTGGGTTGCCTCAACTGAATTTCTCAAATACTTTCCATGGCTGCTGGTATCTGCTTCCTATGGATATCAGATAGCTTATTAACAAAATTAACAGTTTATAAGCTTTTGGAATTCAGGTAAGAATTATATTTACGGCAAGTGTTCCTAAGCATCTTCTTTTGAAATATTAAAATTCACTTTAATATTCATTCATTTAAAATTCATGTTAGTATTCATTTGACAAACTACTAGAAACCACATAACTTCATAACTTTTTTTGTTTGTTTGTTTTGCAGGGCTGGGGATGGAACCCAGGGGCATTCGGGGTCTCACTGAGTTGAAAAGGGACTCACTGAATAGCCGAGGCTGTCCTCAGACCGCAATCCTCCTGTCTCAGCCTCCCAAATGCTGGGATTACAAGCAGGCACCACCACTCCCAGACTACCACATAACTTTTACAGAATTTTATTGTAGCAATTTAATTATACACGATGTTGAGATTCGACCCTTTCCCTTCTCCCTTCCCTGGTACTCTTTCACTATTCTACTGACCGCTTTCCTTACTGTCATTGAAGTTCCTTTTCTTTACCACTTTTTCTCTTTCCACATATGAGAGAAAACAGACAACCCTTGACTTTCTGATCTCGTTTAGCATTAATGTTCATCCATTTTGCCACATAAATGCAAAAAAAAAAGTTTTTTATGGAGGAAAAATGAGACTGAGACATCCTGTTCTTTAAGAAAGTAAGGGCATTCTCAAAAAATGGACAGGGAAATGTCAAAAGGACATAAGAGTCAAACTTAACAGACCCCTCTGGCCAAATGTGAGTTGATTTAAGTATCAAAATAAAGACAGTAATATAATATTTGGTATAAAAATGGGTCCATAGCTGATTGATAAAAATATAATAAGATAAAATCAGCTTAGTAACCTTGACTCAGTCAAGAAGCATCAATGAATACTGAAACTAGTGTTTTAGAATCAAAAGTCTGAGGAGGAATAAGATATTTATACAAATTCAAGACTAGCTCCCTGTAAATTCCTTATTAGTTACAAAGGAAAAAATAGCAACTTTACAATGACTAACCTACGAAGAATAACCTTAAGTCATCAAAGATAGCATCACCAATAACAGGACAAATTTCTGCTGCATTCTTAAGAAGGATATACCATTACTTCTAGAATGTTTCTGCCAAATATCTACAACCTGAATCTAAATGTGAGGAAATTGTAGACACTCTACAAAATAACTAGCCTCTACTCTTCAAAACTGTCACGATCGTGAAAGGAATAGAATGAGGTATTATGCTAAGTTAAAAGAGACAAGAGATTTTCAACCAATTGCACACTGTGATCTTGGTTGGACTCTGGACCAGAAAAAAATGATTGGAGCGACTGGCAAAATAGAAACTATGGACTAAATTAACATAATATCAATACTATATTTTCTAATTGTGTTCAATTTATAGTGGCTATCTAGGGTAATGTCCTTGTTTGAGGAAACACATACTTATTTTTATTCACAAATAAAGTGGTATGACACCCAAAAAATCTCAAAAATGTCTATACTGTAAATACAGTGGGGCAGGTGTGAATACATAAAGCTCTTCAAGTCATTCATTCATTCATTCATTCATTCATTCATTTTGTGGTACTGAGGGTGGAACCCAGGGGCCTTTCTACCTCTGGGCTATCCTCCCGGACCTATTTTATATTTTATTTGGAAACAGGGTCTCACTAAGTTGCTGAGAGCCTAAGTAGTTGAGGCTGGCTTCAAACCTGTGCGATCCTCCTGTCTCAGCCTCCCAAGTGCGGGGATTACAAGTGTGCGCCACCACGCCCGGCTCCCAAGTCTTTTAAATTATTCATAAGCTTACCATTAGGACCAACAGCCTGTACTTGAAGTCTACATAGATACAGAAGCCCATGTACCAGGACTGCTCTGTCAGGAGTGATTCTGGCTTCCCAGAGCTGGACAGGTATCCCAAATGTACTTTTCTCCTCTCTGTCCCCACCGTCCTCACGTGAGCTGTGAAGTCAGTCTGGCTCCTCACCTCTCTTGTGTGGCCCGGGCGGCACTGGAGATTTATGCTGGGTGGCCACAGGCTGGAGCTTCGTCCTCGGGGGGTCTGGAGCAGACTCTGAAGGCGCCACCTCCTCCCAGAGCACCTTATGTCCATGAGCCCGAGGTGGGACCTAGAAACAAGGGGACCGTTGGAATTTAAGAAACCCCTCTGAGAAATGATGTGGACAAGGCGAGAGGCCCAACAGCCCATCTACAAGGACACAGGCTTGTTAAGGAGGCATCGGAATCTCATTTACTTCTAGGAGCAGCAAGGAACGCAACATGTCGACTAGCACAGAAAGAAAAGCACCAATTTCTGCTAAGCAGTGAAGGAAAACACTTCTGCTGCTGCCCAGAACACTAATATTATGTGCTCCCAAGCCAGGGAAGAAAAGCAATGAGAAATAGAACCTGAAAGCAGGGCTGTCCGGTGGCCCAAAACCTTTTGATAAGGAAGTGGGGAGATTGAGTTCTGGTCTTAGACTCATCTTCAATTACTCGGGTGTTCTTGAGAAAAGTACTGTAAGTCCCATATCTTAACCTATCGGGGTCCCTTTTGGCAAACAGGAATACAACAGTTGTAGGGATGTTATGATTACAAAACGGGTTATATTCTTTACAAAAATAAAAAGAAATCTACGAACAGAAGAATACGACATGGTAACTATTTCCACCTTCATCCATCCTCCAACAGAAACCAATGCTCACCCCGTACTGTCCCCAGTGAGGCCGACGTCCCTCTACTCAGCTCCCAGGACTCCCAGGGTCAGAGCACGCTCAACTCGGCCTACTCACCGGCCGTCCTAGTATATCGATCTGTCTCTCCAAGTCCTCCAGGAGGGTCACCACTTCCTCTCCGTTTTCCAGCTGATGTTCCTTCACTAGGGTCTGCAGCTCGGCGGGCAGGATGCTCAGGAACTGCTCCAGCACCAGCAGCTCCAGGATCTGCTCCTTGCTGTTCAAATCCGGCCGCAGCCACTGATGGCAGAGCGCCCGGAGTTGGATGAGAGCCTCCCGGGGTCCTAGCGTCTCCTGGTAGCATAACTGCCGGAAGCGCAGGCGGAACAGTTCTTGGCCAGGAGGGTTATTTTCATGCAGGCTAGAGTCCTGGTCCCAGCCATGATCCTCCTCCACCTTGACGATCACGAGATCCCCGTCAGGAGCCTGGTCTTGTGGAGATGGGGCTGAAAAAGGCTTTCTTGATTCTGCAGCCATTTAGGGCCAGAAAAAACTCAGGAGACTTGTTTCCACTCCTTTTTTAAGAGAAGAGCCTTCTGAGGGCCTCAAGAGCTCGTCTTCAGAAAGAGAGATGACAAAGAGTGTCAAGGTAGGTCAAAAGTCAGAGTAAGTGACCAAGATACCTTAACAAGCTTTTTTGGTAAAATATCTATTAGAAACTTTTGCCTACCTTTTTTCCTTGAGTTTTTAAAGCTTTGAGGATTCCCCATATGTTCTAGACAGGCCCTTTATGAAATGTGTGATTTACAAATATTTCTTCCCCTTCATTCTTTTAACAGTAGCTTTTGAAGAACACAAGTTTGTATTTTTTTTTTTTTTTGGTGGTACTGGGGTTTGAACCCAGGTACATTCTACCTCTGAGCTACCTCCAGCCCTACTTTTTATTCTTTATTTTGAAACAGAGTCTTGCTAAGTTGTCGAGGGCCTAAGTCTCCCTCCCTCTTGCTCTCTCTCTTTTGGTCCTGGGGATGGAACCCAGGGGCAGTCTACCTTCAAGCCACACCCCCAGCCCTATTTTATTTTTATTTGGAAACAGGGTCTCACCAGTTTGATGAGAGTCTCACTACTTGCTGAGGCTGTCCTTGAACATGCGTTCCTCCTGCCTCAGCCTCCCCAGTGGTGTGACACCACAGCCGACTAATTTGTCTCTTTTTTAAGGTCTATTTTTTGATGCCATATTTACGAACTCTTTGCTTAACCCAAAGTCACAGATGAAAAGATTTACAGTTTTAGGTTTTAAATTTATTTAGGTCTGTGATCCACCAAATTAATTTTTATATAGTTTGAGGTACAGTTTGGCTTTTTTATTTGCATATAGTTATAAAACTGTTTCAGCGGCATTTGCCGAAAGGAATATTTTTCATCCACTGAACTGTCTGCGTCTTTCAAAAATCCATGGGACACACACACACACACACACACACACACACACACACACTTGTGGGTTTATTTCTGGAATCTCCATTTTGTTCCCTTGGCTAATGTATTTACCCTTTCACCACTAAAAACTGTCTAGATTGTGGTGGCTTTTCAGATCTTGAAAGCAGGAGTTTGAGGCCTGCAGTTTTGTTCTTTGCTTTTAAAACTGTCCTGACTTTTCTCTATCTGTCACCTTTTGATACACATTTTTGAAGCAGCTTGTTCATTCCTACTAGAGGTCACTAAATTGAATCTGTTGAATCTATAGCTCAGTGTAAGGATAATACCGTGTGTGTGTGTGTGTGTGTGTGTGTGTGTGTGTGTGTGTGTGTGTAAGTGTATGGGTGTGCATGCGCGCATGTGTGTTGCTGAGTAATCAAACCCAGGGTTTCATACATGCTAGGCAAGTGCTCTACCTATGAGCCACATCCCCAGCCAAGGATAGTTTAGCAATACTGGTATCAATGTTAGGGATGATATCTTGACAGTACTGAGTTTTCCGTTTCTGGAAAACTGATAACCCTCTTCATTTAAGTCTCTGACTTTTTTTGAACAGGACCCGCTCGGGCCTGGCTCCAGTGTGGCCTGGTCTGGCCAAACTACATATTTTTTTAAAAGGCAAGATAAAATATTGTTCCTTTAAAACCCTTTCTTGGCAGGGCTGGTGGTGCATGCCTGTAATCCCCGCGCTTAGGAGGCGGAGACAGGAGGATCACGCAGGTTCAATGCCAGCCCCGCTGGCTTAAGAGACCCTGTTTCCAAAAGTAAAAAGTAGGTCTGGGAGTGTAGCGTGGAGGTAGAAGGGCTTCCAGGAACCCCAGTACCACCAAAAACAAACAAACAAACAACCCACCCACCCACCTTTTTTATGAAGCCAATTGCAAGTTATTTCTCTCTTATTCTATACTTCTTTACATAAATTATATTGCTTTTGCATAATTATATTAGTTGCAAAGGAGTTTTGGCTTCCTGACTTCATTGTCTCTTCCTCATGAGTAGAGGTTTATCTTACTGATAGACTCAAAGAATATCAGAGCTGTATTTACAATAAACTAGCACACAATGCGTTTACATTTGTTGTAAGAGTAGGGATTAGCCAGGTGTGGTGGTGCGCACTTGTAATCCCAGTATTTGGGAGGCTGAGACTGGCATTTTTTTGCCTGAGGTTGCAGTAGTAATTGGTCTTATCTTTGCTCGAGCGTGTCTCCTGTTCATGTTCCATCATGCTGCCTGTTGTGGGCTGAACTGTGTTCCCCAAAAGATAGTGGTTCCAACCTCTGATATCTGTAGATGTGACTTGACTTGAAAATAGGGTCTTTGCAGATGTAATAAAGATGAAGTTATACTGGAATAAGGTGGGCCCTTAATCCAATACAGGTGTATTTTTAAGAGAAGAGATACACCCACTAGAGACAATGTGAAGATGCAGACCTACAGAGAGGAGAGAACTCTGTGACTACCGAGGCAGGGATGGAGTGATACAGTTGCAGGCCAAAGACCCCCCGACAACTGCCGGTTAGAACCAGAAACTAGAAGGTCAGGGCTTTGACGACACACCTTCATTTTGGACTTCAAGCCTCCCTAACTCTCAGAAAATAAACTTCCATTGCATTAAGCCATGAAGTTTGCAATACTCTTTTACAACGGCCTTAAGAAATTAATCCGCTGCCAGAAGAAATATTCCAACGGGGAACCAAACTCTTTAGCAAAGTACGCGAGGTCAAAGAAAAGTCGGTAAAGCAAACACTGCATTTTGTAGTTATCTTGCATTGGCGTTCGCTCAACTTTTTTTTTTAACATGTCACTTTTTGCATTTAAGTACAACAGAAATTTAAAGCGTGTGCATTTGCTAAATCTAAGGGTGATGCGTAAAGATACTCAGGAGAACTGGCCAACCACAGACATACGTCTTCAGAGGTGATTGAGCCACTCTTAAAGTGACCGGCAAAAATGATCTTGACTGACCTGAGTTTTGAACATGGGACTCCTCTCGAAGAGTTCCCACGCATCAACTTGTTAGTTTTAATATATTAAATAAGCAAAGTATTCCGAACGAGGCCGCATTCTATATTGCACTGAATTTGGCAAAAATGTTCCTTTTGCAAAGCACCCGTCAACACACCACCATTTTTTAATACACTAAAAAGATCAGAATAACCAAACGATAAAAATAGAAAGCTTCCACGCATACTTGGGACTTCAAAAGTAAAACAGCCCCACCCCCCCCCAAAAAAAAAAAACCCAAATGAGGGTCTGCAACAACTCAGACCTTGGAAACAGTAGCCTAAAAGATGCCGTGGAGGGGCATTTCCTTAGGTTAAGACAAATAAGATCGGCGGCAAAATAACGCCACGGAAGGACTGGCTAGGGAAGAAGCGACCCCCCTCTCCATGAAAGGTTCCCTTGCAAAAAGTTTGGGGACGCGGCCGGGGCTGCGTCCACGGCGGGGATGGAGGCTCGGCGCGCCCATGGCCATGGCCGGCGCGGGGCCTCTCGGGCCTGGCTCCAGCGCGGCCTGGTCCGGCCACAAAGCGGCCCCCTCCTTCCGGCCGGAGGCGACCGTAACTCACCGAGGGTTCCGCAGGCCGAGCGGGGCGCGGAGGGAGGCGCAGGGTGCACAGACCCGGAGAAGGAGCGGGGAGAAAGAGGGTCGTGGGCTGCAGGTGGACAGACCCCTCGGCCACTAACTTCCAAACATGCGGAGGTACAACACCGTCCGGCACGCATCTTGCCCCAAAGGCACTTCCGGGAGCTCTCTAGGAATCTGGGAGGTCTCACAGCTCTATGGTCGGCAGACCAAGGGGACCGCTGCACCTGCTCCTCCAGGGCTGCGGGCCGCGCCAGGTACCTCCCGCCTGCTGAGATGCGGGGTTGCGTGGGTTCTGGGGTTCGTGGACGTCCTAGGGAATAGACCTGGATGTCGCCTGTGCTTAGCATGCCTGGGCGTTGTCTGGCAAAGGTAACAGTTCCCCGGGGCAGACCCGCAGGCGTGCAAAGGCCAGTGCTGGAACCGGAGGGAGCAATTCGTGGATCCTTGTAATGCAAATAAGGGGATTCATTTTTGGTCCTCTGAGCTACCCCATACTCTTTACCTTTCTCGCTTCCTAACATCAAGCTCTCCATTATAGACTGCATTTTTTTTTTTTTTTTTTTTTTTGCCGTACTGGGGATGGGACCCTGGGGCATTCTACCTCCGAGCTACACCCCCAGCCCTATTTTTTATTCTGTATTTTGAATCAAGGTCTCACTAAGTTGCGGAGAGCGTCATTAAGTAGCTGAGGCTGGCCACGAACCTACGATCTTCCTAAGTACTGGGATTCCTAAGTACAGTACCACCATGCCCGGTCAATTCTCAGATTTCTCTAGTGTTGTAGCAGAGTTTTCTTTGAGACTGTCTCTTCAAGGATGTTTATAGATACATCGGGGGCAGATTTGTTTTCCAAGCAGGGCAATAAAGATAATGCCTCATTCTAGGGCAAGATTGAGGAAAAGCTGGGTTTTCCTAAGTTTGAGTCCTCTGTTAGGACGCAAATCTACTGTGTGAGCGACTTTCGCTTGGTCCCTTTACTCCCCTCTGGGCACTGGAGAAAAGGGGGCCAGGAAGTTCATGCCTGTGTTATTAAGTTAAAGTCTTTTGTCTCTGACCTAGGAGTCTACTGCCTTCTGCTAGTGTCCATAAACCTGTGGCAAGTTAAATTGTTAGCTTGCAGGTAGGGCAAATCTATCTATCTATCTATTTATATATAAATATATATTTATATATTTGAACCTGTGCGATCCCCGTCTCAGCCTCCCAAGCGCCGGGATTACAAGCTGCGCCACCACACCTGGCTCTTAAAATTTTTCCTACAAAGGGGCAATCCCTGCTGAGCTTGGTGTTTACCCTTTCCCCTTACATGTGCAAATATCACACAGTTACTTCATCTGTATACAGTTTTCCTCCTCCCCCCAAAAAGAGGGGAATATATTTTTATTCTGACAATGCATTTCCCCGTTGACAATTTAGCAATTTAATGGCTGAAGAGTATTCTGCAATAGGACATGGCATGCATTTCTCTATCGATAGATATTTAGATTTTTTTCTTTTTTAAATACCATCAGCAACCCTTGCCTTTTATCGACCTCCAGAATATCCATCTCCCTACCCCACAATCACGATCACCTCAATCTTCCCAAGTCAAAGAACACGTTTCAGTGCGCTCTCCTTCTAAACACCGGTCTATGTTTTTCGGTAACATGCTGTTCTCTCCCTCGGATTTTATTTTTCTATTTCGGGACAGGCACCTGTCTTGCATTACTCGTTGTTATCACAGTTTCAGTGAGCAGAGCGCCCGCAAGCACAGTAGGTCACCGAGAGCTATTAATGGGGAATGCTCCTGCCCTCCCCATACTGACCCAAGTGCGCTCTTCTCCCGGCAGTGAGCGCCGGCCGACCCGGCTGGACTAAGACACTAGCACCCTCTCCACTGCGGACAGGGCTAAGAAGGCAGCTGCGTCCCCGGCAGACGCGGGGCCCCTGGAATCCCGGGCTTCTCACATCCCCGCAGCGAGCCCAGTTACCGCGAAAGGCAGAGCACTTCCGGTCTGTGCCCCACCCAAATGAGTCCCCTCTTTCTCGGTGGGGGTGTGGTCCTCGGGCTCTTTCCAGGTCGGAACCCCAGTGCTCCGGGAGCCGGAGAAGGCCGGTCCTCATTTCGCCACTTCCGGTTGCCAAAGTGTGGCGGCTGAGTGTGGGAGGGCGAGGTTGGGTGAGGTTCTGGCTGGACTGTCTAGGGTGGGACTGGGGTTAGAGATTAGTGCAGAATTATGGTAATGTGCAGCCTTACGAGCATTAATTTAAAACACCATGAAAATAGAATACCAGTTAACTGATTTAAGTAGATTGAAGAAGATACAGAATTTCCTTCTATCATATTGATAGAGCTTATTTGCTATATGAATTCTTTGGTGTCTGATTAAATTAATTTAAATCTTTTACTTCTAGCATTTCCTTCCCACTGATCGTTTACTGTTTTGCCTACCGCCTCGATGTTTTCCTCAGTCTCCTGCCTTTTTCTGATGGCTTCCTCTTTTTTATTATTGGGGGAAAAAACTTATACAAAGTGATCATACCCCCTACTTTTAAGATAAAGAAGAGATAAACCGGCTATTATATTAGTAGTGATGGAAAAATGAACACTGCCTTAGTTCTTTTTAAATTTTTTTTTTTAGTTCTTAATATTAAAAAGTCTTCATCTATTTTAACTTGTCAAAGCACAGCTGGTAGGCCTTTATTATCTAGGGGAAACGAAGACAGAGAAAAATGTGACTATCTTGCCTAATGTCATACATTTAATAGTGAAGTCAAGAGGAGCTAAAGCAGAGAGGCAGAATTTACTTTCAACCAGGAAAACGGCAGTCTGGAGCTACAAATGAACAGTGTTGTCAGCAGACAAGATTTTCTGAGATAACTCTTGATTCCTCCCCAAAACTGAACTTAGAAATAAAAGGATATATATATATATATATATATATATATATATATATATATCTCCAGAGTAAGTTTTTAATGATGATAGGAGCCAAGGAAATTTATAAAGTCTCTCAAATAGATTAAGGCTAAGCATCGAAATAATTTATTTTCCTTCCACCATTACTAGTAGGGCTTATTTGCTATATGAATTCTCTGGTGTCTGATAAGAGATGAACTTACACGGAAGGGCCTTCCACACTCATCACACTCATAGGGTTTTTCACCCGTGTGGATCCTCTGATGCTGAATAAGACCTGTGCGCCCACTGAAGCCTTTCCCACAGTCTTTACATTTATATGGTTTCACTCCGGAGTGTACTCTGTGATGTCCGATGAGATGTGAGCTTTGATTGAAGGCTTTCCCACACTCGTCACATTTATAGGGCTTCTCTCCCGTGTGCATTCTCCTGTGTTTACTAAAGTCCGAGCTTCGCACAAAAGTTTTCCCACACTCATCGCATTGATACCGTCTTTTTTCCCTCTGTAGACACTCTAAGCCCCACCCATTTTCAGCAGCCTCTTTGGATTCAGGACACTGAGGAGTATCTTTGCTCAGTCTGTTGTTTATCTCTTCAAGGAACCTCACGTCTTTGGACATTTCCTCCTTTTGGGCCGACTCTTCATTCTCCGTCCTGGTTTTACCATCTATAACAAACAGCACACAGGCAGTTTCTAATCTAGGTTTGAGAAGCAAAATGCCTCTGAAGAAAGAATATGTAAACATTATAAGTGCATAACAAAAGAATGAGAAGTCAAACATATATCACCTATTTGGTACCATCATAGCATAAAGTGTTAATCTAAGAAAGAACTCTGAAGAGGTCATTAAGGAAGAGAGCAGACGGACAAGTTATTTGAGAGTATATTTAGAGAAGAAGGCAAAAATGTTGGTCAAGGGATTACCACACGATCCTGCCCAAAGGGAGAGTGGTAACTGGCGGGGCTACAGGGCCATAAATATGGCAAGGATAATGAGGGAGAGACAGACTGGAGACCCGAGATGGGGAGGGAGGTCAAAGTTCTAGAGAAATATGCACAGCCTGAAACACAGGCGTTAGCAACAGAAAAGGTGAGTAAACGTGACCTGGAAGCCGGGCGTGGTGGTGCACGCTTCTAATCCCAGCATTTAGGAGGCTGAGACAGGGGGATTGTGGTTTGTGGATAGCCTCAGCTGCTAAGGCCTTTTTTTTTTTCTGGTGGTACTGAGGTTCCTGGAAACCCTTCTACCTCCGGGCAACATACCCAGACACTTTTTTTTTTATATTTTTATTTGCAAACAGGGTCTCTTAAGCCAGCAAGGCCGGCTCCGAACCTCGTGATCCTCCTGTCTCCGCCTCCCAAGCGTGAGGATTACAAGCATGTGCCACCATGCCCGGGTACTTAGGCCTTTTGCAACTCAGTGAGATCCTGTTTCAAAATAAAGAATAAAAAAATTAGGGTTGGGGGTGTCGCTCAGAGGTAGAATGCCCCTATCCCCATTACTGCAAAAAAAAAAAAAAAAAAAAAAGGTTGGGGGCTGGACTGTAACTCAAAGGTAGAAGCCTCCTTTGTTCAGTCCCTGGTACCAAAAGACAGACAGACAGACAGACAAACAAATAAAAAACCCAACAACAAAAAAACTACTTGGTCAGTTTATCTTGATCAGCAATTCAAATTATCCTTCCCTTTAGATCTGTAATCAAACAATGTCAGTACTGTACACATACTGTCAAATGTAAACTTTTCTCATCTCAGGGACCAGTGGTCTCTCTTTAACCAGTTGACTTGCAGGGCCTTGTTATGTATCTCTTTAAGTACCACTTGTCCCAGACCAATAGGATGCCAGGAGACCTCGTTTGAGACCTGACAAATTAGGAATATTTGGCTTAAGCATCTTTTGTCAGGACCATCCTTCCAGTGTTATTTGGCACATGTAATGACAAGAGTCCTTATCAGATATAATTTCAGATAGGTTCCAGCTCTGTCCATCACAGAGATGCTGATCAGGCCACAAAGGCCATTTGATAACCCTGGGTGCTAGCGGCTTGGCAGTCTAGGGGAAACAGCACAAGGTTGAATACTTGGCGAGAGTCACGTGTTTTGGGTTATAGCATATTCCCAAGGCATATATGGTTTTAGATAACTGTTAAGATATTTAGCTCTCCAAATTTCCAAATTCTTTTACCATATAGAAAGATCATTTCCTATGAGGTGACTCAGTTATAATCCTCAAGTGGAGATACTTGAAAATGCTTACATTACCTTAGCCAAAGGCCAGGAGTCACACTAACTTGCTGATGTGTATAGAACAATTTTAAAAATAGATATTGCATAAAACACTGTCAGTCTTTCTATTCGATAGTAAATGCATTTTTTTTTTTGTGGTACTGGGGGTGGAACCCAGAGGCTTTCTACCTCCGGGCTATACTCCCAGATCCATTTTATATTTTATTTGGAAACAGGGTCTTACTAAGTAGCTGAGAGCCTCACTAAGTAGCTGAGGCTGGCTTTGAACCTGTGCGATCCTCCTGTCTCAGCCTACCAAGCGCAGGGATTACAAGTGTGTGCCACCACGCCCGGCATAGTAAATGCATTTTTAAAGGGTATTGGCGTTTTGGTACTTTACCATGATGGTTTTAAAAAAAGTATTTGGAGATAGCCGCCTGCAATCCCGGATCCGCACATGAAACCCTGACACTTGATGTGTCTGTATTTGATGAGAGGGCAATTAAAACAATTAAAGTTGAGTCAGGTCATAGATGACACCCTAAGCCAATAGGACTGATATCCTCAGAAGAAGGGGAAGAGATGCCAGAAATGCATATGCACAGAGAAAAGGCCCTGTGAAGGCATGGCGGGAGGTCTGCAAGCCAGAAAAGGGGCCTTGTCAGGAGCTCGTCCTGACCTTGGACTCGCAGCCCCAGAATCACGAGAAAATAAACATCTGCTGTTTAAGCTCCTGGTCTGCAGTATTCTATTTTGGTAGCTCTCGCCGACTAATATGGGATGGCATGAATTCTCCTGTTTCAAAATGGGAATTTTATGGGAAATTGGAACTAGAATCATTAAGTAACAATAGGTAGAAGCAAGTATAAGGAACTTGGTTGAGCATTTAAACCCATCCACCACCGCTTGGGCCACGGCGCAGGCTAGAGGATGAGATCCCCCATAATGGGGGCAGAGGACAGGCAGGGATCTGTACAAAAAGACAAAAAAGGAGAAAGTCCCCTCTGCTGTGGTTTGAAAGCTGTTTGTCCCCTTTGAAACTCATGTTGGAGTTTATTTCCCATTTTGTGGGTGGAAACTTAGAGTATGGTGTTTAGAGATGGGGCCTTTGAGAGGGGATGAGGATGAAATAAGGTCCTCAGAGTGGAGGCTCATGACTGGATACTGGCAGCTTTATAAGGAGAGGAAGGGGGCCAGAAGACACATACGCACCTGCTCCTCATCTCTGGACAGTGATGCTCTGCGTTACCTTAGGACTCGGCCAGTAAGAAGGCCATCACTAGGTATAACCCCTAAACCTGGACCAGAACTATGAACCAGAATAAACATGTTTTTATGAATACCCCGCCTATGGTATTGTATTATTGACAACAGAAAATGGACCAAGATACCCCTAACCCAAGAAAACACCTCCTCCCCCATACATGCAAACCTGGCTCCTTCCCAGATTCCTGCTGCAGCTGGGACTTCCAGGGATCATGCTGGACGGTTGGAAACTCGGATGGTTCTCCAGAGGGAGCCAGCCTGTCTGAGAGTATGCTGTGTGTTTCTGCATTGTCCGGGACCTGGGAACAATGAGAAATGACTTGGCTTGTCAGACTTGGTGAGAAGTGAAAGAACTTCATAATCGATGAATGGTCAGTAGGGACTGGGGATATAGAGAGGGGGACACGATTTCATTCAATTATAAGTGGCAATAACGATGAAGGAACAGGCTAATCTCTAGAGTTTCGGACACTGGACAGTGGAATTCCCTGTGTTCTTCCATTGGTCTTCCAGAGGTCCAAGATCATAGCCTGGGTTTTGAAAGGTACCTTAGAAATCGTTGAGTCCAGTTATTAGCAATGGGGGCATTTCTTCTGTAACCGTGCCAACCAGAATGGTAGCCAGTAGCAAGATGCGGCTGAGAACTTAAAATGTGGCTCGTATAAATTGACATAGCCTAAGTGGAAAATCCAAACGAAAATTTGAAAATTTAATACCAAAAATTTAAAATGCCTCGTTACATTGATTAGATAATAAGATATATGGGGTTAAATAAAATATTTAATTTTGCCTGTTTTTCACTTTTTAATAGTAAGGTAATTCAACAATTCTGTGGCTACTCGAAAACTTTACATACGCCTCGCATTCTATGTCTGCGGACAGTGTCCTTGACGTCACTTGATACTTGTGCGTTAGGAACGGCTTTGATTCCTCAGGTACCCGGTTGCCTTCCTGTGACTTCCCACTGACCCCAGCATCCCAAACTCAGTCTAGCGCTGTCTCTACTCAGCCACATTTTAGTTCCCTGCCTCGGTAGCCTCGCCCCTCCCTAGTAAGCCTTGTTCTTCCCCAGGGGACACGTATTCAATACTTCCAGGCTTTTCCTCCGTAGGCCTTTGGGTTTGACTTGGTCCTTTTACCCCCGTGGCTCCCAGCCAGGTGCCGCCCCCCACACCTGCGCGGGCTCCTCGAGCTCCCGGTCCAGGACCTCCAGCACCGTCACCGCCTCCTCGCCCGTCTCCGGATGGTGATCCTGCACCCGCGCTTGCAGGTCGCGGGGAAGAATGCTCAGGAGCTGCTCCAGCACCAGCAGGTCTAGAATCTGCTCCTTGGTGTGGCGCTCCGGCCGCAGCCACAGGCGGCAGAGCTCCCGGAGCCGGGCCAGGGCCTGCCGGGGCCCGGGCGCATCCTGGTAGCGGAGCTGCCTGAAGTGCTGGCGGCAGAGTTCCCTCCGATGGGGGCCGTGCTTCCGAGAGATGGGGCCCTGCCCTCTTTCTTCCCCAGGCTTCAGGGCTGCAGCCATTCTGAGCTGTGTCAGGAGATGAAGCCTCTGTCCGGGTTGATTCCAGGACAGTCCCTTGGGCTCGGAGGCAGGAGGCTGGCAGGGAAATGTCAGCGCCTGTGATGTGGCCGCGGGAGAGCGCGGGCAGCCGGACTGTAAGAAAGCATGGGGGCGGGAGACGATTCCAGAGTTGGCAGAGTTCGTTACACTTTACACGCAAAATGCTCACGCTCCTCACTGGGCCGGCGCGGGCCCTCGCCCCGGGGCACTGCACACACAGCGTTGCTGCAGGCCCTTGCATCGCACGCCCGAGGTGCGCAGGGGCCCGGCCCCAGGACTCTGGTTGGAGGGGGCTGAGCAGCCCAGGAAGGGGCCCTGAGGGATGTCGTCGCAGAGGAACCCTGCGGGCTCCTGGGGAAGCTCGGCGGGCTCCGGGAGGCGTGGGGGAGCCTGCCGCAGCCTGCGAGTATCCCCGGGCAGTGGGGGCGCTCACCTCGGGGAGGGCAGGGTGCCCCATAAGCAGCCGGGATCCCAGGGCGCCCGGGCTTCGGCGGCTCTAGCCCCCCACCCCCGTGTGTTTCCCTCGGGGTCCCACCCTGCTCCCTCCCCTCCCCACAGATAATATTTACATTGATTCAGATAATTTCATGCATGAACAAAGGATTTTTGGAATTGTTTCCACGATCAAATCTCCTCTTTCTTCACTCTTTCCTCCCCGTCTCCCCCTCCACTCTTCTATTAGTGCCCCCCCCCATTTATCTGAAATCTTGTTTCCTGGTGGTGTCTCTCTAGCTTCTATATAGGAGTGAAAAATCTAACACCCCCCCCCCCCCCCCCGGGCACTGGGGTTGGAACCCAGGGGCATTCAACTTCCAAGCGAAACCCTCAGTCCTATTTTTTGGTCTTTTTATTTATGTATTAATTAATTAATTTCTATTTATTTATTTATTTATTTACTTTTTGCAGTACTGGGGATGGAACACAGGAACATTCTACTTGTGAGCGACACCCCAAGCCCTATTTTTATTATACAAAGAAAAAAAGGCTTGACATTTCTTTGAAAGACAAGCAGAGCCATTATCTGTTTTTATTGTAGATGGCTTTCCCATAACTGCAAAAGCTTCCAATAAATGCGTAAGGACAGCATCAGCACGCTCTGAAGGCATAGGAGTAACCCAGGACACATCAGAACATGTATCCACTGAATGATGGGTATGTTTCAGTTTCCCAAAAGGAGCATACTGCGTGACATCCATTTGCCACGATGCATTAGGCTGATGGCATCTGGGATTGGTACCCATAGGAGTGCCGTAGGGGAATGACATTGCAAGTGGGACAACTTCTCACAGTAGTTTTTGCTTCTGTCCAAAGCAAACGCCATGAGTTGATTTTAAGGGTGTTGCATTGGTATGATATAGTTGACGTTCTCTCTGAGCCTCAAGACGAGAGCCAGCCAAAGTGTCTATAACCTCACTGCGTTTTGCCAGTGGACCAGGCACAGAAATATGCGACCTAATATGGGTAACATACAAAGGATTTACTCTCTGATGGATAAGAATTTGTAATCACAAAAACAATTAAAGAAGTAGCATTATCTATAACGGTAGCGTTTCAATATTTTGTACAATAAAAGCAGCATATTGAGAATCAGTTACAGTGTTTATAGGTATGTCAGAAAAATCAGAGCAAAATAACAGCATACAGTTCTGCTTTCTGTACTGAAAGGAGATTAGATTGCACAACCTTGGATATTTTTAAATTAGCATAACCAGCCATTCCTGACTTAGCATCTGTAAAGAAAGTTTTTTGTTTCTTTAGAGGCATTGAAGATATTGTTTTTGGTAAGAACCATGCTGTTTTCTTTAGGAATTGAAATTTTTTAGAGGTTGGACAATGATTGGGAATATTTCCTAAAAAAAATCACTAAGCGCATTTTGCCAATTCTCAGATAATTGCCAATGATCTTTTATTTGTTCGGCTGTAAAGGGAACAGCTATATCCTGAGGCTCCGGTCCAGTGAGTTGTCTTAATCTTAAATGTCCTTTGATGATCAGGTGACTTTTTTTTTTAAGTATGTCTCTAGCCTTTTTGTAGTTTTAAGAGGAAGACATATCCATTCCATAATATTCTCTGATTGAATTAAAATCCCTGTTGGAGAGTGAGGAGTAGGATAAATGAGCAAGAAAATGTTACTAAAGTATCTATCCAATCTAATTGATCCTCTTGCATTCTTTTCTCTATTAAGGATAATTCTTCATCAGCTGCTGGGGCTCATTGTCTTGGGCTATCCAATTGTGAGGGCCCTTCCAAAATTTGAAACAGATTAGTTAGTGCATATGTGGGAATCCTAGAGAAGGGCGCAACCAATTAATATCACCTAAGTGTTTCTGAAAATCATTCAAAGTTTTAAACAATCTCTTCTTGTTTGCACTTTTTAAATATTTCTATCACTTAACTGTTGACCTAAATATTGTCTTTTTATTTATTTTTCCTTTTTTCTTTATTTTTGGTGGTACTGGGGTTCCTGGAAACCATTCTAACTCCTGGCTACATTCCCAGACTCCTATTTTTTTTTTATATTTTTATTTGGAAACAGGGTCTCTTAATTCAGCGAGGCTGGCTTCGAACCTGCGCGATCCTCCTGTCTCTGCCTCCCAAGCACGGGGATTACAAGCGTGCGCCACCACGCCCGGCACTTTTTAATTTTGTATTGGTACACTTTAGTTTCACATCATAATGTGGATCATATTGACAATGGCATACATTCACACAGTACCAGATGCCCTCCCCCCACACCTAAATAGTTTCAAGGAGCATTCCATCGAACCTTTTCTGGAGCTATTTGAAAACCATATTCCTGGAAAACATTTTTTGTGCATAATCATATGGTTCAAGATGGTACAATATTTCCTTATCAGGATGAGTGAAAAGAATATCACCCATATAATGACAGCAAAGACTACCAGGAAAATTTTGTCTTATATTTTTCCATAGGCTGGTGTACAAAAGCTTGACATATGGTAGGATTATTCAACATACCTTGCGGCAAAACCTTTCACTGAGAGGGTGTAGTTGGCTCTGCATTGTTAAGAAAAGGTATGGTAAAGCCAAACTTTTCACAATCCCGAGGTTGTAGAGGAATAATAAAGAATCAGTCTTTAAGATCCACAATAACTATCTGCCAATCCTTCGGAATTAAAGACGGATTGGTTATTTCTGGCTGTAAAGGTCCCATAGGTTGAATAACTTTATTAATCTTTTAAAAATCTGTTAACATTCTCCATTTGCCTGACTTTTTCCTTATTACAAAAACAGGAGAATTCCATGGGCCAGAACTAGACTCTACATGGTTTATCTGTAGCTGTTCTTGAACCAAGTCTTTAAGGGCTTCTAGTTTTACTTTGGTTAAAGGCCACTGGTCAGCCCATGTAGGCTTATCCATCAACCACTTCAAAGGAGGGGTGAAGTGTGGAGCAGTGGCCATTAGGATAAATTTGACTTTATCTTAGGAAGTCTAAGACCACTTCGATCTCCTGCAAGTCTAACAGTATTTTGTACCGGTTTTGATTTCTGCTGTAATGGACTGTATCCCACGTTAAACATTAGGTGTCTTGCTTGGTTCGAAATAGATGATATGGATAATGTAGTGCCCCATCGCTGGAGTAAGTCTCTTCCCCATAAAGTGATAGGAACAGGAGCTAAATAAGGTTTTAATATTGCCTGCTGGCCCTCCGGTCCTTGACATTTTAATTCTTGAGAACTTTGATGTAATCCATTCATGGTACCAAGGCCTACAATAGTGACTTCAACCTTTCGATATGGTCAACGCAAGGGCCACTGGTCCTGAGCTACTACTGACACATGTGCTCCTGTATCAACTAAGCCTCTGATAACCGTGCCATCTTGGAACTCCACGTTTATCTGAGGGCGTTGATCATTTACCGGGTATGCCTGAATACTTGCTTTTCAGCGCTTGCAAATCCTCCTGCTCTCTTAACAGGTGCAGCTTTCCCCTTTATATATGGCAATATCAACAGTTGAGCTATTCGCTGCCCTTGCAAACATTCATCTCTCATCTGAGTAGACATCATCACTGATATTTCGCCCTCGTAATCGCTGTCAATCACTCCAGTGTGCGCTAGAGTTCCTTTTGAAGTTAGACTACTCCTGCCCAGTGATAGCCCTACTGTCCCTCTGGGTAAAGGTCCCTTAATCTCCATCTTAATGCCCTGCACACCGTCTTCTGGGCTCAAGACAAAAGGGTGCCTGGCAGGAACACCCAGCGCTGCTCCACCTCTAGAAGCAGGCAGAGGTCAGCTGCCCTGAGGAAGGCTGACTCTGTTGGTGGGCCACAGCGTTGCTTACCGGGGATTGCATCAGGCTCGCGTTGTTTGAGGCCCGAGCTAAGCCCGCTGAGCATTTTCCCATTGAGCAGTTCCCGGACACTCCTATAGGAGATAGAAGTTCACCCTCCTTGTCTGTTATAGAGCGGCATTCATCAGTCCAATGCCGACCTTTTCCACATCTCTTACAGAGACCTGAGCGAAGACGCCTTTCATTTTTTCTTTTTTCTTTTTTTTTTTTTTTTTGGTGGTACTGGGGTTCCTGGAAGCCCTTCTACCTCCAGGCTACACTCCCAGACCTCAGACCTATTTTATATCTTTTATTTGGAAACAGGGTCTCTTAAGCCAGCGCTGCTGACTTCGAACCTGTGCGATCCTCCTGTCTCTGCCTCCCAAGCGCGAGGATTACAAGCGTGTGCCACCATGCCCGGCTTTTTTTTTTTAAATACTTTTTATTTTATTTTATTATTTATTTATTTATTTATTTATTTATTGTGGTACTGGGGTTCCTGGAAACCCTTCTACCTCCGGGCTACACTCCCAGATATATATATATTTAAACAGGGTCTCTTAAGCCAGTGAGGCTGGCTTTGAACTAGCCAGTGCGGCTGGCTTCAAACTAGCGTGATCCTCCTGTCTCCACCTCCCAAGCGCGGGGATTACAAGCGTGCACCACCAAGCCCGGCATGAGGCCTTTCATTTTGACTTTGGCTAGAAAGGTCTGCCACAGGCTTGCCTTTATGGCATTCCCGTTTCATCTGACCCATTTTCCCACAATTGTAACATTTGAGTTTTGATTGGGATAATCCTCCTTTAGTAGCTGTAGCTAAAAGGTTAGCCTGATACACACCGGAACCCACAGCTCGACACACACGGCTGTGACCCTCTACGCTCCCTCCTTGTTGTCTAACAGGCCCCATGGCTCTCTTGCAATCCCCACGAGCATTTTCATAAGCCGGAGTGGTAAGTAAAACTCCTTGTGCTTCCTCACTGGTTACTGATTTCTTAATTACCTCATGTAATCGTGCCAAAAACTGAGTAAAGGGTTCATTGGTTCCCCGCATTATTTTAGTAAAAGCCTTAGTAACTTTCCCAGAATCATGCACTCTTTGCCAGGCCCGTAAACAAGCCGCTCTTATTTGTGCTGAGAGATCATCGCCATAAGCAGCCTGGTTCTGCAGCCCAGCGCAAGGTCCAGTGCCAGCGGCCGCTCAAACGCCGCCGCCAGCTCTCAAGCGAGCAGTTCTTCTCAGCCTCCTCCCTCCACCACGATTTAAACGGCAAATATCGTCCCGATTCTAAAACAGTCGTTGCCAAAGTTTCCTTATCTAAAGGTGTTAAAAGACTGTCATTAGCAAATGCCGACACAGCCCTTGCACAGAGGGAGATTGCACTCCACTCCAGGGCACAGAGGGAGATTGCACTCCACTCCAGGGCTATTTACTGCCCCTTTTGTAAGTTTTAAGAATTGAAAAGAAATATGGTCATGCTGAACCTGAACATATCCTTGAGAAGCTCCTAGCTGACAAACAATAGGGAAGAGAAAAGGATTTTCCTGAGGTTCAGACGGTCGTTTCTCCTCCGCAAGCAAAGCTTTGTTCAAATCTGCGTCTATGGGAAACCGAAAGTGACATCCTCAGCTTGTTACAGCCTCGATTAGGAGGCGGCAGGGCAGAGGGAAGGTAACTTTAGGAGCTGCAGTTGATTGATTGATTAATTTAAATCAGCCTGTTCCTCCTCCTTCTCAATCTGTTCCTAAGATCTGGAAGGCTAGGCTATAGCTGTGGCAATACCCCTTCCTCTAAAACCTCCTCCGAATGTGGTGAATCAATGTCTCATACCCATTTAATTTTTTATGAAAATCATCTATCTTTTCAGGAACCTCCAGTAGCGGCCGAGGAGGAGGGCCGTCATCAGCTGTTAGAGACCTAGGCTCTTTTTAATTTTTTTAAAAACAGAACTCTTCCATAATCAGAGTCAGACAGAAAGGGCTATAAAGCTAAAATAAAGTGATTCAATTTAAAGCAGCCCAGAATTCAGCATCTCAGAGCTTCCCGTGTTGATGAGCTCTTCTCAAGGCTTTACCCACTGCCTTCCATATTTTTAAATTAAACTGGTTTTTATTTTCTGGAGTAAACCAATAACAATGTCTCCTAATTTTTTCCCCAGAATTTTTCTTAGAGTAACTTTAATTGACACTCCAGAGCCTTTTAACAAAGATTTCAGTTTTGCCACCGTCGGGGAATTCTCCATATCTCCACTTGGAAAAATTCTAAAAGTTTCTCGCGCCCCTGAGCGTACTTAACCCTTTCGGTCTTACCTATTCCCATCTCTTACCTTCAAGCCCCACGTTCAGGCACCAAAGGCAGGTGGTCTGCAGGTGAATGGGGTCGCAGAGAGAGTCAGCACTCAAGATGTCTTTAAGATGAGTGGAGGGCCACAGCTCACTCAGGCAAGTAGCCACACTCCAGTTCCAATCATGGCTTCTATTCTTGCACAGAACAATTAACAAAGCATAACCAGGGAAGCAAAAGCCAAAAGATAATCAAGGCAGAGGACAGAGCATGAGAACACTGCCTTTCACGTGCCCCTCCAGCACACATTCGCTCCTTATCTGTCCTTGGGGAGGTTCTGCCTGTACTCAGAACTGTTTGCAGCCCTTCCTGTCCTGACTAGATCCCTGTGCAGATCACACCAGGCCTCTGGGCAGAACAGCCTCCGCCTCCTCGGTCATGCGGGGACACAGCTTCCATCTACAGAAGAGTTTCTCTAGTGTCTTCCTGTCTATTCTTCCTGTTCACGAGTTTTTTCTACATCCAGATCACTTTCCTTGGGATTCCATATTTATATTAAGTTCCTGCTTTTGAATAAATCCCCCTTTATTGATTTTTGTCACATCATCTGAAATACAAAGTATAGCATTCAAACCGGGCGTGGTGGCGCACGCTTGGAATCCCCGTGCTTGGGAAGCTGAGACAGGAGGATCGCACAGGTTCGAAGCCAGCCTCAGCTACTTAGTGAGGCTCTCAGCAACTTAGTGAGACCCTGTTTCCAAATAAAGTATAAAATAAGTCTGGGAGTAGAACCCAGAGGTAGAAAAAGCCTCTGGGTTCCACTCCCAGTACCACACACACACACACACACACACACACACACACACACCAAAAACAAAAAACAAAGTATAGTATTCAATGTTACTGAGATATACAGGAGTTACAATTAAACACACACTTAGCCCGGCATGGTGGCACATGCTTGTAATCCCAGCATCTGGGAGGCTGAGACAGGAGGATCCCATTTCACAGACAGCCTCAGCTACTTAGTGAGGCCCTTTGCAATTCAGTGAGATGCTATTTCAAAATAAAAGTAGGGCTGGGGGTGTAGCTCAGAGGTAGCATGCCCTGGGTTCCATCCCCAGTACCTAAAAAAATAAAAAAATTAAAAAAAATTAAACATATACTTGAAGTAGATGCCTTAAATTTTCCAACAACATGGTTTAACAACATTTGAGAATGAAATTGGGACTCAGCCAAAGAGGAGAGTTTGGGCAGAACTTGAAGAATAAAAAAGTGGTGAAATATCAGGGAGGAATGATAAGAGAGATCCAAGGAATAAGCACAGGAAACAGTGAAAGACCAGACCTAAAATAAAAATAGGAAGCTGACTGTGGTGGCGCACGCTTGTAATCTCAGTTCTTGGGAGGCTGAGACCGGAGGATCACAGTTCGAGGCCAGTCCCAGCTACTTAGTGAGACCCTCCGCAGCTTAGTGAGACCTTTTTTCAAAATAAAGAATAAAAAAATAGGGATGGGTTGTAGCTCTGAGGTAGAATGCTCCTGGGTTCCATCCCCAGTACCACACACACACACACACACACACACACACACACACACAAATAAATAAATAAATAAATAAATAAATAAATAAATAAGAATAGGAGCCAGAGCTGGGCATGGTGGTGCACACTTGTAATCCCAGGACCTGGGAGGTTGAGACAGGAGGATCACAGGTTTGAAGCCAGCTCCAGCAACTTCGTGTGTAGATGGAAGCTGTGTTCCAGCATAATCTAAGAAGGATGAGGATGTTCTGCCGAAAGGCCTGGCACGATCTGCACAGGGATCAAGTCAGGACAGAAAGAGCTGCAAACAGTTTTTAGCACAGGCAGAACCTCCTCCAGGACAGATAAGGAGCAAGTATCTGCTCAAGAGGCTTGTGAAAGGCACGTTCTCATGCTCTGTTCAGTGACTCAGAGATGTAACCAGGGAGTTTGAAGATCTCCAGCTTGAACTGATTATTTCTTGGCTTATGCTTCACTGCTTTTGCTTTGTTATTTGTTCTGTGTAAGAATAAAAACGATAATGAGAATTGGATTGTGCTACTGGCCTGAGCGAGCTGTAGCCCACGGCTGATCTTAAAGCCATCTTGCCTGCGGACTCTTCCTCTGCGACCCCGGCCACCTGCAGACCACCTGCATTAGAGAGGCTCTGTTTCCAAATAAAAGACGATGAAAATAGGGCTGAAGATGTAGCTCAGAGGTAGAATGCCCTGCGTTCAGTTACACACACACACATACACACACACACACACACACACACACACACACACACATACGGAGTAGGTTCCCCAAGGAAGGTCAGAAGTTGAGCTTGGGGGCATCAGGGAGGGGAGGAGGGGGGCCGGCGGTGGCATGATCCGTACCAAGGCAAAGCCAAGATTGTGTGCAGATTGCCCCAAATGCCTTTGGGAATAACAAAACACAGAGGAATCAGCACAGGGAAGCGGCCCATTTCCACACGTGCAGAACAAAGACACATGGAGCTGAGGCGCTTTGAACAAAACAGGGCATTATCATGTTGGTCCCCAAAGAGTTCACTACTTCTCTTGAAAATCTGTCAAGCCCGAAGCCACACCTTGTGGGTCATTTGAGCTTCATCAGGCAAACAGTCATGAGCGGAAAGGAGGTTCTTTAAAAGACCATAAGTTTCCCTCTGTCCAGGGGCATTCTACCTCCAAGCTCACTCTTACCCTTATTTTATTTTTTTTTGTTTTGAAACAAGGATCTCGTTAAATTGCTGAGGCTGGCCTCGAACCTGCAATTCTCCTGTCTCAGTCTCCCAAATACTGAGATTACAGGGATGTGCCACCACGGCCGCCTCAGGAGGCCTTGGATGCTGCCAAATGGATCATAGGCGGCCCAGGCCCTGCGCGTTTCCAGTCCTGCCTGTCCATCCCTGAGCTGGGCATGCGCACCACCCAGGAGGGGGTTGGTTGGGGCCTCTGGTGCAGGTCAGAGCATTTACGTCAGCCTATAGTGTTTTGTTTCCAGTTATGGAAGGGGACGGAAGTCCGTTACTCACGACTGGAGAAGCAGCCGGCAGCCATGTAAGCTGCTGTAGAGGCCGCAGAGACCACACGACCGTCCCTGTCCAGTTGTGGGATGGATTAAAGACCGGTCCATGAAGCCTCAAAGTGGGACTGCCCAAACGCCCACTTTGGCTAAGTGAGGGCATACCTCCAAAAGAGGTATCAAAGCCCGCTGAGGGCAGAGTTGTAAGAAGTGTTGAGTCCAGTCACAGAAGTGATCTAAAAGACATCCCACGCTGGGCATGGTGGAGCACGCCTGTCATCCCAGGAATTGGGAGGCCGAGACAGGAGGATCGCAGGTTCAAGGCCAGCCTTAGCAACTTATCGAGGCCCTCAGCAACTCAGTGAGACCCTGTTTCAAAGTAAAGAATATAAAATAGGGCTGGGGGTGTAGCTTGGAGGTAGAATGCCCCTGGGTTCCATTCCCAGTATCGCAAAAAAAAAAAAAAAAAAAACAGAAGATAAAGATAAATTAAAATATAGGAGTAGAGTTTTAGCTTAGGGGTAGAATGCCTCTGGGTTCAATCCCCAGTACCACAAAACCAACAACCAACCAACTCATCAGCCGAAAGGCACCCAGGCTGCAACTTCGGAGCGAGAAGGAAGCGCCTACCTGATTGGCAAGGCACCAATACCAGACGTGTGGTACAGCGATGGCTCCTTGGGAGGGCAGCTCTCTTTCCTTCCCTTTCCCCGTTGGACAGCTGTGGCCTTCCACCTGCCAACAGAGACCGTCTGGGATGATACAGGTGGTGATGGGCAGGGCAGCCAGCGGGCTGTTTGGATGGTCGTTCCCAACGAGCCCTCCGTGTTGTAGGTATGTACTGACAGGTGGGCCATTTATCGGGGCTTGGCAGTGTGGCTAGCCACTGGGCCGGCCAATAGGTGGCTGGCGATGCATCCACTCCAGCGGGATAAAGTCCTTTGGCAAGAATTATGGGAACTAGGCCACCAAAAGATAGGGACCATATATCGCGTGACTGGGCATGCGCCTGCGGCCTCCCCAGGCCGTGGTGAGTCAGGTGGTACCTCAGCCTGGTGCAGGGGCTGGAGACGGCATTATGGGAGATACGGCTCAGCTGTGGCATCGTGGCCTTTTGCATACAGGGTGACAATGTGGGCGTCAGGGAAAATCCCAGAATCTGCTGGTACAATGGGCAGATGTGGTCACTGCTAGTGGACAGTGGGCTGTTTGTTCCCGACGGTATCCCCCATGTTTGACAACCACTAATGGACCAGTGGTACAGGGCAGACTGCCCCTTGCTCCGTTGCAGGTGGACAAATAGGCCCCCTGCCTGCCTCTGAGGGGCACAGATATACAGTCTCTTGGATGGACACGGCCACTGGCCTGCTGGTAGCCTACCAGGCATTGGCACCCTGACCAGAGAGCTGCGGTGGCAGCCTTGGAAAAGTTGTGTGAGGCGTACGGGCGCCCCCTTTTGTTGCAAAGTGATGGCACACATTTCAAGGTACCGCAATGCGGCAATGAGCCAGGACTCTTTCATGCCCCGAACTGCCCTCAGAAGTCGGCATCATGGAACACTAGAATGGCATTTTATTTTCTAAATGGTATTAATTTTAATGGCATTTTTATTTTTTAATTTAATTTTATTTCCTTTGCGGTACTGGGATGGAACCCAGGGGCATTCTACCTCCAAGCTACACCCCCAGCCCTATTTTTTAGTCTTTATTTTGAAACCGGATCTCACTGAGTTGCAGAGGGCCTCACTAAGTAGCTGAGGCTGTCGGCGAACCGCGATCCTCCTGTCTCAGCCTCCCGAATGCTGGGATTACAAGTGTGCACCACCACGCCCAGCTAAAGTTTTATATTAAAAAAAAAAAAAAAAAAGCTTGGCCGGGCGTGGTGACGCACGCTTGTAATCCCCGCGCTTGGGAGGCAGAGACAGGAGGATCGCGCAGGTTCGAAGCCAGCCGCGCGCGCTGGCTTAGGAGACCCTGTTTCCAAATAAAAATGTAAAAATAGGTCTGGGAGTGTAGTCCAGAGGTAGAAGGGCTTACAGGAACCCCAGTACCACCAAAAATAAATAAATAAATAAATAAATAAATAAATAAATAAATAAATAAAAATAAAATCTTGTGCTTTTTTTGGTCAGCATGAAGTAAGGGTAATCTATTTTCAGTGCAACTCTGGATACAGATGACAGATGAACTGCTGAAGCCCAGGCTTGGGTGACAGTGACATTCTGCTGCCCACTCCCACTGGCCGCTCCAAAGGACAGACTGTGATGTGGACTTGTCTCTGGAAGGTCAAAGACCCCCCACTAACCTTTGGGTGGTCCTTATAGCTCCATGTGGGCAGGACCTAAAGCTGAGTCCCCAGGAGGCTCCCTGGGTGACAGGCAAATGACCCCTGACGGTCCATGTCACTGTCCAAGGGACGGGAGATGATATCCCTGCACCCCCTTGCACGTACAGCCTCTAAGGTCGCAGGTGCAGGCAGAGGGAGCTTGGTGTGCTGGGCCAGGCCACCTGCCCCGCCTGCCTCAGTCTTCTCCAGGGCTCTCACTCGCATCCTGTCCCATCACAAGGACTTGCCACTGTTGGTACCTGCAACCTCTTTCTTTCTTTCTACCTTTAGTGTTTAGACCAGACCTTCATGGATTGGTCTCACACCTTGGCCACAGTCGCCAACCAGTGGGCTTCCTGGGTCTGCACAGAACTGCCTGTAACTGCAGCGGGAGGCTTACCTGGAAGATGTGTCCGGCAACCCCTACCAACTGGACTTGGTTGTACACCTGAAACAGCAAAGACTCCTCAAAAGATGTTTGGGCCACCATGAGAACTTCTGGTCCAGGTACAGGTGACCTGGACTCATCTTTGATAGGGATATACAGTCTGGGATAGGCTTGGTGGCTAACTGTGGAGGTGGTGGAGCTAGACCCATGAGCCCCCAGTGCACAGAATGAGTCCTGCTGGAGGGCACTACCCTGGTGTGGACATCGCCAGACCTTTGCATCAGTCTGATTATTGTGATGGGAAACCCTCTCCCTTTTTGAGCTACATATTCATCCATGACAGGGGCCTCCCCATGCCCTTGGGGCAGTTTTTGTGTTTCCTTCCTTTCTTCCTATCTTCCTTCCTTCCTTCCTCCCTTCCTTCTTTCCTTTCTTCCTTTCTGACTTCCTTTTTGCAGTACTGGGGATTCTACCCAGGGGCATTCTACCTTTGAGCTATACCCCCAGCCCTATTTTATTCTTTTTTATTTGAAACAAGGTCTCACTAATTTGTGGAGGGTCTCACTAAGTTGCTGAGGCTGGGCACAAACCTGCAATACTCCTGTTTTAGCCTCCCAAGTACTGGGATTACGACCATGTGCCACCATGCCTGGCTGACTTTGTCTTTTTGAATAAATCAAATATATATATATATATATATATATATATATATATATATATATATATTTATAGGGCTATTTGGAATCTCTTTTATCTTCCATTTATCTATTTTTCCCAAATACCCCACTTTATTACTTTGTAACTTTATGATCACACTTTGTAGTTTTATGACCAGTGCTTGGATCCAGATGCATGATTTCTTTGACCTCTCTTCTTCAGTCTTCTGCTGTCTCTTCTAGTTTAGAGTTTGTTGGTATCTTTGGTGGAAACTTGACTAGGATTCCTCTGTTTCTACTACAGATCAGCTGGAAAGAATTGCCACCCTTCCAATAATGAGCTCACTAGTCCTGAACAAGGAATATCTCTGCATTTTTAGATATTGTTTTGATTTTGCTTCACCATATTTCAAAGGATTTCAAATGCATATTTGGATTTTTCAAGACACCAAATGCTTTCACACTATTTGATCCTCACGACTCAGTATACCACTTAAGTCAGGGCCTATGACCCCAGCGCGTAGCCAACAGTAAAGGCAAGCAGCAGCTGACTGTGTGCTGTCCTTACACATATTGAGTTGCTTAACCATCGCAAACACTCTGCAAAGGGGTAACTTTATTGTCCCCATTTTATAGCTGAGAAATTCGAGTGTAAGAAAAGAGGTTAGCCGAGCCATGGTCACCCTGATTCTGGCTGGCAGTGTTGGGATTAAAAACAAACAGTCCTACTCCAGGCCAGAGCTCATAACCACTACACTCTGTTGTCTCTGAGAGGAGAGATGTTGTGTTGAGATGACCCAGCAAAATAGTGGCAGAACAAGGGCTCACGCCCAGCTCACCTGTCATTATGGTCAGATAAGAATGTCAGGATTGCCAGACATGGTGGCTCACGCTTGTAATCCATGCATTTGGGAGGTGGAGACAGGAGGTTCATGGCCAGCCTCAGCTACTTAGTTGGGACCTTTGCAACTCAGTGAGATCCTGTTTCAAAATAAAGAATTAAAAAAATGCTGGGGGTGTAGCTCAGAGGTAGAATGCCCCTGGGTTCCATCCCCAGTACCACACACACACACAAAGTTAGGTTTGAGTTGATAGGTTGTAAACTTATTAGTAGATAAATCTATCATAATGGATTGTAATGGGTTTACTGGGTGGTAACTGAGGCTGATGGGGTAGGGCTGGAGAAGGTATGTCCCTGGGGGTGTGGCCTTGGGGCTTGTGGTATGCCTTGGAATCCCCTCGCTTGCGGTCACTCTCTTCCTTCCATGGAGTGAGGATCAGAGACCCTGTGCTCTCCCTCTTGCTTCCTGCCACCATCCACTGAGATCCAAAGATCTACCTCACATGGATTGAACTCAGGATCTCCCAGAAACGGAGCAAATAAACCTTCCTTTCTCTCAGCTGCATAGCCAGTCATTTTGGATGATAGCAGTAAGAATGTTGGCAGAAAGATTTCTGGGCCTGAAACCAAAATCCTAGATCCGATAATTGTAACCAACTTGGTGTGCTCCTGGGTTCTGAGAGCCCTACAGCTTGGCCACCTTAAGTTTCTGGCTTCTCTGGCCAATTCTGCCTGCTCAGGGGCCAATGACTAATCTACCTCCCTCTGGCCCCTGACTTGAGACAAATTCTAGACAGATTGTTTGGACACACAAAGAGGACCAGTTACTACAGCATGAGAGAGGGATAAGTTCTCCCACTGGGGCTCCTGAATCTGAAGGCATGATTTAGAGATGGGGGCTCTGAGCCAAGGAACAGGTTAAGGCCCGCATCCTGGCCGTCATCCCTCAGAGCCGGTCACTTCCCTAGAGGGACATTTTCATCAGTGAGAGGTCTGGACCAGACTCCCTCCGAAGATCTTCCTCTCTGCTTCTTATGGCTCATCTATTGCATCATTTCCTCAAGATACACGATTGAGACATTCTTTGAAGAACATGAGCTGTGTGTGTGTGTGTGTGTGTGTGTGTGTGTGTGTGTGTGTGTTACTGGGGATAGAACCCAGGGACATTCTACCTCTGAGCTATACCCCCTGGCCCTATTTTATGTTTTTTAAATTTGGAAACAAGGTCTTAAGTTGCAGAGAGCTTCCCTAAGGTGCTGAGGCTGGCCTCGAACCTGCAATCCCCCTGTCTCAGTCTCCCAAGTACTGGGATTACAAGTGGGTGCCTGATTACAGATTTGTGGTCAACCTCAGCAATTTAGCGAGACCTTCCTCAACTTAGTGAGACCCGTTTCAAAAATAAAATAGGTTTGGGTGTGTAGCTCAGAGGTAGAATACCCTGGGTTCAATCATCAGCAACACACACACACACACACACACACACACACACACACACACACACACACGACTTGCAAATGAAGATACTTGGGCCATTAGCAGGCCAGAGGTTGCCCCAAGCTTGCTTCTCGCCCTCAGTCCTCTAGCTCCCTCTAGAGGTCTGGCTAAACATGAGCTTTTTAAATCTCCATCAGACCCGCTAAGGGAGTACTTCCTTACCCCATGTCTTCCCCTATTGGCCGGTACTGCCTTTAGCCTACCCTGGGCTGTCCCAATAAGTCACCTATATCGAGACTTGTCTGCCCTATGTTTTATTCTCATGGAGCCCTGTGCCTCTTCATGACGATACTTACATTTTTATCATACAAGTAAAATATTATTCAGCTAATATTTTATTTTTTCCAGGAAACCCCATATCTCTTAAGATAAACCTATTTTTTTTGGCAGTATTGGGAATTGAACCCATTCTACCTCTAAGCTACACCCCAACTCTATTTTTTATTCTTTATTTTGAAACAGGGTCTCACTAAATTGCAGAGAGCCTCACTAAGTAGCTGAGGCTGGTTATGAACCTGTGATCCTCTGGTCTCAGCCTCCCAAGTACTGGGATTACAAGCATGCCACCACGCCCAGTGGTAAAACTATTTTAAAAGGTTAATACACCCTAGTATCTGTATCCCCAGGAATAAGAGGCTAATCTATAAGATATTTAGTTTAAAAGCGCCAATTCTTTATTTGTATACATGCACAGGAGCCTGAATTAATGGACATTTTTATTTATGTAGGAAATCAACAAACATTTATAATGTATCAACACACATGAGCAAGTAATATACCATTTGGGGAGATCGAGGAAGGCTTCCAGAGGAGATAAAATTCCAGCGAAAATCTTGTCTGAATTTTAGTGTCTCCCACAGACAGGCAGATGGCACACAGATGGGTCAGGTAGTGCGGGTGCAATCGTAGACCTCTAGAGGGAGCCAGAGGACTGAGGGAGGGAAGCAAGCTTGGGGCAACCTCTGGCCTGCTAATGGCCTGTTTCTTCATTTGTGAGTCTTTTTTTTTTGGTACTGATGATTGAACCCAGGATATTCTACCTCTGAGCTACACCCCCAGCCCTATTTTATTTTTGAAACAGGGTCTCACTAAGTTGAGGAAGGCCTCACTAAATTACTGAGGTTGACCACAAATCTGCAATCCTCCTGTCTCAGCCTCCCAAATCCTGGGATTACAAACATGCACTGCCACTCCCAGCTTGCAAATTGTAAATGTTTTTGCTTGAATCTTTTCCCAAGTCTTAAATCATTGCCTATGATCATCACAACAATCCGACAAATGGAAGTGTGTGTGTGTGTGTGTGTGTGTGTGTGTGTGTGTGTAAATGGGGATGGAACTCAGGGCCATCCTATCTTTGAGCTAGCCCTTTTATTATTATTTTTTTGTTTTGTTTTGAAACAGGGTCTCAGAGTCTCACTAAATCGGTCTGACAGTCTCACTAAATTGCTGAGGCTGGCTTTGAACCTGCGATCCTCCTGCCTCAGCCTCCCAAGTACTGAGATTATAGGTGTGGACCACTATGCTTTTTTTTTTTTCTTTCCAAGAAATTTCTTAATGTCTCCTACTTGATGTAGAAATGAAACCTGAGGCCGCTGGCAGTTCCTGACTGTGGGTTCTAGACCTTTCCATGAAATCAAACACCAGGGCCTTCATGAGTAAGGCCCTTCCCTCACTCCAGTGCGGTTCTCACCTGGGGTTTGGTCATATTTCTGAAGGTATTTTTGGAAGAACAAAAACAAGTCTTCGAGGCGTGCCTCTGAATTCTTATTATTTCAGAACTTAGTTCATTTTTTTCCTCCTGTGGTATGGTTCAAGGAAAAGGAATTTAAAATGAACGAGCCCAGTGCAAAAATGACATTAAAAATAAACCCCTCAGCACTGCCCTCTTTGCCACCACGGGGCTGGTTCCCAGACCAATAGGATTGCAGCTCTCCAGATGACTCAGAATCCGAGTGTGTCACAGAGAATCCTTCCTGGTCCATACATTTGATGACCCAAATGTGAGGTGTGGTTGATTGTCACAGAGTTTCTAAGAGTAAAAGAGAGAAAGCGAAAAAGTACATCTTGTTCTCTTAAGCTCAGGGACTGGCTTTAAATTCTGTCCCCACAGAAAGTGTCAGACAGAGTCCCTGGCCCTGTGACAGTGGCTGAAATTATAAATAGCTAAATAAGCTCTTGGGCCGGGCGTGGTGGCGCACGCTTGTCATCCCAGCATTCGGGAGGCTGAGACGGGAGGTTTGCGGTTTGCGGACAGCCTCAGCTACTTAGTGAGGCCCTGTGCAACTCAGTGAGACCCTGTTTCAAAATAAAAAATTGGGCAGGGGCTGTAGCTCGGAGGTCAAATGCCTCTGGGTTCCATCCCCAGACCTGAAAAAAAAAAAGCTCTTGGACCTTGAAGGCCAGTTCTTTCTTTTCATTTATTTCTTTTTTGGTGCTGGGGATTGAACCTAGGAGCATTCTATCTCTGAACTATACCCACAGCCTTTTTTTTACTCTTATTTTTAAAAATTTGAAACAGGGCCTAAATTGCTGAGAATGGCTTCAAACCTGCCATCCTCCTGTCTCAGCCTTCTAAGTACTGGGATTATAGGCGTGTATCACCATGCCAGGCCAGTTCTTTCCCCTCAAGTGGCCCCCTCCTTCCTTCTTCCTCCTCCTCTTCCTCCTCCTCCTTCTCTTGTGGTATTTGAAATTGAACCCAGGGACATTCTACCTCTAAGCTACATCCCAAACCCTATTTTATTTTTAATTTGGAAACAGTCACACAAAGTTGCAGAGGGCCTCACTTAGTTGCTAAGGCTGGCCTTAAACCTGTGATTCTCTTTTCTCAGCCTCCCAAGCACTGGGATTATGAGCGTGTACCACTGCACCCGGCTCCTGTTTCTCCTCCTCCTCCTCCTCCTTTTTTTCTGTGGTACTGAGGATGGAACCCAGGTACATTCTACCTCCAAGCTACACCCCCAGCCCTACTTTTTTATTCTTTATTTTGAAACAAGGTCTCACTGAGTTGCAGAGTGCCTCACTAAGTAGCTGGGGCTGTCTGCTAACTGTGATCCTCCTGTCTCAGCCTCCAGAATGCTGGGATTACAGGTGTGCACTGCCACACTCTGAGGAGGGTAGACCTCTCTGTTTGGCTGGAGTTCCCTAGGAGGGTGTGCAGTGCGCATTTGGAGGGTGACCATATCTCTACTCAATGTCTATAGGCATATGCTACTGTGGGTCACACTTATCTCCCTGGAATCTTTTAATTTTGGTGTCTAATTTTCTTGGTCAATTTACATACCTCTGTTTTCTTCTACCTTTATTGATCCTTTACTAGAAGCTAGCCCCAGTGACGCTTCTCCTAAGCCTTTGGCAATTCTCTGCTCATGCAAGGGGAACTTGGATACAATTGATGCTTCAGGACCCCGTCCCGCATTCCCCATTGGCCACCGCCCGACACCTCCTCACTAGTTTCAGAGCTGCACGAATCCTTGTTCTGGCCGGCCTCCCAAGGCCCCTTGCGCTCTCTGGAATCACTTATAGGCACCAATATTATTTTGCCAGAACTCTTTTGTCATTTATAGGCACCTGAATTATTTGCTCAGAAATGTTTTAACAAACAACCACAACATGGGTGGCTTCACATAGCACAAGGTTCATTCAGCCCTGGTTCTGGGAGCCGGGAGTCTGAGGAGTCGGCAGCATCAGGGTCGGTTCCTTCTGGGCTTCTCATGGTTTTCTGACAGTCTTTGGTGTTCCTGACTTATGGCTTTGCCTTCAGGTGGCATTGGCCCCGTGTGCATCTATGTCTCCTAATTTCTCCTTTTTTATAGACACCAGTCATACTGCACCACCATCCACCCCCTCATGACATCATCTGAACTTAATTACCTCCGTAAAAAACCTTTTAACAAATAAGGTCACATTTTGAGGTAGTGGAGGTTTAGAATTATATATATATAGGCCGGGAGTGGTGGCACACTCTTGTAATCCCCGCGCTTGGGAGGCAGAGACAGGAGGATTGCACTGGTTCGGAGCCAGCCTCGCTGGCTTAAAAGACTCTGTTTCCACATAAAAATGTTAAAAAAATGGGTCTGGGAGCGTAGCCCATGGGAGTGTATACCAGAGGTAGAAGGGCTTCCAGGAACCCCAGTACCACCAAAAAAAAAAAGAATTATATATATATAATTTATATATAATTTCTATATATAAATATATTTATATTTAAAATATATAAATATATAAATATATAAAATATATAAAATATAAAATATATATAAAAATATATATTTTTTTGTGGTACTAGGGATGGAACCCAGGGGCATTCTACCTCCAAGCTCCACCCCCAGCCCTATTTTTTAAATTATTTATTTTGAAACAGGCTCTCACTGAGTTTTAAAGGGCCTCACTAAGTAGCTGAGATTACAAATCAATCTCCCAGATGCTGAGATGACAAGCGCGTGCCCCCACGCTCAGCTGAGGCTTAGCGTGTAACACAGTACTTTTCTTTTCTTTTTCCAGGAGGGAGAGGAGTCAACCCATGCCCAAGCTACAAACCTAAGACTTACATTTGCATCTTCCCGCTCTCTGCTGACTTCAACCTTTAGTGGAGTCTCCTTGTGACAGGCTCTGTCTGCACCCTCATCTGCGATGTTGAATCCAGATGACTTCTGGACCCTGACTTTTGTCTCCTCCAGCCACGTCCTCTGCAGCTGCTATGGTGCCCAAACCACAGAGTATGACTTTAGTTACGCTGCTCTCAATGCTCGAGAGCAGACAGCGGCTCCCTTGCCCTTCCACAGTCATGCCAGAAGCCCCTCCGGTCCCTGATGCTCTCCCTGCCTCTCGTAAGTGGGGTCCTGGACATCATGGCTTCCCAGCCCCAGATGGTGTCATCGCCCCTGCCTTGACTGTCCCGCTCTCCCCGTTCCAAACTGGCGCATACTTTAGAGGCCACTGTGTCTCATTTCTTCGATTACTACACCTTCCCTGGCATTTATCTCTCCTTGCTTAGGATTTCACCGTGGTTGTAGCCGATGCACGAGAGCCCTGTTCTTGGTGGGGTTTGCTCTTTCGTGTATGTGAGTCACTCCGAGCAGGCTGTGAACTGCCTCAGGATAAAGGTGGCGTGGGACATTTCCCTCGTAGCCTCTTGCCCAACTTGCGTGTGCCTGGGCCGTACATGAGCGTCCTACACGCGTATTGAATGAGCTAACAACTGTACGGTCCAGTGATGACGCCAAGGGCCGAGCCTGAGCCCCTGGGAGCCTTGCTGCGTGTTTGTTTTGGTTGCCATACCCGCTTTGGTTTCCTCCTTATTTTGGGGGTGCTGAGAAGGCTGTAGGGGTGTTCTCTAGCTCCCGAGGGAAGGAAGACAGACCTGGAGGCCCCACACCACCACACAAACCACCTTAGGCCCCCGGCGGTCCAGTGTACTACTCAGAGTATTGAATCCTCAAGCTCTAGTATTCAAGGAGAATTTGAACTAGGGATAGATTTGGGACAGTTCCTGGAGGTGCCTGGGTAGGTTGGGTCATGACCCCTGAAGAGTATTTCACCTGAGATCCTGATGAAAGAAAGAAAGATCCGATGTAGACCCCAAAGGGCAAGGATCTACCCTGGCCTGTGTTGAAGATACTGTGAAAACACCGTCCTGGAACACCCCGATGAGCTTGATTATGTTTGGCAACGAGGATCGGCCAAAGTGTGACCCTGGAGGCCGGGAGCCGTGGCTGGGGCGTAGTTTGGAGGTAGAATGTCCCTGGGTTCAATCCCCTGCACCCCAAAGAATCAGACCAAACCAACCAACCAACCAACAAATAAAAGAGTAAAAAAAAAAAATTCACCATGTACCTGAATATCTCTTCCTAGTCCCCCAAACCCTAGCCGAGTTAAGGGAATGAGAGGAAGTCTGGACCACAGTATATACTGTCTTGAAGGACCCTGGCTTTCTCTCATGCGTGTTAGGAATTGGGGCCAATTAGTGTTCTCCGTAGGGAGCTGCTTTCTTGCACACACACTGATCATAGGAGGGACACAGCCAACGAAACACACACATGACGCCACTGCCTAGCTTATACAGACCCTCTCCCAGTTGTAGCGGGCACAGATCAGAGCACCATGGAGAGACGTGCCCATCCCGGCCACCATCCCCAGACAAAGCAGCACGAGGGGCAGGAGGCGCTTCTTTCTGGAGAGGCATCCAAGGCACCGCATGGAGCAGAGGTGCACCTGCCCGGCCCGGCAGCGCTGCGCTTCCTGGCGAAGCATCTGTCCGTTATCTCCTCTGCATCTTTTCTGGAAGCATTGTTCAACACACCTGCCGTCTCTTATCCCATTCCCGGGTGTTTCCTGTGGTCTCTTGTTTATTTGTTCCATGACCTAGCACAGCTGGGCTGTAAATGTTACAAATATGTATTGTGCTTAGTGCCTGGGACATAGTAAGGCCTTGACAAATTTCACCTGTTATTATTTGGGTTAGATCCTAATTGCTATGGGCACAATCCCTAAGTCAGATTATTATCTGCGATAGCTCTGGAGATTGGAGGATTAGACAACTGAGTTGGCAATTGAGACCTTGTGTGTGTGTGTGTGTGTGTGTGTGTGTGTGTGTGTGTGTATGGTACTGGGGATTGAACCCAGAGGCATTCTATCCCTGAGCTACACCTCCCCCACCAGTCCTATTTTATTTTACTTTTTAAATTTTTTTTTTTTTTTTTGGTGGTACTGGGGTTCCTGGAAGCCCGTCTATCTCCGGGCTACACTCCCAGACCTATTTTATTTTTGGAAACAGGGTCTCCTAACCAGCGCGGCTGGCTTCGAACCTGCGCGATCCTCCTGTCTCTGCCTCCCAAGCGCGGGGATTACAAGCGTGCGCCACCACGCCCGGCCTTACTTTTTAAAATTTTGAACCAGTAAGTTGCAGAGGGTCTCGCGAAGCTGCCGAGACTGGCCGCAAAGCGGCAATCCTCCCGTTCAGCCTCCCAAGTACAGGGGTCACAGGTGCGCGCCACCACGCAGGGCTCAGCCTGTGAGTTTTAAGAAGTGGAGCACCTTGGGGCATTCCCAGTGAAGAATGACACCGGCACACAAAGGTCAGTTTCCCTAGAACACTGAAAGCAGTCTTGCGCATCTCTGAGCACCCGCAGGAGTAACCTGCACATCTCAGAAAGTAACTTCCCCAGCTCACATCTGCTGGGTTTTCCTTCCTCCCTTCTTTTTGTTTCTTTTTTCTCATCTGACTTTTAAGCTCTTGTGCATACTAACAAGGCTGAGAAAATTTCTCCAGCCCTTTCCCCCCCCTGCAGTGTGAATCAGTATACTTCTGTTTTTTTTTTTTTTTTGTGGTACTAGGAATTGAACCCAAAGGCATTCTACCTCTGAGCAACATCCCAAGGCTGATTTTATTTCTTATTTGGAAATAAGTCTTACTAGGTTGCTGAGAGCCTGCCTAAAATGCTGAGGCCGTCCTTGAACCTGTGATCCTCCAGTCTCAGCCTCCCAAGTGCTAGGATTACAGTGCGCCACCACGCCCCACTTGAATCAGTAGACTTTTGATCATTCTTTTTTTCTGGATACAAGAGTTTTCTTGACATTTTTAGGGACTTCATTCTTTGTATATGCCCTGTGTGACTTTATGACACCGGAAATAGACCCTTTGATTTATTGTAGTGCTACTTTTTTTTTTCTCTAAAATTACAACCGCATTTGGGGGCGTTTTTCATTTACCTGGTGTCTTCAGGGGTACTTTTTCACTACATATTATCCGAGACCCAAGGTTTAGAGGCAGTGTGATTCTTCTAAGGACTGTTAGTTGGATGCTGAGAGAAAAGGTATTCAGACCCACGAGGTGATTCAGAGATACAGCGGAGGTTTGATTTCCCAAATTCTAATACATTGAGTTTCATGCAAGAACAAAATGGCAGAAAATACAAGATGGCCCAGCTATTTCGTTATGGTGGGATTAAATTTCATATATACATGAAATTTATATTTATTCATAAAATATATATTATATATTGATATATATCCACACATAAAATATACAGATATGTAAAATATATAAATATATAAAACATTTATTTATATATTCATATTTAAAATTTTAATATATTATCTATCTATCTATCTATCTATCTATCTATCAGAAACTACATTCTCCTTCTGGTATATCTGAGGTAGATCCCCATTCAACCTTTCTGTGATGCACTAGCTTGTGGTGATATATAAGGAGAAGTTTTTGTTTGTTTGTTTGTTTGTTGGTGGTACTGGGGTTCCTGGAAGCCCTTCTACCTCCGGGCTACACTCCCAGACCTATTTTTTATATTTTTATTTGGAAACAGGGTCTCTTAAGCCAGCATGGCTGGCTTCGAACCTGCGCCATCCTCCTGTCTCTGTCTCCCAAGCACGGGGATTACAAGCGTGCGCCACCACGCCCGGCTAGGAGAAGTGTTTTAGATAATGGACACTTTGTTGTCTTCTCTAAGAGTGGTAGAGATTTTAATGGGACAAAGGAACAAGAAAGTTCAAAGATAATTCCTCCTAGAAATATAAGGAGGAACCAAAGGGCAATAAGGAATTACTGTTGATGTTGTTAATGATTACAGTGATGCTATTGTATAACAAAAATAAGGATATCAAAGATGACTCAAAATGCATCACAGATTGAGGGAGGGAGAGGAATGGGATGGGGGCTGGATGAGGGCTAATTGGATGATGTGTGCCTGTATATCCTCTCAAGTCTTGTATTCCAGTCTATGTATGATTACAATGCACCAATAAAAAAAAAAAAAAAGAAAGGTGAAACATGAACTCTCAAACTTCAAGAAGAAAACCTATCACCGGTTGCCATTTTAGTACTATTCGATTTCTTTGTAATATTCTATTTCTATAAAACCAAACTATATGTTTGTGGCTTGCTTTTTGACACTAACTTTCTGTAATTAACACTTTTCTATATCATTACAAGACTCCTCTTGCCTCTTTACTGAATGCTGACTCCACAAGACCATTTTCTGGGCTCTGATGCAGGAAAGAGCTGTAGAGGAAGAGACTAAATAAGCATTTGGGCTTCTTGAGTGGGACCTGAGGAACAGGCCTGGTGGCCTGGCTCATCTGTCCCTTAAAGGTGGTCTTATAATAAAGAGTATTGGCAAACCTCAGGAGTGTACTGGATAGTCTTGTATCTTATGAAGAACGCCAAAAAGGAAACTAAAAAAAAAAGAAAAAAAAAAGAAAAAAGAAAACACCTGTACTTCATGAGTCACCTGCTGTTGTGTGGGAGACAGACTGTTCTCATCTCAAGAATATTTGTCTTTTTTCCTTTGGCCCCTCCACACGTGTTTTCCAGAACCACAAAACCCCTGTGATGTCTAGATTCGTGCCTGTTGCCATCTTATTTAAGAAAACCCAAACCACATAAATTGTAATAAACAAAGATATTTTGAATTCTACTCTTCAGGTTTATTACCACATAAAAGAATCGTGTCCTGGGTGTAGGTGGGCAGACACGGCTGAATTAATTATAGGAAATGGTATATGATTTCCTTCTAAAGCAGAGGTATGAAAGGAAGGGAGTGCTCTGACTTGAGTCCACGGAACACTGAGATATATATTTAACCTCTCATAATCTTGAGCTTTGGGGGCTGAGTCAGACCAATTCTCCAACCTCTGTGTGGTCCTGAGGTATCAGTCGAGTAGATTTTATTCTCTGTCTCACTTTCTCTATCTGAATATAAGATTGACTCCATGAGAAAGAGACCGGGTCTGTTCTGTTTTGCATTTCAAACATTAAGTAGAGTGCCTGGCATTTGATAGCTATGAAATAAAAATACATATTGAACAGCAATAAATGCATATATGCATGTACCTATGTATGTATGGACATACAGGTGGATGGAGGAAGATGGATAGATGAGTGGATGGATGGATGGATGGATGGATGGATGGATGGAAGGGTGGATGGGTGGATACATGATTGGCTAGGATGGATGGATGAGTGGGTGGATGGATAGATGGATGGATGGATGGATGGATGGATGGGTGGATGGGTGGATACATGGTTGGCTAGGATGGATGGATGGATGGGTGGATGGATGGATGGATGGATAGAAAGCATCTTTTACTGATTCCAGATAAAGGACCATCTAGGAGTTCCTGATGTTAGTCTCTCCATAAAAGGGGATTTAAAAAACAGATAATGACAGCCAGGCGTGGTGGTGCATGCTTGTAATTCCTGCGCTTGGGAGGCAGAGACAGGAGGATCGCACAGGTTCGAAGCCAGCCGCACGCGCTGGCTTAAGAGACCCTGTTTCCAAATAAAAATGTAAAAATAGGTCTGGGAGTGTAGCCCGGAGGTAGAAGGGCTTCCAGGAACCCCAGTACCACCAAAATAATAATTTAAAAAAACAACAAAAAACAGATAATGACAAATATATGTGGAAATTTTGAAAAACTATGAAAGATAATGACAAATATGTGTCAGAAATTGTTAATAAAGTGAATTGGGGCTTCTTAAAAATAAAATCTTCCAGGGGTATTTAGGTAACCCTTTCTACTATCTGAAACTTGGTTGCCAATTCAGGAGTAAATAGGAAGAGAGCTCTAAACAGAAACAATAAATGAAACTAAGATTAGGCACTGCTCACAAGTGAGTCCTGTCTTCACTTCAAGTCTCTTAACTTGTCCTTTGAACATAGTTATAAAAAGCATGATATTTTTGCTTACTAGCTAAAAACTAGAGAACTACTTAACACTAACAAAAATAGCTTTATCAAACAATGGGCAATTGAACAGAATAGATACTTTTCAAAAGAAGAAATTCAATTGGTCAATAAATATATGGGGAAAATAAGTTCAACATCATTAGCAATTAGGGAAATACAAATCAAAACTACACTGAGATTCCATCTAATCTCTAGTTAGAATGGTAATTATCAAGAACACAAGCAAAAAGTTGTGCCTGGTGGTTCAAGCCTGCAATTTCAATACTTGGGAGGCTGAGACAGGGATTGCAGGTTCAAGACTGGCCTCAGGAATTTAGTGAGAACCTGTTTCAAAATAAAAAAATTAAATAGGCCTGGAGTGTGGCTCAAATGTAGAATGCCCCTGGATAAATCCCTAGTACAAAGAGAAGGAAGGAAGGGAAGAAGGAAAGAAAGAAAAAACAAAGAAAGAAAGAAAGAGGAAGAAAATAACAAATGCTGGTGAGTATGTGGGAAAGTAGAAACTCTTAAACACTGTTGGTGGTATTATAAATTAATAAAACCTCTATGGAAATCAGTTTGATGGTCCCTCAAAAAACTAGGAATGGAACATTCTGACGCAGCTATGCCACCCCTCAACATCTTTCCAAAACAATGTCAGAATCCTATAGTGGTCCATGCATACCCATGTCTACAGCAGCACAATTCACAATAGCCAAATTATGGAACCAATCCAGGTGTCCATCAACAGACGGATGGATAAAGAACACGTGAGATGTCCACACCACAGGATTCTACCCAGCACAAAGAACGACATCATGTTACGTGCATGCGATAGGTGGGACGAGAGACTATTACAGTAAGGGAGACGAGCCAATCACAGAAGATGGAGGGCTATTATGTTTTGTGTCCTATGTGGAAGCTAAAGAGAAACTAGGGGACATAGTGGGCTTTAATGTGGAGTGGGACCTAGACAGTGATGGTAGAAGGGGCTTGGGGAGGAGTGAGGAAGGGGAGAAGTAGAAAGAAAGAAGGACTTAGCACTCTGGCAGCCTGTGACGGTGTTGCTACCCATCTCACTACCGTGCCCACTGGTGGCGGCAGGGCAGAAGACGACGAGCTGGCAGTCAGAGATAAACGCAGTCAGGTCATTGGCCTATTAGAAATGTTCACACTAAAAAGTATCTCAAGCCCTAGACAAAGGAGTAAACTGGGTTTTGTATCCTCTGTAAGACAGAAACACATCACAGCACTATAAAAAATTGTCAACTGGATGGGCATTTTAAAACATACGTCACTTCTTAAGGCAGGATGTTTCTGTTAATTTTTACATTTTTTGATGGTACTGGGGGTTGAACCCAGAGGCATTCTACCCCTGAGCTACACCTCCAGCCCTATTTTTTATTCTTAATTTTGAAACAAGTTCTCACTAAGTTGCGGAGAGCCTCACGAAGTAGCTGAGGCTGGCCACGTAACCTGCAATCCTCCTGTCTTAGCCTCCCAAGTACTGGGATTACAAGCGCGCACCACCACGCCTGGCTGTTTCTGTTAATTTTTAAAATGCATCGAGGGCCTGGAGGTGTAGTTTCATGATAGAGCAGTTGCCAAGTATGCACGAGGCCCTAGGTTCCATCCTCAGAAACACACACACACACACATACACACACACACACACCCCAACACACACACACACACACACACACACACCAACACACACACACACACACACACACACATGTCCCACTATCAGGCTAGATAAATGATTATTATTATGCCATCCAGGTTGAAGGTTTGAATAAACAACTAGGAAAAATAAGACTCATCATTAGAATTACTCTTTTACTGCTAGAATATGCTTATGGAGGGTTTTTTAATGGTGTGTGTGTGTGTGTGTGTGTGTGTGTGTGTGTGTGTGTGTGTGTGTTGGATATTGAAGCCAGAGGCATTTTACTTTTGAGCTACACCTTCACTCCTATTTTATTTTTATTTTGAAACACAGTCTCTCTAGGTTGAGGAGAATCTCTATTTCCTGAGGCTGTCCTTGAACCTGGATTCCTCCTGTCTCAGCCTCTCACGTCCTGGGATTACAAGTGTGCGCTACTCCCCCTGGCTTTAACTGTTTCTTAATTTTCAGGCTCATAAACACTGAAAACAATCTTCAGCTACACCTACCACGGTGGGGGGAGCGGTAACAATAAAGAGTAAAGGCTCTGTAATACATGGAACCAAAACTAATACAGCTGAGAGCAGCTTGTATTTTTCAGTTTTGGTTCACCATTGAAAAACTTGTTGGACAAGCAGGAGAAAGTAGATAAATCAATGACAGGATAAGGTAGGTTTCAAAATAGATATGTTTCAAAATGGCTCATTTTAAGAATCCAAATAGATAGTGGCATTCTCAGGTCTTTGTGGGACTCTCATCAGAGGGTGAGGTTTTTAAGAGTCAAAGGAATTTTCATCCGTGTGGGTCAGGCCGGTTATTATTCCTCAACAGATGGAAACAGCACAGTAGAAAGACAGACACTATGAAGAATATACTGAGGACAAAGGATTAAAATCCTTTACACAAAAGAGCTTCTAGAAGTAAATACAGAAGACAAAAACAACTTGCTCTGAAAAAAAAATAGAAGACAAAAGGTATGATTAGAAAACACACAAGGGAATTACAAATGGCTGGTAAGGATTCTAAAAGATTCTCAGCCCCTCCGACAGGGCAGATCTGAAAACCAGACGCAGTAATTCCCACTTATCAGATCAGCAAAAGTTAAAACGATTAATAACAACTTCGGGGGGGGGGAAGCGGGGTATTGTTTCCTGCTGTAGATCTGAGACCCCTTTGTATCAGAATCATGTGGTGGTTCACACCTGGAATCCCAGGACTTGGGAAGAAGCCAAGACAGGAGGATTGAAGGTTCAAAGCCAGCCTCAGCAATTTGGTGAGATCCCCATATTCCAATGAAACATAAAATTGGGCTGGGGGTATAGCTTAGAGCCAGAATGCTCCTGAGTTCAATCCTCAGCACAATAAATAAATAAATACATACATACATATATAAATACATAAATAATTTGGTGGGCTTATTTATTGTACTGGGGATTAAACCCAGGGGCATTCTACCTTTGAGCTACACCCCCAGCCCTATTTTATTTTTAATTTTTAAACAGGGTCTCGCTACGTTGATGAGAGTCTCACTGTTTGCTGAGGTTGTTCTAGAACCCACAGCCTCCCAAGCAGTGGGATTGCAGGCCTACGCCACAATGCCCGGCGTTTGGTGGGCTTATTTAGAAGGCATCACCCAATTGCCCAAACCTGGTATGCAGATATTCTTCAACGGCCAGACCGACAAACTTTCACACCGTGGACTACTTCACAAGAAAAAGTGGGTCAAAGCCCATCAAGCAAGCAGGCTTGTGTAAGTGAACAGATATTCTCATGTTGCTGGCTGTCCTTGTATCACAGTCAGCTGCAAAAAGCTCCTGAGTTCAATCTCCAGTAACACACACACACACACACACACACACACACACACACACACACACACACACACACGAAAGCACCTAGAGAAACCAGAAATGTGGATGGCCGTGGTGTCACCTGAGAAACTCGACCTCCCTTTCTTCCCCACCCACCTCTTCCCTGCCCCTCCCTGGCGTCAGTCCTGTGTTTTCAGTTCCCCTCTACATTATCTTTTATTTTTTTTCTGAGATCCTCTTATTGCCTCCAACTCAATATATTGAAAAAACCAATCATCCCACTCAATACTCTGCCTTCTCCACCTCCAGGCCTCCTAGTGCGGGTCTTTGACTCACCAGCCTCCCAAGCTTCCTGCTCCTGTTTGCGACTCCTCGCCAAGTCATGGTATGGATGACGGCCTTCCTTCTTGGCGACTCTCGGATTAGCTCTTTCCTCTCTCACTTCTTCCTCCGCCGACAAGTCCAGGCATCTCTTGATCTCAGTTGCTACTGCAGGACAGAGCTGCGGCGCCCTTGATTCAAGGTTCTCATGGTTCCGTGAAATCTGTGTCCCCTTCATTAAATACCCGAGTGTCTCCTGGCCTCTCACCTGTGGGCTCCTCGGGGCCAGCATCACGGTCCACCCCTCCCTACAGTACCAGGGCTGGCAAGCAATAATGCAGAGAACATTTGTGGGATGGGTGTTTGCTCGTGGGGAGTTGGGGCAGGGAGAAGACGGATGAATAGGCGTAAGGGTTGTTCTAGTAAATACCCACTGATGCCTCTGTCTTATGCTTGGATCCAAGTTGACCCCAAGAGCTCTCAATTTTTGGAGGATCTGATGTTAGCTATGGAATACCTCCTCAGGAACATGAATAAACCTACAAAATGATGACTGTGACATCCAAGCCATAGCCTCAGGAGGCCCACCCATCATCCCAAGTCAGGGAGCCCGGCTCATGTACTGTGATCTTTTGGAAATGTCAAGAATAGTTAAAAAATGTACACCCGAACAGATCTGAATTCCTCAGCTTGATGCTCATGGCTCTTTATTGACTGTTTTTTTTTTTTTCAGTACTAGAGATTGAACCCCAGGGTGTTCCACCTCTGAATTGCACCCCCAGCCCTAATTTTTATTCTTTATTTTGAAACAGGGTCTCACTGAGTTGCAGAGGGCCTCACTAAGTAGCTGAGGCTGTCTGTGAACCGCGATCCTCCAGGTCTTAGCCTCCCGAATGTTGGGATTACAAGCGTGCGCCACCACGCTCGACTCTGGCTGTTTTTGTGCCCACCTGAATATGTCTCTTACTGGTCCCCAAATGAAAACGGGCCATTCATCCCAGAGATAGGGTGTATCACTGCCGCCATCACGGTGCCCTCCTGGGCATGGTGGCCACCAGCACCACCAGCTGTGCCTTGAGCTGGTCACCATGACACAGGTCCACACGGCCACAGGTGCTGAGGCCAGACGGTCATCGGGTGAGGCCTCACAAGAGCTCACCTTTGTAGACCAGCTTTCCTTCCCTCCATCCATACGCTGTTCCTCTCACTCAACACGTGCTCCTCAGCACGGCCCCCAGGACATGTACGTGGTAGTGTCTGGACATATATTTTTGGTTTTCAGAGTTGGGGAGGGAGTTTCTACTGGCGCCTTTTGGATGAGAGTCAGGACTCGGTGAACATTTTACAATGCACAAGAGACAGACAATAATGAACTTCCTGGCCCCAAATGTCAACAGACCTGTGGTTGAGAAGATCTGGTCCTCATGGTCCTCTCCACTAATACCAATCCTGAAACTCTTTTCAAGTCCCACCTCCTCCCTGAAACGTCCCCAGGCTTCCTGTCATCATTGAGATTTTAATTTTCTTCAAACCTGTCCCGCTTAGCATCTTTCTCTCACAAGGTATCACTCAGCACCTGAGTAGGTATCGTAGAATCCCGCATGTGATTGATTCCACATTCTCAATTAAGTTCTAAGATCATTGCAGACGGGGAGATCTGTGTTTCTGTGGGTGTGAGCATGTCCATGGTCCATGGTCCACGTGTAAAAATATTTCTGACCTCTGTGAAGACTTCTCTCTATATAAATGTCCCATGGGAGAATTCTAAGAGGATTCTAGGAAGCAATGATCCTAATGCCAGGCAGCTCTGTTGAGAGCCAGGCAATGGGGAAGACAAAAAAAAATAGGGGGGACTTGGGACCTGGTTAATCCGCATAGTTACCTGAAGCACAGAATGAAAAAAAAAAATCAAGTTGCTTCAATCAACTAGCTCCTTTTAAGGATGTCAGGATATGGGAACAGAAGAGTCTTGTTTAAATGTAAAAGGGAAGTTCTAGAATTTCCATGAAACTGAAATTCTTCTTATTGTGAGGAATAAACCTCATATAATACTCAGATTCCAGCGTGGGTCAGCCTGTTTTCTTTTTAATGAAAACTGTAGCTCCATCCCCACCCTGCATATTAATGAGAAAGTCACTTCCCGCCCAGGGAGTCTTTAGGGAGTGAGGTGTTCAGATGTCATTGCTACCCCCAGGCATCTTTCTGTTTTTGTGGCCCCCTGTCATTAGGCTCCCCCTCTGCTGGACACATGGCACCTTGCCCTGTGCGCTCAGTCGAAGAGGACGACCTTCTCCGAATAGAGGAGGACGGTCTTCGGTCAAGGGCATAAGAGGAGCTGCGCTCCCTGCTAGAACCTCCAAACAAGCCGTATTCCTCTTAGTATCCTCCCATGGGCCATTCATATGTGTAGGTGTCTTCACAGAAGTACAGGTCTGAAAAGTAAGTAGCAGACAGTCTTAATTTCTTTTTCCAGCTATTTATTTATTTATGGTATTGGGGATCAAAACTAGGGGCATTCTACCTTCGAGCCACACCCCAGCCTGATTTTATTTATTTATTTATTTATTTATTTATTTATTTATTTATTTTGGTGGTACTGGGGTTCTTGGAAGCCCTTCTACTGTAGGACCCCAGTACCCCAACCACTTCGGCATTCGGAACTTTCTGCCCCAGTGCCCCTGTTTGCAGGTACTGGGACTTAACGTTACTAGGACTTTACTTCCCTGTGTTCCAGGAACTGGCCCACCTAAGAAACTGTTGCTAGCTGCAACTGTTGCTAAGTGCCAAAAAGAATAATACCTGATAAACTACCCAATCCTAGTAAAGGTCAGAAGTAAGAACCAATGATAGTAAAACACCTAATGTTAACCGCGCCTCTGTAGTTAAAGTGTATAAAAGCTGAAAACATCTGTTGCTAAGGGTCGATTCCTCAACTTGAGAGGCGACCCCAGTGCTGGACATAATAAAACCTCTTGCAAATTGCATCGACTTCTGCCTGTGAGCGATTACTGGGAGGGTTCTGGGAGGGTGCGTGCTTCCTGGGGCCCGACAGGTCCAACACTACCTCTGGGCTATACTCCCACGGGCTACACTCCCAGACCTATTATTTTACCTTTTTATGTGGAAACAGGGTCTCTTAAGCCAGCAAGGCTGGCTCTGAACCAGCACGATCCTCCTGTCTCTGCCTCCCAAGCTCGGGGATGACAAGCGTGCGCCACCGCGCCCGGCTTCCCGGCCTGATTTTAAAGCAGGGTCTTACTAGGTTGCTGAGTGGCTTGTTAGTTTGCTTCAGTCCTTCCAAGTCTTGGAATTACAGGCATGTGCTACCTCGCCCGGCTTTCAGTTTTAAACCTTGAGTAACCTCAGCCCAGGAAGTTCTCACTCTAGATTTCTACCCTTTGCTAGGTAACTCTGTATGTTCTCTGCCTTTTTTCCTTTTCTCAAATCCTTCCTGGCCCCTGTCCTCCTGAACTTCTGCAGAACAGTGAACCATCCTTTAGACTTTATCTGCCCCACTCCAAGCACACAGGATGGTCTGACCCTAAGCAGTTCTTCCCCTAAACGAGACCGTGGTATCTTTTGTTCACACTCTTTCAAAGGACAGAGCTCTGAGCTTTGGTGAATAGAGATTCAGCCATGAATGGCGGTGTTGCCAGCAGACAGGGAGCCGAGCTCAGTCAGGATGAAAGGCCCTGGGCCTGCTGGCCCGGACGCAGTGCTCCAGGAAGAGGGAGGTGGCCATGAGGCTTTGACTGCTTGGCCATGCACTATCCAAGTAGTTTTCTTCCTGACCAAGCTTTGGAGGTCAGAGCGCATTGTGAAAGCCACACATACAGGCCAGGCTGGCCATCGGGGCTGTTGTAATGCTCTCTGTGAATCCCACGGGCAGTGGACTCCCTTCTCTGTCCATGGAGACACCCACAGGTGCCTCATTCTGACAGCGAAGAAACGACAAACAGGTCTCTGACTTTTGTTCACGCTCCCCACTGCTGATGCAGATCCTCGAAGGTTACTAATCCTTATTTGGTAGGTAATGCAAGCTCATTATTTAAAAATTAGAAAAGAAGGGTTTTCAAAAGGGGGGATGAAACTCATAATCTCCCTATGAGAAATGTAGTCAGTCTATTTCCTGTTGCTCAGAGAAAGGTGTCTAGGAAATATGGGGCTTTCCCTCTCCAGGGAGATGGTTGGGTTAGTTTTACCCCAGAGAAAAAGACCCTTTTCATCTTATAGGGCCAGGCCCTGAATGTCAAAACCACCTTCTCCCCCCGCCTCCGGAAGTGTCTCATCCTGTCCTTTGAGTTAGTGGGGACACCCTCGAGGCAACTCGGAGGCTTTCTGAATCTTCTTGGCTCTTAAAATCAGTGGAGGGTTGGGATGTCACTCAGTGGTAGAACGCTTGCCTAGCATGCACAAGGTCCTGGGCTGGATGCCCAGCTCTGAAAATAACAATAATAGGAACAGTAATGATAACAATTATTCAGTAAGTGCCAATGATTAACTCCAGGCACTGTTCTGGGCTCTGGGGGGCAGGGGAGCACAGGAGAGCAGCAGTGTCTGTTCTCTGTCTCAGAGGGGAAAAAAAGGAGGTGTGCAAGTCTGTTCAGTTCCCGGAGCCTCAGTTTCCTCCCTGATCAAATAAACAGAAGAGGCTGGACTAAAAATTGCCTGTTTTTAGAGCTTGAGAAAAATCATTTAAAATACTTATTTGTCATAAGTGGAAGCTTCTCATCAAGGCTCTGTTTTTTTGGGGGGGGGTGTTCTGGGGATTGAACCCAGAGTCATTCTACCTCTGAGCTACACCCTCATCCTTATTTTTATTTTGAAACAGAGTCTCATTAAGTAGCTGAGGCTGGCCATGAACCTATGATCCATCCTCCTGTGTCTGCCTACCAAATACTGGGATTACAGGCATGTGTTACCATAGCTGGCCAAGGTTCTTTCCTTTCTTCCATCTTTAAAAATTCTAATAAGCTCTGCATTTTACTTCTGGGTATACCCAAATGTTCCCAAACATGAAAATGTTTAAAATGATTTATCATGGAGTAAAAGGGATGCTCTGGAAACATATCCCTTGATGATTTAGTGACCTTACATCCACTAATTCCAGCTGAGGGTCGAGAATCTCTTTTCTGTCTTTGCTTGAACATGAGTATTATGTTGACTGATGATTTTTTGGTAGGCAGGGCAGGAGGCAAGATGTAGAGACACTTGATGCCTGATGTAGACAGGAGAAGTCACTGAGGGGGAGCAGATCTTCAGAAAAGGGAAGCTGGAAATGAACTTCCTAGCTGTGGCTCCGACAGGCTGTGTGAGCTGAACGTCAGTCTATGGTAGATGAGAATAGCTCGTGCCTGGTTCACAGCTCCAGATGCTTGCTATGATCTGAGGTAATTCTCATGGGTGCTCTGTGAGGGCCAGGCTTTGGTTCCTGTTGCATAGGTGTGAAGACGAGATCAAAGAGGGAAGGCAAAAGGCTGTGCATCTTCCTCAGTGACAGAGCACTGATGTAGCATGGGCAAAGTCCTGGGTTCCATTCCCACAAACCCCATCAACACACACACACACACACACACACACACACACACACACACACGCTGCAGAAATGCAGAAGGCATCGTGCTCACACAAAACTGGAACTCAAACAATATACCCTAATACCAAATTGGATGCTTCTTTTCCCATACTATGTTTGCTTTCTGAGACCTCAATTCCCTTGAAAGTGTAAGCATGGTAGAAGGGTGACAAATAGCTTTGTGTTTTGCTTGTCATCAAAAGATGAAACCAGGTAGCTAATGGAAACCAAGGGTCCAACTGGGAACCAACACATCCACTGCCCCATGATGCTTTGTTGAATAGCACCTCCTCCCCCTTGTGGTGTTTTGTCCAGTGTTGGCCTGCTGAACATATGTCCTTTCCATGGTACCCTCAGTGCCACACCTGTCCCCACTCAAGAGATTTATATGTCAGGCTGCAGAAGTCGTGACATCGTCAGCATCAGCTTGCTTAGTTTGCTTGTAGGAGCGGCATCCCAGGGAGCAATTGTCTTGGTGTGCAAGCCAGAAGGTGGCTGTCTACGAATAACACTAGCTTGCCCAATTCCCAGTGTGCAGGACGGAAAGACAGTGGCCTTTCAGATAACAATTATCTGGACTTTCTAGCCCAGGATTGTTCTCAATATACCCTTAATTTGGCTGGGTTTTGGGGAACAGAAAGCGGGCAGTTAGGGACATGATATTTTACCCTCCTTCCTTTCTTTAGTGTCCCACTGCTAAACACACGTTGCTCACCTAGCTGATTATAGCTGACCTGGCATACCCAGAGCCAGTTTCAAAGTAGCCCAAGTATGTGAACTCTGCTGAGAGTTCTATCAGAAGAGAAAAAGGAATGCTTGAGTTCTAGAGAAAGTCCAAGTGTTCCTCATACAGTGAGCCCTTTACTTTGCTGACAATTCCATCCTATGGCTGCTGGGTGGGGCATGTGGCCCCTCAGCAGGACCTGTGGAGACAATTCACAATATTCTACCCTTTCTGTCAACCATTCCCTCTCCTGCCCTTTATCTCAGGCAGAAGAAGCATCAGTTTACTAATCTGTAAAATGGGAATATTACTTGTAATGGCTTGGATTTAGAAGGTCCCCCTAAACCTCATGGGGAGTAGGCAGCAATGTATGAGGCGGGGCTTGTTTGCTGAGAAGGGATCCATAGGGCCATAGCCTTGGGGATTATATATTGTCTCTCCTTCCCTTATTCTTTCTCTTGCTATGGTCTCCATGAGGTGAGAACAGGGCCCTTGCTTTATCCTTTTCTCTGCTTCCCACTGTCAAGCCCGAGCTCTACAGACTTGGCCTGACATGGATGGAACCTCTGAAATCTCCAGAACTGTGAGCAAATAAATCTTCTAAGCTGTGTGGTCAGTTGTTTTCGATTATAGCTGTAAGAATGTTGACTGAGACAACAACCCGGCTCAGTGGTTTTTACTTTGCATTTTGAGAATGGAGCCTAGACTAACTTTAATCCTATTCTCCTTTACTGGTATGTCCCTATTTGAAATAGAAATTAACAGGTAGTTCCCAGAAAAAGTCAAGTTTGGGGTATGCATGTGGGGTGTTGGGGGTGAGGCCTACAGTTTAGATTTTTGTGACAGAAAAGCCAGCAGCTTGGCATTAAAAGCCTGTGAACAACTTGACCGCAGACTCCGGGACCACACAGCTGGTGAAGGCAAGGTCATGCCCATGGCTTTCTTATCAGAGAAGTCCTGGACTGCTCTGAGAAAACTTCCAGTAGCACAGGAAAGAAAATGACAAAGAGAATTCCTCTTAGGCACACAAGGGAGCCTTTCTCTGGGGAAGGGAAGATCATAAAATTGACTGCTGTGTAAATGACTCCATGGCATACCAATTTTGAAATAATGTCAAGGTCAGTAAAAAGAGAAAGGGAAGGGGGTAACATATATCATGAAACCGAGCCATAAATAATGAAAGTACCAGTTACCCCCTGAGAGTATCTGTTTCTAACTGACTTTTATTGGTGGGGGAAGGAGGACTAGTATAAGCAAAAACAGCAAGACTAAAGCCACGGTGGGTTTGCCTGAGTAAGAACTGAAGATTAAAAGATATTTCTACATGAATATATAGGAAGAGCCAACTACCAGCTGAGGCCCCCCTCCTTGAAGTTGAGTAAAGGCTCTATTCCGTTGTTTTCTACCCTTCTGGAAGGACAGAGCTCTCTGGATGTCTGTGGGTTTCTCAGAGGCTGGGTCCCCAGCCACCAAGACTCCCTGGGGTCTCAGTTCCCATTCTACCTTCCTCTCCTCTACACAGACCTAAGTGTGGAACTCATCTCTCTTGTGGTTCAAGCATGAGAGGACTTCCCAGTGGACAGTCACAGGCTCACTCTGTGGCTCACTCCCCAGCTCCTACCTGTCTCCTGGGCCAGGCTACTCTCCTTCTCAGATGCCATCCCTCTCCCTAGCTGTGTGCCAGCCCCGCTCACTCATTTCTGATTCAGCTCCCCATCCAGCCTCTTTCCCAGTCTCCTGGGCCCAATTTGACTCAGGCTCTCTCTCTCTGCTTATCAAGAACTCAATAAAATCCCTGCTAAAACAAATGGCTTTGCCCATTAGCAACATGGAAAACCTTGTGTATAGAAGGTTCTGGGTTTAATTCCCAGCACGCACACACACACACACACACACACACACACACACACACACACAGAGAGAGAGAGAGAGAGAGAGAGAGAGAGAGAGAGAGAGTTGTGTATTTTTTTTTTGAAAATTTTCACTTTTTATTTCCCCTCTCTCCCAACTGTTTCTGTCTTTGCATGAGGGAAAGAAAAGAAAATTTCCCCACTGGTAATGATGTTTGCTATGCCCCCTTCTCCAGATTGCAGATTATATAAAACATTGCTAGTTTTGAGCTCATCAAAACTTTTTTGTTCCTTTGATAAGTGAAAATAATGACTCTTAATAATGTGCTGATAGCCAGGCATGGTGACACATGCCTGTGATCCCAGTACTTGGGAGTCTGAAACAGGAGGATCACAGGTTCAAGGTTCAACCTTAGTAACTTAGGGCTGAGGAGGGAGAAGGTGAATAGAAAGACCTGAGTTGGACTGGAGTCTCGTCTGTGGCACTGTGGAGGAATCAGCCAGGAAAGGAGAGTTGATGGCTCATGGTATGGGTTGGTGCTGGAGTGTCTCCCTAAAGCTCCTGTGTGGGCACCACATCAACTGTTGAGAGTTGACACGATTGAATCATGAGAGCCCTAACTTCATTAGTAATGAATCAATAATTTGATGAACAAATGAATTAATTAATTGATGAATTAATTAATTGATGAATTAATAATTTGGACTGCTGGGTGGTAACCATAGGCAGGTAGGATGTGGCTGGTAAAGCAGCTCACTGGGAGGCATGGCCTTGGACTATATCTGTCCCTTACACTCTGCTTCTCGACTGCCATGAGCTGTCAGCTGTCCTTTGTTATACCCACAATGTTTCTGCCTCGGAGCCAGCTAACCAGGAACTGAACCTTTGAAATCAGTAATCAAGGTAATCTTTTCTCCTCAAAGTAGTCCCTGACAGAGCTGTAGTCACAGTGATGATAACACTAGCTAAAACAGAAATTGGTTGGGGAATGGGGTCCTTGCTGTGACTCACTCGACTGTGTAGTTCAGAAGTCTTTGAAACTGGTTTTCAGGGGGAGTTTGGAAAGGTTGGAATATGCAGGTTGGGAAGCCTTAGACTGTTGTAAGCGGAGGTGAATCAGTGATTCTGATGGGAGCTTAGAGGACCAGAATGCCAATGAGGACGTGGACAGTAAAAGCTATGCTCGTGAGATTTTAGACGGCAAATAGGACTTCACAGGTAACTGGAGTAGAAGCCACCTGTGTTACATTCTGCAAAAGAACTAATCTGCATTTTCCCTAGGTCTTAAGATTTTGTGTGAGGCTGAACTTAAAGGCAGTGGACTAATCTGGCAAAGAAAATTTTAAGGCATCCATTGAATTTGGGCGGTGGCATAGATATGGCTAGTGGCTTTTAGCTAGGTTTGCTGTGATAATCAGGAGCAGAAAGCAGAAGAGAAAGATATTTTAAAACTTCTAGTTTGGGGGGGCACAAAGAGCATGTGCATATATGTCATTGTTAACATGATTTACACTATGATGTGAGACTATAATGCACCAACAAAAGCATGCACACACACACACACACACACACACACACACACACACCCCTTCTAGTTTGGCCAGAAGCTTTTGAAAAATTGAGACCAAGAGCTGGGCACGGTGGTGCATACCTAGAAACCAAGTACTTGGGAGGCTAAAACAGGAGCATCACAGGTTCAAGGCCAGTCTCAACAAGGTAGTGGGACCCTCAGCAACTTAGCAAGACACCATTTCATCTCAAAATAAAAATCAAAAGGGGATGGGGATCTATCTCAGAGATACACAATCCCCAGTTTAAAAAAAAAAAAAGAAAATCGGGGCCAAGGAAGGCGTGGCTGCTGAGGAGATGACGACCACAAAGAGAAGTTAAGAACTTTGCACAAAGATAATAGGAAAGATGACTTGAGGGCATTTCAGGAATACCACCCATGGCAGGTTCAGGGGCCTAACAGTGGAAACTTGTTTGAAAGAGGTTGCTTTCAGAAGAGGCCTTGGAGATCTGTTCACACAAGGACACCTAAAAACTTGTTCCCTGCAATATTTTTTACCCAGGCTCAGAGGCCAATGTAGCCACGCTTGAAGGGAACCTGGCTACTGCTTGAGTTGGCAGCAGACCTTTGCTTCATTCTCATGTCCTGACTCTATAGGAATGCAGGATGCTGGGGTGAAGGGGTCATGGAGGACTTCACAAGATTTCAAAGGAAGACCTGGGGACCCAGGCATGATATAAAGGTAAAAATCTCTGCTGGCAGTCCCTGAAGGGCAAAGCATGAAGATGTGAGAGTGACATCAAAGGTCAGTGGGGACCTTAGGAATTAAGAGATACCAGGAGTGTGGAACATCTGCAGAGGAAGGCTGGAGGCTGCAAAGGAGCCAGGCTGGGAGAGAAGCCACAGGGTTGCAACCAGCAAGGCCATAAGGTGGGGCCACCCAAGCCACTTGGAGAGCACATCTACTGGCATGTGCCCTGGATGCTGGACATGAGGTGCTAGGACTTCATGTTTACCTAACTGGATTTTGGTCTTGATTTGGTCCCATTCCTCCCTTTTGGAATGGAAATGTTTACTTGGTAGCATCGTGTATTGGAAGGACATAACTGGCTTTTTATTTTTCTAGGGGATCATGACGAAGAGTTTGCCTTGAGTCTCAGAGAAGACTTTAGACTTGGAGTTTTGAGCAATTTGTGGCACTGGTAAGGCTATGGGGACTCTTTGAGATAGACTGAATACATTGAGAGATGGAAATAAGAATTTGGGGTAGAGGAGTGGAATGTGTGAATCTAGTGTGTCCCCCCAAAGCTCATGTGTTGGGGCCTAATATTTATTTATTTGTTTGTTTATTTTTATGGTACTGAGGATGGACCCAGGGGCACTCTATCTCCAAGCTGCACCTCTAGCCCTATCTTTTATTCTTTATTTTGAAACAAGGTCTCACTATATTCAAAGGGTCTCGCTAAGTAGCTGAGGCTGTCCTTGAACCACAATCCTCCTGTCTCAGCCTCCCAAATGCTGGGATTACAAGCATACACCACCACACCTGGCTGAAACCTGATATTTAATGCAGCAAGATTCAAATGTGGGGCATGGCTGGAGGAGATGAGTTACTGAGGGCATAGCTTTGAGGACTAAATCTGTTCCTGGACCCTTTCTTACTCTTTCTCTCTCTCTCTCTCTCTCCTTTCCAGCTTTCATGAGCTGAAAAGCTGCCTTCTTCCATAACCTGTTTTCATAATTTTACTGCCTTGGTGTCAGCTGGCCACGGACTTAACTTCTAAAATCATGAGCCAAATAAGTCTCTCTTCCTCTAAGTTGTTCTCATTAGGTATTTGGGTCACAGCAACAAAAAAGTTGACGAGCAGAGTCTGGCCACAAGAGAGAGGTGAGACATGGAACAAGGACCACTGGGAGGATACGAGAGGCTCATTGCCAACCCACTTCATGTTGAAAGTACGGAGTTGATTGATTCATTTGTTTGCCCTAAAAGAGTCTTGAGGTGCTCAGCAGGAAAAGACAAGTCATCTTCAAGATTTTAAGATTTTAACTCACCTAAAAACATATACATCAGCACTGACAAGTTCCTGGGCAATGACTTCATGGGTCCAAGCATCAGTTACCTCATATGTAAATGGCAGCGAAAATAGTACTTCCTTCCCAAGTGATGCTTGTAGGATTAAATCAGAGTACTTTTCATAAATCCAAGTAGTGTTGACAAATGGGAAGGCTTTGCCAGATTGCAGCTTTTCGTATGCTTCAGATGATGATCAAGGCAGGAGCCGTGGCCTGGACCAAGATGAAGCACAACTGGTCAAATTAAGGGAATAACAGGTTAACTAGGCAAAGGGACACACACCAGCCGAGGAAGCCATTTGAAGTACCCTGGATCAGAAAGCAACTAGCCGGCCATTAGCTTGGCTTTTCCCCCTTGTAGCCTCTGGTGGCAAGTGTGGGAGATCCTGCCGTCTTCCAGGAGATTGTTCTAGCCACTAAGGAAGAGCACACAGAGTCCTTTCTGCAAAGACCACTCTGGTCAGCAGCAAAAACAGAAATTCATAGTGCCTGCCAGCTAGGTTTTACTGCAACAAAAATACCTGAGAAAATAAACTTACGAGGGGAAAAGGTACATCTTGGCTCATGGTTTCAACCCATGGCCACTGGACCCTGTCATTCTGGGCCCATGATGGCACAGTACACCGTGGTGGGAACCTGTGCTGGAGGAAGCATGTTTACCTTACCTTTCCCAGAAAGATGGGACGCAAAGAGAGAAACAAGAAGGGATCAGAGACCCGGTACCCTCTTCAAAGGCAGGCCCTAGGGACCTCATTTCCTTCACCTGGGCCTCACTTCTGAAGGTTGCAAGCTGGCAACTGACCCTTTGAAACTTAGGCCTTTGGGCCTAAGTAGTAGTAGTAGTACTGTAGTAATCATGGCCACTGCCCAGTCCACTGGCCAAAAGAGACAGAAGGGATTCTCCCAGGGATCATTGTGCTTCCCCAAATCAAAAGCTTGCTCAAGGGGCCAAGAGGGTAGACAGGGGCCTCTGCTTGCCAACCTGTGGCAGCCTGGCTACATTTCAGGCTGCCTCTCACTATGAGCCTCTGCTGTAGCACAGGCTGGCATGTGGCTCCCTCACTGACTCAGAGAACCGCTTGTGACCTTCTGACTCACTGGTACCTCTTATGCAGCCTCTCTGTACAATGACTTCCCTCCCCCAAGAGCTAACCAATGATAAAACTCACAGCCAACAGTTATTACACATGCCCTAAATGTCAAGTGCCTATGAGGTGTCAAGTGTTGTGTTATCATATTATCACTACAGCCTGAAAGGTACATTATCCCCGTGTTACAGAGGTCAACACCAGGCTGCCACATTTGGGTAAATTTCCTATGATCAAATGTTGTAGGTAGCAGCAGTTAGAGTGCAAATCCTAGCTCCATGGCTCCAAAGTCCTTAACTACTGCACACTGGAGACTGAGAGGATCTCCACCCAGGCAACTGAGGGTGAGGAGCAATCTTACAGTTAACAGAGTATAGAAGTGCCTCTGTGGTCTGATTTCAAAGGTAGAAAATGACTATTTATTTATTTTGTGGCACTGGGGATGGAACCCAGGGGCATTATACCTCCAAGTGACACCCCTAGCCTTATTTTTTATTCTTTATTTTGAAATAGGGTCTCATTGAGTTTCAAAGGGCCTCACTAAGTAGCTGAAGCTGTCCACGAACCGCGATCCTCCTGTCTCAGCCTCCTAAATGCTGGGATTACAAACAAGCAACAACAAAAATGCCATCCAAATTTCCTTAAACTTTTTTAAATTACTCATATCTTTTTTTTTTTGATGGTACTGGGGATGGAACCCAGGATCATTCTACCTCCAAGCTATACACTTAGACCTATTTTTTATTTTGAAACAGGGTCTCACTGAGTTGCAAAGGGCCTCACTAAGTAGCTGAGGTTGTCCATGAACCGTGATCCTCTTGTCTCAGCCTCCCAAATGCTGGGATTGCAAGCATGGGCCACCACAGTCACTCAGTTACTCATATCTTTAGGCCAACACTTTGAGATTCTATGCAAATGTTATTTTCTAGGGAAGGAAACTCTATCTATTAAATATGTACCGCAGTCAGCTCACTGTGCTGAGCCTCCTAGATGAGCCTTAAGCACATGAATGTTTGAGAACCACTGCCCTGAGGCATGTCTTCATTCTTCCTTCAACCATCACCCCTTGTGGGCAACCCTGAAACTCTCTGTCCTCTTTCCTGAGCTCAAAAGACAACATTCATAGAGCATTACGATATCTTCACCCAGCTATCCCTCTGGCTCTTAGAAGCCTCAAAACCAAGCTTGTTTTCTTTCATGGTAACCAGGTCCTCTTCTGCTTTCTCGATTTTAATCAGCAACATTTTCTGAGTCACTCAAGATGGAAAACTATATCATCCTAGATTCTTCTGTCAGTTTCTCTTTCCACATCCAACCCAGGACCAAGTCCTATAGATTCTACCTTTGGAATATCCCTTGAAGAAGCCTTCACTTTCTTTCTACGCCTATGGCTTTATCCTTGTTCAAGGGCTAACGCTGCCACCGTCGTTCCCTCCCATCAGCACCACTGGGCTCGGCTGGTGCCCTGTACTGACGGCCTCCTGTCTGCCTCTCCCCATCTCCATCCGTCTTCTCTTTATATTACTACAGCACCAGGACCTTCGCTAGGTTCTGGCTAGCTCCATTCCAGAAATGAAGCACAGGTTTAGGGACAGGACTTCTGAGCCTGAATTCAAACCTTCCACTTAGCAGTTGGGTAATTATGTAGACACAAGCTTAAAAATGAGATTAAAACTCAGTGATAGATGATGATCTGGAATAATGAACATCAGGCTGACTTTGGAAGCCAGAAAGACATGTGTTTGAATTAAATTTTTGCCCACTGATAGCTACCTGGATAGGGCAATTTGATTTTCTCGAAAGACCAAAAATAGGATTCTCTTTTGGAAGACTGTTATAAGGATTAGAATTCACCAATGTCAAGCACTTAGGACATGACCCCCTGCATTAGTATTTGTTATCATCTCTTTCATAATGCTTCCTGTTGTGGTTTGAATTTAGAATAACTCCCTATCCCTCATGGAAACCAGTCATCCTTGTTAGGGGTGGGGCTTGTTTGCCAAGGAGTGGTCCCTGGGGATAGGATCCTTCTCTTCCTGCTAACACTTTTGCTTCTGGCTCCATGATGTGAGAACAGAGTTCTTGCTCACTCCCTCTCTCTGTTTCTCCCCATGTTTTGAGCTCCAAAGACCTGGCCTGACATGGACTGAATTTCTGAAATCTCCAGAACTGTGAGCAAATAAATCTTCCTTCTAAGACATGCGGTGGTCAAGTATCTTGAATTATAGCAGTGAGAGTGCTGTCCAAAATACTTGTCATTCGATAGTTTCACCTAAAAATAGAAAAAAAAAAATTCTCTGGTAAGAAAGAAAGCAAAAAGAAATATTGAAATGTTATCTTTAAGTCATCAAAAGCTTGGTATCAGACAAATGAAACTGTTATGTGAGATTATCATTTTTAATTTTAGATAAATTGCCATAATACTAGATGTCAACTACTAAGCCAAGCATGGGAGGGAGGGATAGGGAGAGAATGGGGTGGGGATTGGGTGGGGGCTGACTGGGAAAAGTGTGCATGTATGTCTACAAAAGTATGTATCCTACTATGATGTATGAATACAGTGCACCAATAAAAATAAATAAATTAAAAAAAAACAACAACAAAATACTTGTCATTCTACAAAGCCTCACACGCACACTTGCTGTAATTATCTCCTACCTGTCGCCCTTTAAAGCATTTCTCCATTTTTTTCTACTTGTTTTAAGGTTGTCTTCTCCTGTGGCTACATTGCAAACACCCGGACCAGAGGCTGTTTCTATGTTTCTAACTTATCTTTCTTGCAGAACCTAGAACAGTGCCCAGCACACAGAAACAGCTGGGAAAATACTGGATTTAGTTAAATTTGGGGGAGGAAAGAGGCACAGTAGGCAAGCATGGAAGGAGAGAGGGGTGTCCTTGGAGACTCTGCAGCAGAAGCCCCCCAAGCAGCTAGGGGGCGATGTGAGGACACACACCTGAGGGTTGCAGAGCAGCTGCTGATGAAGGGTTTTCAGAATCTGCCAACTCTATGATTGACCTGACTGCAGCTAGACAAGGAGGGACCCTGTGCTGCATATGTTTGTGGTGACCTGAAGGAGAAGAACCTGCAGGCTCATACTCAAGTTCAGGCTCTGCCCCACACCAGGTCCCTGAGCCCAGTTCACCCATCCACGACGCCAAATAAGAATATTGCTAACTCCACAGGGTTCTTGAGAAGATTAAACCTATGCCAAGGGACAGGCAAGAAGCTTTTCATTTTTGAGTGTGATGATGAAGAGGTCAGATGGCAAATGGCTGAAGGGTAAGGGAAGTCTTTCTAATCCTGTAGAAAGCCCACCACATGACACCATTTTCTTTGGTTGTAGGAAAGTCCCTTTATAGTCCCTGCCCTCCCGTGGGCCTTAAAAAGGGATACCAACTCGTAGTGGCAATGCTATAAATCACGTGTCAGAGTCACCTGCACGAAGGTCCCTATGGACTGAAAGGGGATGTTCAGGGAGCCAGGCTGCCGTCCCTGCTGCTTGGAGCTCAGAGTGAGCCAGGGAATTCCATCACAGTCATCTCGTTGCCCAAGTTAAGGCTGGAAGGCACCTTCCAAGCCAGGCTTGTCTGACTCTCAAGCTTACTCTCTTTTCTTGAGGCCATGAGGGCTCGAAGTTATAGGGAGCTCACAGCCCAATCTCAGCCATTGATGAAGATATAAATTCATGGGTTGATGTGAGTGGAAGGAAGGATCATTCCATGCCTTGAATGAACAGACACTGACACCAAAGAAGCCTCCAAACTCTTCACTGGTGGACAGCCTCCTATCATCCTGTCAGCTGAGAAGACGTCCCATTCCTGGTCCTTTTGTTCTTTCTTCTGAAAGAGTGAAATAGAGCAAAGATCTGACAAAACAGCCGGGCGCGGTGGCGCATGCTTGTAATCCCCGCGCTTGGGAGGCTGAGACAGGAGGATCGCGCAGGTTCGAAGCCAGCCTCAGCTATTTAGTGAGGCTCTCGGCAATTTAGTGAGACCCTGTTTCCAAATAAAATATAAAATAGGTCTGGGAGTATAGCCCGGAGGTAGAAAGCCTCTGGGTTCCACTCCCAGTATCACCACCACCAAAAAAAAAAAAAAAAAAAAGATCTGATAAAACAAAACAAAAATGCCTCCAAAACAAAAAACTCTCCCTGTCCGTTCCATCTGTACTTTTGGACAAGAAGAAGAAATGGGTATGAAAGGGCCCTGCGATCTGATTGAGGCTTGAAAGCGTAGCACCTGGAGCCCAGGGGTGCCTTAGTGAGGTGGCTAAGTCCCATCACACACACGGAGAGCATGTCTGCTGCTTTTTAGCGGGGGAACCTGATTTCTTCAGAGGGAAATGACTCTTTAGCAGCGCCATGCATGTTGACCGGGGATTCCAGCCTCTCAGGGTTCTGAGAAGCAGGCGGGGTCGTGGTTTCTCCTCGACAGGTAGGCTGGCAATTTACTGGTTTGTTGACGTCAGAGACAGTGCTTCCATGCGACATTGGCTTTCAGTATTTAAGGAGTGTAAGTTCCGCACTATAGGATCTAAATCTACAGCTTATGGATTTAACTTGCAAGAAAGGAAGAGGCTGGAGGAAACAGGCCTCTGCTGCTTACCAGTGCAGCTCTGGGTGTGACCTTTGAGATTTAGTTAGTCCAGCCCTCCTCGCCGTTCAGGAAGAGAGGTTGAGGCCCAGAGACAGGAAGGACCATGCCGAGGGTCACACAGCCCGCTCATGGCCCAAGGGGCCGATGCTCTGATACGTGCTCACTCCAGCACACGGGAGAAAGGGACACTGCAGCTACGTGGGAATGAGGCGGCTCTCACGTGGGTCCAGAACAGCCTTGCAAATACACCTGAAGCCAAAGCCATCTCCAGGACGCTTTCCCAACTGGAGCCCGGCATTTCCTAGCCTGTCCTTGGGAAGAAGGTCCTGTTGTTTCTTTCTTTCTTTCTCTCTTTCTTTCTCATTCTTTCTCTTTCTTTCTTTCTTTCTTTCTTTCTTTCTTTCTTTCTTTCTTTCTTTTTCTTTCTTTTCTTTCTCTCTTTCCCCTCCCTCCCTCCCTCCCTTCCTTCCTTCCTTCCTTCCTTCCTTCCTTCCTTCCTTCCTTCCTTCTTTCTGTGGTACTGGGGTTCCTGGAAGCCCTTCTACCTCCGGGCTACACTCCCAGACCTTTTTTTTTTCCTAATATATATTTTTATTTGGAAACAGGGTCTCTTAAGCCAGCGCGGCTGGCTTCAAACCTGCGCAATCCTCCTGTCTCTGCCTCCCAAGCGCTGGGATTACAAGCGTGCGCCACCACGCCCGGCTCTGTTGTTTCTTTTGCAGGCCCCTGCTATCCCCTCTCTTCTGTCAAGCATTTAGCACCATGCTTGGCTCAGAATGGAGAGTGGGCATGGGGGCCAGCATGATGAATCAGTGTCAGTCAGGCCAGTGAATGGGAAAAACAAACGAATGAATGAATGAATGAATGAATGAAATGGCCTTTATTTTAATTTTTGTACTCTAATCATCTAAGTTTGTAAAAATGGGTGAGCTTTTTTTTTTTTTTTCCTTACCTTGACATATGCTTATTCTTTTTTTTTTTTCGGGTCTGGGGATGGAACCCAGGGGAATTTGACCTCCAAGCTACACCCCTCGCCCTATGTTTTATTCTTTATTTTGAAACCAGGTCTCACTGGGTTGCAGAGGGCCTCACTAAGTAGCTGAGTCTGTCCACAAACCACGATCCTCCAGTCTCAGCCTCCCAAATGCTGGGATTACAAGCGTGTGCCACCACACCCAGCTATGTACAGGGGAGATTTAAAAAATATAAACAGTGGGAAAATTATTTTTTATCTGTTCACACTTATAATCATATATATTTTTTCATGCATTCAGGTTGCTTCTTATATTTTTCAAAATGTTTTTTTTAAATATACATATATATTTTTGCAGTGCTGAGGATCAAACTCAGGGCCTTTCTTTCTTTCTTTCTTTGTGGTACTAGGGATTGAAACCCAGGGGAGAGCTACACCTCCAGCCCTATTTTTATTTTTTTATTTTGAAACAGGGTCGCATTAGGTTGATGAAAGTCTTGTTACTTGCTGAGGCTGTCCTTGAACCTGTGAGCCTCCTGTCTCAGCCTCCAAGTACTGGATGGTGTGTGCACCACTCTGTGGGACATAACCCTAGGTAAGCACTTGACAGTAGCTATATTCTCAGCCCTACATGTTTTTTCTTGGCACTGGGGATTGAACCTAGAGCATTCTACGTCTGAGCTATACCTTCAGCACTTAAAAAAATTTTTTTTTTTAAATTTGAAACAGGGTCTTGCTAAGTTGCTGAGAGTTTTGCTCAGTTGGTAAGACTGGCCTCAAACCCGAGATCTTCCTATCTCAGCCTCCCAAGCACTGAGATTACAGGTATATGCCACCATGCTCAGCTATGAGATAATATTTTAAAATATAAAATGCTGGGCATGGTGGTGTATACCTGTAATCCCAGTACTTGAGAGGCTGAGGCAGGAGGATTGTAGGTTTGAGGACAGCCTCAGCAACTTAATGAGGCCCCAGCAACTTAATGAGAAACTGTTTCAAAATAAAAAATAAAATAAGGTCAGGGGTATTCTTAGAGGTAGAATGGCCCTGGGTTCAATCCCCAGAACCACACACATAAAACAGAGCATTATATCAAACAAATGCAGTTTTCCCATGAATGTTATATATGTATTTGCCCTCTGCCTTCCCAGGAGCCATTTCTAACTTCAAAGGTGCTGGTAATGCCCCTTTCATTTCCTGTAAAATGCTCCACAAGCTCGACTTGGCTTCCGCGTGAGTCTCCAGCTAAGCGGTAAGAAGAGGCAGAGTGATTGCAAGGAAGAGAAAGAAAAAGTAGACCCAGTGGCCGAACTTGAAAATGGCCACGAATTCACCACCGGGGTCATTCATGATGAGACAGAGACTATCAACTTTTACACAAGTAACAAAACTGACAGAGACAGAAAGAACTAACTTGCCATCTTTGAATTTCCCGAAGAAGTCGTTTTGGTGAATTCGGAGTAAATGATACTCTGTCTTTCAGTACTGAGATGCTCAGTTGGTATTTGAAAGCTCCGGGAATGGACTGTCCGGCCAGCGGACAGCTCTGATGACGCCCGTTGACTCAAGGCCCATTGAGGTGGTACGTGCTCCTTTGTGTGCGTGCCGTCGTCCATACTCAACTTTTGCTTAAATATTAAGAAAAAAAATAAAGTGTGGTATCTGGGGAGAGACTACACTTTCCGAAACTTTTTTCTGCAACCGGTAAAATGATAAAGTGCTTGTAATTCCCAGAGCTGAAAGAGCTCTACTATCAAAGGAAGTGAAGAACTTGTGGTTCTGTGTGTAAGATGAGTAACAATAACAAGAAAAAAAATGAATGTAAGGTGCACGCGCGTTGAGACACGGAGAGTCTACTTTGGCTTCTTAATCATTGTTTTTACTTGGCTCAATGTTTTCCGAAGAGGAAAAAAAAAAAATGCCGCGGTACTCAAGCCTGATCGAGGCTTGGTCATGAGTTATTTGTAGAGAAAAACGTTCTTGGCAAGACAGGCGTGGTGGCGCACGCTTGTAATCCCAGCATTTTGGAGGCTGAGACCGGAGGATCGCGGTTCACGGACAGCCTCAGCTACTTAGTGAGGCCCTTTGCAGCTCAGTGAGACCCTGTTTCAAAATAAAGAATAAAAAATAGGGCAGGGGGTGTAGCTTGGAGGTAGAATAATCCTGGGTTCCATCCCTAGTACCACAAAAAAAAAAAAAGAAGAAAAAGAAAATAAAAACATTCCTAGCAATTCCTAGGGGATAAATACTCTTCTGTGCCCAAGAAAGGAACCTAGGAGCCGGGTTCCCAGTTCAGGCCCTCAATTCCTGTTAGGACCACTTATCTCTTTTCGTCTGTAGCCCTCCTGTAATGTGGAAGAATGACAACCCAGCCACAACCAGGTTCCAGAGTGTCGTGAAGCTCTCTCCTTGCGGGGTCTAGCCGTGGAGAGAGAGGGCACCTTGGTGGAAGTCAGGCTAATGCTACAGCTTCCTGGGGAACCAACGTGTGCTGTCCTCTCTGTGCAACCGGTAGGCCACTAAAGCCAGGGCTGACTGCGAGCCGGGCCCTGACTCAGACACCGCGGATGCTCTGTGGTGGTGGCTGCAGCAATCTTGACAGCAGCGCCCAGGTGAGCATTTGCTGGGTGCCCTGGAATGCCCAGTGGGTATGGTACACAGAGTGAAAGACACTATCTTTGGCATGGGGCCTGCAAAGCATTCATTCCCGCTTTGGAAGTTTCTCTCTGACTGTCCCCAGCACAGCTGCTCTGGGCCTCAGCTTTCACACACACCAAGGGGGAGGGCTAGAAAATCTACCCCTCCTGATTACACAAAAGCAACTGGATCTTGGCCAGTGTCCGTGATGTCCTGCTCACCCCTCTGCGCCCCCACCCTTAGTACCCCAGCTATTGACCCGCCATCTGTGAGGACGGAGGCAGAGGCTTGCTGAACTGCGACCATGTATCTGGCAGGCACAGCGAGGCTGGAGAGGAGGGTCCCACCACTCTGGTAGGGTAGACGTTGCACAGAGTCAACTGAGGAAAAGCCCTCTGCAACTGGTCGACCTGGAATCGGAACAGATAAAGGCTTTAAGAGGTTGATTCTCACTTGGATGCTCTGCTAGGGCCGAGGGGAAGCTATGGGCCCTGCCGGTCTAGGAGATGGTGTTGGGTGAATGCTTGCTCTAGTAGCTCAGTTGGGAACTACTAGAAATGAACCAACTATGATTGGCCGATGGCTTTAGTATCTGCAGCTTGGCTTCTCTAAAATTGTTGGCTCTATGGAGGGATGGCAGAGAAACCTAGAGCTGAAATTACTCATACCGCTTGTTTTTGTCCTGCATCTGAAGATCTCAACAGGGCCTTTCTCAAAAATAGGCTCAGGGAGAGAGGGCTGAGTCATATCACTAGGCTGATTCAGGCCCTGCCTTTCAGGGCCAGGGGGCCCACTGCCTGCCCCATGTCCCCAATAGGTGGCAGAGTGGCCTCTGCTAGCCACCCACCATTGCGTGGTCTCAGGGGTTGCAAATGGGCTTGTTCTCTAAGGAATATAGCATGAGAATTCCCCAGGCACTGATTTCTTTCTCTTACCTCTATTGACCACCTGTTGGATCTTCATGGGGCAGCCGAACGGTGCTGATTTCCAGGAAAGGTTGGTGCTCCCCATCACAAACACAGGCTTGGATGAGGAGAACACTGCTCCCACGACACCACACACTGAACCCTCGGGGCGTCCACTGCGCTCGGACATGTGGCACAGGGGCTCTTCCACACATTCTTTTCAAGTATGCATTGGATGGTAGGAAATATAACAATAAACACTATTGCACAAATCCTCATTTTGGGGTCAAGCATTGTACAAGTTTCCTAACTGGTTTCATTGCCCTATGAGGTGGTTGTCACCATTTCTATTTTAGAGAATAAGAAAGGAAGAAAGAAGTGGAGATAGACGGACACAGGATACAGCAGAGAAAGCTTCCAACCCAGGGCTCTCTGAAGTCATGCACAGTGGCCTCTTTAACCCATGATTTTGTTTTCCAAGTGTTCAGTGGCCTGATATCGACCACAGTCCAAAGATATTAAATGGAAAATTCTACAAATACTCAGTTTATGAATTTTAAATGACTTGTACTACAGTGGATTATTTATTTTATTATTAGCTGCTAATTTCTTACTGTGGTTAATTTATAACAAACTTTAATGATAGGTGTGTGTATGTATGTATAGGAGAAAATTTAGATAGATAGTAGTAAAAATCACTGTCATTTTAGACTGGCCCTGGGAGTCCTGGACTCATCCCTCAAGGTTAAGGGGGGATTGCTATGTAACCCCTTATCCTGCCCACTCCATCTTTGGCGTCTCACTTTTATTGGTTCACTGGGGCAAAATAATCTGACCCCCCAACCCTAGCTCCGTATCGCCACCACAATTAGCTGAATACTTTTCTCTCACCACCATTAAGTGAGCGCCTAATACACTTTCATCGAGTAAGAGTGGCCTCTCTCTGCTCCCAACTCTCTAGGCTCCAGAGCACCCTGGGAGCCAAGAGGACCCTTCCCTTCTTTTTAAAAAATATTTTATTGGTGCATTGTAGTCATACATCTTAAGTCACACATCACCCAATTAGTCCTTTACCCAATTCCCGCCCCATTCCCTCCCCCTCCCTCCTTCCCATGATTGGCTTAGTGATTGATAAGTTTGTTTAAGTATGTGAGTGACTGACTTTGATAAGTTTGTTTAAGTATGTGAGTGATTGACTTTGATAAGTTTGTTTAAGTATGTGCCTTACAGAGTTTCCCTCTTCCCCCTCCCATCCTCTCAGTTAGGTCGCCTTATTTGCTCTTCTATAGGATCTCCTTCTTCACCTAGAGTTCCTCCTGTTACCTATTTCTTTTTAGCTTTTGCATATTAGGGAAAGCATCCGATTTCTTCTTTTTTTGTGACTGACTAATCTCACTTAGCATAATGTCCTCCAGTTCTATCCATTTCCCTGAAATTGATGTGATTGTGTTTTTATGGTTGAGTAAAATTCCATTGTGTACATATCCCACAGTTTTGTAATCCATTCATCTGTTGATGGACATCTTGGCTGGTTCCATAGTTTGGCTGTGGTGAATTGTGTAGCTATGAACATAGATACACATGCATTAGTTTGGTTTCCTTTCTTTTGGGTAGGTACCCAGAAGTGGTATTGTTGGATCAAATGGTAAGTTCATTCCCATTCTTCTGAGGATCCTCTTTACTGTTTTCCAATGTGGTTGCACTAATTTGCAATCCCTTCCCTTCTCATACTTCACACCCCTCCCCTAGCTGGCCAGCCTGAGCCTCAAGATGCTGTGGGTGTCCTGGTCACCACTGCCCACCATGGCAAGTACAGCCGTCCTGGGGAAATGTCTTGGGGAAAGATGGAGAGAGGAGAGAAGGGAGCAGGAGGAGGGAGGGGAGCACACTCATTCTCCCAACCTCTGTCACTCACCTTGCAAAGCACCGCAAATGGGGTGCAGCTTCCCCTGCCGGTGCTGAGCCTGGACCCTGTTTCTGGTTGGCTTCAGGTGTGAGGAGCTGTGTCCTGGGCTCTGCTAACCCATGGGACCAGGTCCAAAGTTGAGTCCCTGGAAGGATGCTTGAGCTAGGTCCCAGACTCACCTCTGCATCCCTTGCAAAATGAGAATATTATCTTCCAGGGGGATCGTTACATAGGTTAGACCTTTAAAAGCTTTTGCTGCATCTTTCTAATTAGTATTGTTCAATAGATGGCAATGATGACTATATTTGCCTGTGTTATTCTTTACTCCAAAAAATGTATTGGCACCAAGAGAGGGATATTTGCACACTGGCTGTGATGCTGGATCCTGGGACGAAGTCTGACAGTGACAGCCGTGAACTGCCCTCAGGAGCCAGGCTCACGCTGACTTATTTTTCAGCCATTTCCCTCAGCTTGCATCACTCCCAACCCTCAGATCCCTTGTGACCAAAGGTGAGCATTTTTCTGGAGCAACAGTCACTTTGTGAACTTGGGGGGAAGAGAGTCCTTTTCCATTCCTTAGGACTGGAAACCCCATCCCCTAGGCCTCTGTGGCTCTCGTCCAGGCCATGATACACTTTCCATGTGCAGGTCAGGAACTTCTGACAGCAGTCCTTGAGTTTGCTCCTCTCAAAAATATACTCTCATTTCAGATCCCAGATACAAGCTCCAGGATCCCTGGTGGTACCCTCCTCCTCCTCCTCCTCTTCCTACCCCACCTTCTCCTCTTCTCTTTTTGGTTCTGGGGATGGAACCCAGGGGCATTCTACCTCTGAGGTACACCCCTATCCCTTTTTGTTTTTTATTTGCAAACATGGTCTTGCCAAGTTTCTGAGGCTGGCCTTGAACCTGTGGCCCTCTTGTTTCTTCTAAGTACTGGAATTACAGGCATGCGACACCATACCTGGTTCCACCTGAACTTCTCACCAAGTGGCTACAAATATGGGGGAGTCTTACCACCCTCTCAGGTTAGAGAATTTGTTAGAGTGACTCACAGAACTTAAGACAATGCTGCACATATGATGACGGTTTTATTATAAAGGACAGAAATTAGCCAGGCATGGTGGTGCACGCTTGTAATCCCAGCATTCAAGAGGCTGAGACAGGAGGATCGTTGTTCGCGGACAGCCTCAGCTGCTTAGTGAGGCCCTTTTGCAACTCAGTGAGACCCTGTTTCAAAATAAAGAATAAAAAATAGGGCTGGGGGTGTAGCTTGGAGGTAGAATGCCCCTGAGTTCCATCCCTAGTACCTCAAAAATAAATAAATAAATAAAGGACAGAAATCAGGACAAGTCAAAGTGAGGGACACGGGGCACTTTTAGAAGGCTTCCAAAGGCAGTGATTCTGCATGCTTAAGATGCATCACCCTTCACTAACCAGTTTCGTGAAGTTCTGGGTGTCCAAGCTCTTGCTGGGGGTTCCCTTACTAGTCACGATTGATTAAGCCATTGGCCACCATTTTGCATTTGGTCTCTTGTCTGGCTCAAAGCCAGAAACCTCTAATGTCATCGCTGGTCTTCCCAGCATGACCATTCCCCTTCCTGAAGCCATCTTGGGCCTCCACCATGAGTCAGCTGATTAACATATGCTACCAGGGTCCCCATGAGTCACGAAGACACCCCATCACTTTGTCAGCATCCTCACTGCTATAATCTAAAAGACCTGACCATACAGCTTAGAGGAAGGAAGATTTGTTAGCTCAGGGCTTCCGTAGAAATTTTGGGTTTGGTCCGAGTGAGGTTGGCATCTGGATCTCATGGCATGGGGGCAGGGAGAGAGAGAGAGAGAGATGGGGGCAGGGAGAGAGAGAGAGAGAGAGAGAGAGAGAGAGAGAGAGAGAGAGAGAGATATGAGCTTTGCTCCTCACATCATGGAGGCAGAAAATGGAGACCAGCAAGGGGATCAGAGACCGACCATATATAAGTAAGATCAAGGCCACACCCCCAGGGATCTACCTTCTCCCCGCTGCACCCCGCCTGCCTAGGTTACCACCCAGATAAATCCATAAGAATAGCTGGGCATGATGGCTCACACTTGTAATCCCAGCATTCATCAGGCTGAGACGGGAGGATGGAGGTTCATGGCCAGCCTCAGCTACTTAGTGAGGCCCTTTGCAACTCAGAGAGACCCTGTTTCAAAATAAAGAATAAAAAATAGGGCTGGGGGTGTATCTCGGAGGTAGAATGCCCCTGGGTTCCATCCCCAGGACTGAAAAAAAAAAAAGGACTGGATTTATCTACTGATGAGATTATAACCCTCATGACTCAATCACATTATATCAACTCTGAAGAGAATAGTTTCTGCGGTCTTCAGGGGCATTCTGTATCGAACTATAACACTTGGGAAGTTCCAAGGCTTTAGAGACTGCCTCCCAGAAACTGGGGACAACGACTGGTGAGATGCTTTATTAGGAGGTGAGTATTATGAGCATGAATGTTCTTACACACATGTGTACATGTTTGTTCTCTCTCTCTCTCTCTCTCTCTCTCTCTCTCTCTCTCCCTCCCTCTCTCTCTTTGTGGTACTGGGGATGGAACCCAGGAGCATTCTACCCATGAGATACCCCCAGCCCTATTTTTCATTCTTTATTTTGAAACCAGGTCTCACTGAGTTGCAAAGGGCCTCACTAAGTAGCTGAGGCTGTCCTCGAACCGCGATCCTTCTGTCTCAGCCTCCCAAATGTTGGGGTTACAAGAGTGCACCACCACGCCCGGCTATGTGTTCTCTTTTATCTACAGGATGAAACCAGAGCCCCTGAGCATTTCACACAAAGTCCATCATCACCTGCCCTCATCCAACCTCTCAGCTCTCCTTCCAGCAGTACCAAACTCCTTCCCCTTCTCTGCACCACAAGCCCTCCAGGGGCTTCCCAGTGAGCGCGCCATGCCCTCATTGCCTGAAACAAGTCTCCTTCTGGTCCAATAGCACTCTGGGCTTTCCTACAGGAAGGTCTCCAGCTCCTCGGAGCAGCACTGTTTGCTCTGTCTTCAGTGTAACCAGACTTCTTTGAAAGTTCTAGAATAATAATTAACATGACTTACCAAATCTTTTCTGTTCAATACTCCTCTCCATTTGTTGGTTAAGCCTCTATATACATTAAATGATTTTGGGCTAGAAATAACCTGGCTTAAAGCACAGGAACACTTCTAGTTTACTTAAGAAGTTTGAAGATGGCTGGGACCAAGGTGTTTTAGTCTTACTGAGAACGTGGTTCTTTCTTTTCTCCACGGTTATCCTAGAGAACTGGGCTGTCTACCAAGCACTCATCGCTCAGTGTGGAAGCCAGGTGTTGTTTTTTCTCCTCTTTCCCTTATCAGGAAGGGAAATATTTCTGAGTCCTCAGCCGACTTCCCCTTACATTTCATTGACACCGGATCATGAGTCCTTTCTTAGATCAATACACTGTGAAAGGATCGAATTACTGTGCTCAGTATCAGCCACTCCTGAGTCATTCCCCTAGGAAGGAACATGTAGGAACAGTCCCACTCTTGAGAAAGACATCCAAGGCACAGAGGGGAGGGAGTACTAGAGAGAGGCAGAAAGGGGCAAGCACAGTGGTGCACAACTGTAATCCCAGTACTGGGGAGGCTGGGGTGGGTGGATCACAGGTTCAAGACCAGCCTTAGCAATGTAGTGAGACTCTCAGCAACCTATTGAGACCCTATTTCTAAAAAAATAAAAATAAAGAACAGAGACTGTAACTTGGCGATAGAATGCCCCTGGGTTCATTTCCCAGGACCACACAAAATAAAATTTAAAAAAGGAGGTAAGAAAACAAGAAAAAAAAAAAAACAAAAACTAAAAAGTAAACAGATAAATAGCTTTTTTTTTTTCTAAAATAACTGAATGTGTTTACAACTAAACTTTATGTAAGATTCGTGTTCATTGTCACAACTTACTCTAGATAAGTGTTTCACACTTTTCAAGGCAAGCAAACTTTTATATTAAAAAAGTAAGCCGGGCGTGGTGGCGCACGCTTGTAATCCCCACGCTTGGGAGGCGGAGACAGGAGGATCATGCAGGTTCGAATCCAGCCTCCCTGGTTTATGAGACCCTTGTTTCCAAATAAAATATAAAATAGGTCTGGGAGTGTAGCCGGGAGGTAGAAGGTTTCCATCCTCAGTACCACCAAAAATAAATAAAAAGTAAAACCTTGTGCTTTTTCATTGGTCAGAATGAAACAAAGGTAATCTATTTTCTACCCAGAAGTAACCTGTACCACACACTATTTGGCTAATCCTTTGTTGGCTCTAGGGAAAAATATTCCTCATCTGCCTGGAATGAGAAGCACTATCTTTGGAGACCAAGAGGGGCCAAGATAAAACTGAATAATCTGTCCATGGAAACAAGCAAACAAAAAACCCCATTTTTTTTCAAAGTTGTAATTTCCCCTCACCTTTAACAAGGGGAGTCCTGCTGAAGTGCTCCCCATTTTCTCAGGCAGGGCTGGGGGCATCTTAGCCACTGGGTTCTGTGTTCCCTCCACCATGGTTGTTAGGAAAGGAGGGTAGGATGGGAGGTTCACATCCTGCCACAGAAAACAAGGGTCTGAGATGCAGGATTGCCACCCCACCCCTGCTGGGACATCACAGCTCAGCCGGGCTGTGGGCAGGGGTGTGGATCCCAGCCAGTTTCAATGGTTTTGTCAATGAAACTCACCTGGGGTGTGTGGTTGGCTTTGCATTTCAGGTTTAGAAGCTCCTTGAAGTAAAAATAAAACCCTTCAACTGGTGTCCTGAGTGAGGCTGACCATTTAGGACCTCGTGCTACAAATCACGAAAGGGAGCACATATTTAACAAGGGGCTCCATTAATGCTTAAGCTGGACTTCACTCCTGAGGGGCTACATTAATGTCAAAGAAAGATTTTTTTTTTTTGGTGGTACTGGGGTTCCTGGAAACCCTTCTATCTCCGGGCTACACTCCTAGACCTATTTTTATACTTTTTCGTATTTGAAAACAGGGTCTTTTAAGACAGCGCGGCTGGCTTCGAACCTGCATGATCCTCCCGTCTCCACCTCCAAGCGCGGGGATTACAAGTGTGTGCCACCACACCTGGCTTAAAGAAAGATTTTAATCCCAGCATTCGGGAAGCTAAGCGGTTCACAGCCTCAACTACTTAGCAAGGCCCTTTGCAACTCAGTGAGACCTTGTTAAAAACAAAAAGACTAAAAAATAGGGCTGGGAGTGTACCTTGGAGGTAGAATGCCCCTGGTTTCCACCCCCAGTACAAAAAAAAAATAAAAATAAACTCCTGAAGCACACCTAGGGTGGCGTACCACACCCACATATGGTGTGCATGACACAATGTACCCTGGTACCATGACAATGCTAAGGTACTGGGAACAAAATTCAATACTAGGAGTCGGGTGTGGTGGCCTGCTCTTGTAATCCCAGTACTTGGGTGGATGAGGCAGGAGGATCTTAGGCTCAAGGCCAGCCTTAGCAACTTAGCGAGGCCCTGTTTCAAAATAAAAGAATAGGGCTGGATGGGGGTAGCTCAGAGGTAGAAAGCCCCTGATTTCAATCCCCAGTACTACCACTAAAAATAAAAGTAAAATGCCTAGATATGATATGGGCAATGAGTAGGCTCAGTACCTATTAGATGTAAACAGAATACATCTTCACCCTCTATGCAAGCTCCTAGCCACTTGACAGCTATAATTGTCAGCATTTGATATTTTTTGTGGTATTAGAGATAGAACTCAGGGGAATTTTACCTCTGAGCTATACTCCCAGTCCTATTTTAGTCTTATGTTTTTGAAACAGGGTCTCACTATGTTGTTGAGGGCCTCATTAAGTTGCTGAGGCTGGCCATGAATCTGTGATCCTCCTGTCTCAGCCTCCCAAGTACTGGGATGACAAGTATGTGCCACCATGGCTGGATTAATTGTTGGCATTTGAGACCAACTAGACACAGCTTCATTGGCTACAGAGCCTTGACATTCAGAACCCTCTTGGTCAAGAGACCACAAATAACATGGTTGATTGCTGACTTGGCCAGGGGTGAGGTTATTGGCAACTGTCAGGCAGTTCTTCCCTTTGGGTTCCTATCACCAGTCCTCTCAGGTTAGATCATTCATCTGACACTTCAAATTTAGCTTCCAGGGGCACATTATTTAATTTTTTTTCTGGTCCTTGTTGATGGTTTCCAAGACTGAGGTCCCCTCTTACTGCTTAAGGTCACTATTGGCCCGGGTCTGTTAAGGCACTCTGCTTTGTTGTCTACAGAGCCTTGACACCAAGGAGGGCTAAAGGCTGACTCCGCTGGAGGCAAAGCTGTTGGGAGCTGGCAGACTGTGCCTCATACTCAATGGGGCTAAGTTCTCCCAAGGTGCCTTCTTCTGATGTCGTCAGCACTTGGAGTACCCTGACGGCAACATCAGTGGAGATCAAGGAGGAATAGACTGCCCAACTAGCCTATCAGGTTGCACGAATTCCTTTCCTCTCTTCTCCTCTCCTCTCCTCTACTCTCTTCTCCTCTCCTCTCCTCCTCCCTCTTTCCCTCTCCTCTCCCAAAATACGTTTGTGTGCAGTGTTGCAGTTGTGTAGAGTGTTAACCAGAACCCGTTTTAGTCACGATAGCAATAAACGTTCTCGAAACAACGAAGACCATGTATTGCCTGTTTCCATGATCTAAGTCAGCTCAGGATGCTCGTGAACTGAAACTGAGGTACTTCTCACAGTCTAGCAGGAACCATCTCCCAACCAGTGACCCCTGGCGCCACAAGCTGATGAGCTGGCTCTGTCGTTCAGTGCTGGCTCAGGACAGAGGGCACCTTGGACCCCAAATCAAACTCTACTCATTTCAGACCTGGTCCTCTTTGCCTACCTTTTGATGTCCAGAGGTAATATAAGTCTTTCAATTTTATACTCAAATAAAATCATCTTAAATAAGTATATACACACATATTCACATATACACACCTATGTATATGGCTCAGAATCATGCTTTTCTACTTAATGATATGACTTGTCAAATTTTCTCGTACCAACTCATTATACTTAATAGAATTTTATTTTATCAAGCTTTATTTGTTGCTAGCGTTATTATGTAAGTAGCCAATAATGCAATCCTGGCATTCTGGTTTGCATTCCTTTTTTTTTTAGTTAAAGATTTTACCTGATACATAAAACACAAAAAGCATACACTTGTTTTGCATTTTTCAATCTTGAGTGTCACTGAAAAATTTGTCTTGTGCTTGGGAGTTTATAACTGGCTATTGAGAGTTTCTGTCTACTTTTCAACTTTAAGAATTGTTCATTTTTTCCTTAACAATAGGACACAGATCTTTGTACAATATGGAAAGAATCCCACAGCCAAGCATCTGTGTTGTAAAACTTTCCCTTGTGTATTGTTTCTTTTTTTGGTTTTGTGTCTTTTATTATGTTTGGTTTAAAAGAAAAAAAATCATCAATAAACTTAATTACTTCTAACATTTATGGCCTCCTTCATAATTAATATTTATTTATTTATTTATTTATTTATTAAATTACTTTTGTGGTATTGGGGATTGAAGCCAGAGGTAATCTATCTTTGAAATATAGCCCCAGCCATTTTACTTTTTGTTTTAAAACAGGATCTCACTATTTTGTTGAAAGTCTCGCTAGGTGGTTGGGGCTGTCCTTGAACCTGTGATCCTCCTGTGTCAGCCTCCCAAGTACTAGAATTACAAGCATGCGCTACCATGCCCAAGTAATTTTTAAATCACCCATTTTTTTTTAGAAATTGTATTTCTAACCCAGTGTCTCAGCGGGCATTTGCACTGCTGTGACCCAGTAAGCCTGACCACACAACTTAGAGGAAGGAAGGTTTATTTTCTCAGAGCTTTTGGAGATTTCAGGACTCAGTCCACATGGGGCCAGGTCTGAGGAGCTCAGGAGGCAGGAAAAGGTGAAGGAAATGGAAAGCCGGTTAGATCATTACATAAACATACATGTTAACAGCTGTTAAACTTCCTGGTTTTTTGTTGCAAAAGATTCCTGGGCTGTTGCAGTCCCAGTTAAGTCTACAATTAGTCTTATTCGATGGTAGTGATATTGCCTCTTAAATTAGGGTAATTAAAAACATTATTTTTTTTGCAGTATTGGGGGTGGAACTCAGGGGCATTCTACCTCTGAACTATACCCCCAGCCCTATTTTTTATTCTTTATTTTGAAATAGATCTCACTAAGTTTGAGAGGGCCTCACTAAGTAGCTGTCCATGAACCGTGATCCTCCTGTCTCAACCTCCCAAATGCTAGGATTACAAGGGTCTGCCACCATGCCCAGCTTAATTAATATAAATTGAAGGAGTCTTGTGAAGGCTGTTGGGAAGATTTCTGTAACAAATAAAAAAGTTTTAAAGATAAGGAAAGTGGGACCATCATGATTACATAATCAAATAAATGTCAGTAACATTTTTTAATATATATATATATATGTATATATATATATATATATATATATATATATATATATATATATATATATGAGAGAATTAAAAATATCTTAGCTGGGTCCTATAAGTTCCCACCATGTGTTTCTGAAGATACTGAAAGCTATCAGGAAGACTTGTGGTCAGAAGTAATGAACACAGCTAATAACTCCAGCAATGAGGCATTTCTATTCATTTGCCTTGGATGCTACAAGAAAACAAACCCCCGCCACAGACAGAGTGGATTAAGCAATAGGAGTTCATTTTCTCACGTTTCTGGAGGCTGGAAGTCTAAGAACACAGTGCCAGGAGACTGGTGTCTTCTCAAGTCTTGCCTGGGCTTGCGGAGGGGAGCCTTCCAGGAACACGCTCCCCATCATCTCCCACAGACGCGTGTCTGCATCCCAATTTCTTGATTTTATGAGAACACTGGTCAGATTTGATTAGGACTCACCCTAATGGACTTATTTTAGCTTAATCAACCCATTAAAGATCTGGTCTCCGAATACAGTTACATACTGAGGTAGTGGGAGGGGGAGCTGGGGGAGCGGCTGCCGACTGATGGGCACTATTTTGGGGGTGGGTAGGGGTGCTCTTCAGCCTCTTCCAGTGTCAGTAGCTTGTCCTCAAGTCCTTCATCAGAAATTCATGATGTTGGCCAGGCGGGATGGTGCACGCTTGTAATCCCAGTACTTGGGAGGCTGAGACACAGGAGGATCACAGGTTCGCGGCCAGCCTCAGCAATTTAGTGGTCCCTCCACAACTTAGTGAGACTCTGTTTCCAAATAAAAAACAAAATAGGGCTAGCTTGGAGATAGAATGCCCCTGGGTTCAATCCCCAGTACTACCAAAAAAAAAAAAAAAAAAAAAAAGTATGAGGTCTTACTCATTTTTGTGTTCTTTATTTTTGTCCCCAGTGAACCAGATAAGCCCAAAGAGAATTGCCATTTGAGGTTACGTCCCAAAGTATAAGTATTAATGACACAATTCAATATTTTCCAGTTAAAAAAGGAAAAGGAAAGAATGAAGGAAAAGAAAAAGAATTTGGAAATGTCCTGGGGTGAGTTAATTTTCTTTCTTTCTTGCTTCTGCCTCTGTCTCTGTCTTTGTCTCTTTCTCTCTCCCCTCTCACTTTCTCTCCTTCTGCCTCTTTCTCTACCACACATGCTCTCTCTGTCTTTTTCCACCTCCTTTCCTACTTTTTCAGACATCACAGAGCAGAAAAAGAAACTTATCTTGAGCAGACTCATCCAGGGCGGGGGCGCCCACCTACACACTGACAAGTGTGAAGCGCGGAGGTGGTTAATCATTCCTCAGAGAAAAACTTCTCTCGGGGAGAGTAGAGAGCAGAGAGGTCAAACTCTTTACTCGCCAAGACTGACAGAGAAAATTGGGTTCTCTAAGCCAATTAGGAAACAGAAATGTTGAAAGGATATGCATGACCTGTGTCCTTCTCTCTCCATGACCCTGGAAACCTAGGTCCGTGACTTATTGAGAAAGAAGGTTCTGGAAAGGGTTGTTACAATCAAGTAGGAACCTTGCATTTCTGCCCTCAAACCTATGCGGACATCAGATGGAATATTCTAGATGCTCTGTAAATGGAACCGACTTCTCTTTGACTGCTATGTCTCCTGGGGGCAGGCTCTTACTTTCAGCCATGTCGGGCCCTCCAGCTCTCTTTGTATAGGATCATGCTCATGACCTAAGGCTGTGCTTATTTTTCACAGACCCCCACCGCCTCTGGGCCTTTCGGGGTGGACAGGAAGTCACTCTACTTAGTGCCTTCCTGGCCTGGAAACCCCTGATCAGCCTTGGCCCATCTGCCCAGATACACGATTTCTATTCTTTCTTTCTCGGTAATCCCCTTTGACCCTGTGGCCATCCCCACCTGAGCCCCCCATCACAAGTCACCTGGGGCTTCAGAGATAGGTCACTGACAACAGAAAACACGGTGCCCAAGTGGATTTTTGAGCTCACAAGGGGAGGAAGTTACCCATGGCTAGCCTATTTCCTTCCTTCCTTCCTTCCTTGTCTAGGGGATGGAACCCAGGGACATTCTTCTTCCAAGCTGTACCCTCAGCCTCTTTATTTATTTTGAAACAGGGTTTTGCTAGGTTATTGAGAGTCTCGCTACATTGCTGAGGTTGTCCTGGAACTTGCGGTCTTTCTGTTTCAGCCTTCTAAGTACTGGGATGACAGGCATGTAACACCAAAATCTTGGAGAAAAATGTATAGTTGGGAAATTTCTTAGCAAAGAAAGAGGGACGGCTGGGTGTGGTGATGCACACTTGTAACCCCAGGATTTGGGAGGCTGAGATGGGAGGGTTGCAGGTTTGTGGCCAGCCTCAGCTACTCCTTAGTGAGGCCCTCTGAAACTCAGTGAGACCCTCTTTCAAAATAAAGAAAAAATAAATAGGGCAGGGGGTGTAGCTTGGAGGTCGGATGCCCCTGGGTTCCATCCCCAGACCCGCAAAAAAAAAAAAAAAAGAAAAAATAAAAAATAGGGCTGGGGGGGTGTAGTTCAGAGGTAGAATGCCCCTGGGTTCAATCATCAGTTCTGAAAAAGAGAAGGAGCTCTTACTATATAGCATTATGTTACTATATTAATATTAATAGTAATATTAATAGTAATTTCGAAAGAATGTACTTCACAGAAACAATAATTTTTTATGTTGAATAAACTGAACTGAGAAGAGAATACATTTATTCAACATCAGGAATTAATTTTATCCTTGGTTTTCTTTGTGATAATTCACTAGGTTGACTTTAAATTTTTAATTAGATGATGTGTGTGAAGATTCTTACTTTATGAATAAATTGTCCTTTAATAAGAGGCAGAAGCTATAGGCATAAGCCCTACAGTTACCATGTGGGTGGTAGTGAAGGTGACTACTAGAATTTCTGATTCTTTAATATTTCTAGGATTGACATTCACTCATCCATCTCTAAGACTACAATTCATTCAATGTAGTCAAACTAAACTTCCTTCCTTCCTTCCTTCCTTCCTTCCTTCCTTCCTTCCCTCCTTCCTTCCTTCTGTGGGGATTAAATCCAGGGGCATTCTACCTCCAAGCTACATCTTTAGCCCTTTTAATTTTTATTTATTTTTTGTTTGGAAGCAGTCTCACTAAGTTGCCGAGGCTGGCCTCAAACCTGCAATTCTCCTGTCTCAGCCTCCCAGGTACTGGGATTACACATGTGTACCACCACACTCAGCCAAAGTATTTTCTTACTGTGGAACTATCAGGAGAAGTAACCACCATTTTTGGCTGTTTTTTCTGGTGCCTGGAGATCTGGCTCTAGGATTAGTCCTTGACCGCTCTAGGACCTGGTCCCTTGTTTTCTGGAAATAACAGTATCTCATGGTTTTCTCCATATTGTTGAAAACTCAAAACAGTACAGTGAACCTGGGTATTGTTATTATTTGGTGCCAGGAGCTGGTGGCCACCAGAATTTCTACAAAGAGCCTTCAGAATGAGTGATTTTGACATAGTTTGGCTCTCACTTTCTGATTGAACCCAGGGGCATTCTATCTCTGAACTACACTCCCAGACCTATCTTTTATTCTGTATTTTGAAACAGGGTCTCACTAAGTAGGTGGATGGCCATTGACAAGTTGGGAAAAATTTAAAATTCATTTCAATATTTTTCAATCTGTGGCTCTCTGTCACATTTCCCCCCTGAAAAGTAGAAAATTAGAGCTGGAATGATTACTCATTTTATTTATCCATTTATTATCTATCTATCAATCTATCTTCATCATCATCATCATCATCGTCGTCATCATCATCTCATCATCATCATCGTCATTATCATCATCATCATCATCTCATCATTGTCATCATCATCGTCATCATTGTCATCATCGTCGTCATATCATCGTCCTCACCACCATCATCATCATCATCAACATCATCATCGTCATCATCACCATCATCATCGTCGTCACCACCATCATCATCATCATCAACATCATCATTGTCATCGTCGTGATCAACATCATCATCATCATCATCATCATCATCTCATCATCATCATCGTTGTCATCATCATCATTGTCATTATCATCACCATCATCTCATCATTGTCATCATCATCACCGTCATCATCAACGTCATCATCGTCATCATCGTCATCATCATCATCATCATCATCGTCATCAACATCGTCATCATCATCATCATCATCACCATCACCATCATCATCGTCATCATCAACGTCATCATCATCTCATCTTCCTCCTCCTCATCTTCCTCCTTCTCATCATTGTCACCATCATCTCATCATTGTCATCATCATCACCGTCATCATCAACGTCATCAACGTCATCATCGTCATCATCGTCATCATCATCATCATCATCATCATCAACATCGTCATCATCATCATCGTCATCATCATCATCATCATCATCGTCATCAACATCGTCATCATCATCATCATCATCACCATCACCATCATCATTGTCATCATCATCGTCGTCGTCATCATCATCATCACCATCATCATTGTCATCAACGTCGTCATCATCGTCATCATCATCATTGTCATCATCATCATCATCTCATCTTCTTCCTCCTCCTCCTCATTGTCATCATCATCATCGACTATCTTATTTAGTTTGTGGTACTGAAGATTGAACACAGGGGCATCATACCTCTGAGATATACCACCAGCACTTTTTATTTTATTTTTGTTTTGGAATAGGGTCCCTCTAGGTTGTTGAGAATCTCACTAAATGGCTGACGCTGGTCTCCAACCCGCCATCCTCCTGTGTCAGTCTCCCAAGTCCTGGAATTATAGGCGTGCCCCACCATGCATGACTTGATCCCTCACTTTATGGTGAACAAACAGAAACCCAGAGGAATGAAGTGGTCCTTGTTCCATGGCACAAGTAGTCGGAATCGGAGCCCGGCTAGCATCTCAGACTCCTCTGTTTTCCAGTTAAAAACTTGTCACCACCACAGTAGCTTGAGGTCATGCTTCTTCTCTTGGGAAACATTTAGCCTTGAAGGTCATTTAGGTTCCTGAGGTCTTTGACTCACTACCTTTGGCCCAACAGGAAGTGAAATGTCTGAGGGGCAGGTGCCATAGCACAGGGCTCTCAGGAGCCATGGAATCACAGTGGATGACCTCACTCTGGACCTTTAGCTACCACCATCGTCTATCCATAATCACTGATCCTGATAATCTTGTGTTTGATAGCTTGTAACTCTTGGTCATCTTTAAAAAAATTTTGGTACTGGGGATTGAACCCAGGGGCATGCTACCTCGGAGCCACACCCCTAGTCCTTTTCTTATTTTAAATTTTGAAACAGAGTTTCCTCTCACTAGGCTGCTGAAAGTCTCACTATGCTGATGATGCTGTCCTCAAACCTGCGATCTCCTGTCTCAGCCTCCCAAGTACTAGCATTCAGGCATTGCCACTGTGCCCAGCGGACACTAACACTGGCTCAAAAACATGCTCATCCCGTTAGCGGACCTCAACATGGCAACGATTCTGAGAGGTCTTCTCGAGTCTCTTCAGAGGGTCGAGTTGAAGCTTGAAATTTTCCTATTTAACTTTTTGGTTGGTTGGTTTGCCTTAGGTTTTGAAGAAAATAATTTTCCGATATGAACTTTTTTTTTTTCCTGACTGTTTGTTCTCTTTCTACCAAAAGGGAAGAGGAGACAAACAGAAAACCCGTATCACACTTCCATTGAACAGGGCTCCAGAGATTCTGAGCTTGGCTCCCCTACAGTTTAACACACGCACTCCCCTCCCCGCCCCTCACCACACCTGCATAGCCCCACCCACGTCCATCAGGGGTGAGGTGCCAACCCAGATGCTAATGACTCATGCGTATGGGAGGAGGAGACGCTGGCCCCCATTCGTAGTGAGTACCACACGTGCCTCAGTTTCCCAGTTCTGCTGAGTCATTGTCAAGGTTTCACCTTCTCCCCTGCATCTATGTGACCTTCAGACACAAGTCCTGACCCTTAGAAATGTCAACCCATTTATGAAACATTTGGGCAGAAGGGGAAGAGGAGTAATCATCGGCATAGGACACCGTGGTTGGTGACCTTTATTATTACCTACTGAGGAGCTTGAATTTTCTCCAAAAATTAGGAATGGGCAAAAACATGCTTCCTACCGGGGTGGCTGGGGTAGGAACGTGAGGCACACAGGAAATAAACACAGAAGGCCCAGCATGATGGGGGAACACAGTAGAAATGATACACACTCCCCCACCACAGTCGCTTTATTGAGATATAATTTATATACAACAAATAAAACTTTGAAAGTGTGAAATTCAGAGGTTTTCTTATTATATTGAAAAAAATTGTATAACAGTTGTCACTATCTAATTTAGAACAGTATTGCTATTCCAATAATATCTTATATTGATTAGTTACTATTTTCCAGCCCCTGGAAACCATTTAGTTATACTCGGTGGGGGCCAGGGCTGGGAGGGTGACTGGGGATTGAACACAGGGACATTCTAACTTCCAGCTGCACCCCTAGCCCTTTTTCTTTTTTTCTTTTTGGCTGAGTATCTTGCTACGTTGCTAAGGCTGGCCTGGAACTTGCAACCCTCCTGTCTCAGCCTCCCAAACATTGGGATTACAGGCATGCGCCGCCACGCCCAGTTTACTAATTTACTTTCTGTCTCTAGAGAGCTGCCTGTTCTAAACATCTCTTGTACAGGGTCTCATTCAATATGTAGCCTTTTGTGTTGGGCTTATTTCACTTAGCGCAATGTTCTCATAATGGGGTAGTGTGTATCAGAACTTCATTTCTTGTAAGGGCTGCGTCATATTCCACTATTAGATGTCACATATTTGTTTATCCATTCATCACTGGATGGGCATTTGCGTCATTCTTACTCCACTAGTCGTGAAGCACGTTGCACATTCATGTCCAGGTTTTATGTGGACATGTTTCGTTCCTCTTGGGTATATGCCAAGGGATGGAACATCCACGTCATGAGAGAGTTCTGTTTAATATTGTGAGAGACTGTCAAGCTACATTCTAAAGTAGCTGGGCCACTTTACATCCTCACAATAAACTAAGAGTGTTAAAATTCTTCTGCCTCCTTCTCAAAATTTGTTAATATTTGTCTTCTTGTTTATATTTGTCCTAATGGATGTAGAGTAATATCTCGTGGTTTGGATTTTCAAAATTTCATTGGCTAATGATGTCGTGCGTCTTTTGCAAAATTTCATTGGCTAATGATGTCGTGCATCTTTCATTGGCTAATGGTACTGTGCATCTTTTCACGAGCTTATTGGCTTGTTATGGTTTAGATCTAGATGTCTCCAGGAAAAGCTCGTGCAATGTATTGGCAATGCAAACAACTGGCGAGGTAAAATAACTGAATCATGAGGGTTCTAATCTCATTAGTGGATAAATCCATTGACCGATTAAAAATATATATATATATTTGTACTTGGTTCAACCCAGGGGTATTATACCTCTTAGATATACCCCCAGCCCTATTTTAGTTTTTATTTTGAAATGTGACCTCACCAAATTGCTGAGGCTTGCAAGAGTTAACACTTTGACTTGTTCCTGATTTTATGTTGAAAACACTCAGTCTTTTACTATATAGTATAACATTAGCTGTGGACTGTTTCTAGATGGTTTTTGTCAGGGTATTTGAGGAAGTTGCCTTCTATTTTTAGTTTGTGTGTGTCTTTGTTGGGAAAGGTTGTTAGATTTTATGCAGTGCTTTTTCTGTACCTCTGGGAACCTTGGGGTTTGGTTGTTTATTCTTTTAATTTGGTTTTCAATCTCACATCAGCTTTATCTTCCTTGGAAAAAAAAATCCCACTTTAGATTAATTATGCCACTGGACTCAGTTCATCAGGATCTGTTGAGGATTTTCGTGTCTGTATTAGTGAGGGATGCTGGTTTGCATTTTTCTTTCCTTGTGATATCTTCGGCTTGTGTTGATATCAAGGCAACGCTCCTCTTCTGGGATAAATTAGGATGTTCTTTATCCTTTTCTCTTTTTTGAAAGAGTTTGATGCTTAATCTGTTAAAACATTTAGAATTAATCTTTTTATTGTGTGTGTGGTACTGGGGGCAGAACTCAGGGGATTTTCTACTTCTGGGCTATACTCCCAGACCTATTTTTATATATTTTTTGGAAGCAGGGTCTCACTAAGTTGCTGAGAGCCTCACTAAGTAGCTGAGGCTGGCTTTGAACCTGTGCGATCCTCCTGTCTCAGCCTCCCAAGCTCGGGGATTACAAGGGTGCACTACCATGCCCAGACTTAGAATTAATCTTTAAAAAACGTTTTGGTCACTAATTGAATCTCCTTGCCTGCTATATGTCTATTAAAATTTCTGTTTTGTTTCCTGTTCATATTAGTAGGTTGCATCTGGTGTACATGTTAAATGGAAAACATTGATTTGGGCCAGGGTGGTGGTGCATGCTTATAATTCCAGTACTTGGGAAGCTGAGACAGGAGAACTGCAGGTTTTAGGCCAGCAACGTAGCAAGATCTTTAGTGACTTAGTGAAACCCTGTTTCAAACAGAAAATGAAAAGGCTGAGGGTGTAGTTCAGAGGTAGAACACATCCCGATTCAATCTCTAATAATACAAAAAAAAAAAAAGACAGACATACATACGGGAAGAAGGAAAGAGGGAAAGAAAGAAAAAAATAATTTTACTGAGATTTGAATCTACTTTGAACGGCCACATAGACAAAAAAGAGAAATATCAAATTTCCTCCAGGGCCCAGCCCACATGAACATCTCAAGGCCCTTATAGTATATAATTGTTTGCAAATGCTATGTGATGATTCATAACTTCAGCAGAATTGGGAACATTAAATTCTACATTTCCTTCCTCCTTAGAATTTAGAATTTTTCAGAAGAAATGTTTTTTTATGTGTGTGGTACTTGGGATTGAACCCAGCCCTTTTTTTTTTTTTTTTTTTTTTTTTGCGGTACTTGGGATGGAACCCAGAGTCATTCTATCTCTGACCTACATCCCCAGCCCTATTTTTACTATTATATTTTCTTGAAACAGGGTCTCACTGAGTTGCAAAGGGCTTCACTAGTAGCTGAGGCTGTCCACGAATCACGATCCTCCTGCCTCAGCCTCCTGAATGCCTGACTGCTGGGATTATAAGTGTGTGCCACCACTCCCAGCTCTGAACCCAGCCTTTTTATTTTTTATCTTTTTATTTTTATGTTTTTGTGGGTCTGAGGATGGAACCTAGGGACATTCAACCTCTGAGCTACAGCCTCTGCTCTATTTTTCATTCTTTATTTTGAAACAGGGTCTCACTAAGTTGCGGAGGGCCACACTAAGTACCTGAGGCTGGCCTAGATCCACGATCCTCCTGTCTCCACTTCCCAGATGCTGGGATTACAAGCATACTCCACCATGCCTGGCCTTTTATTTTTATCTTGAAATAGGGTCTTGGTAAGTTGCTGAGAGTCTGGCTAAGTTACGGAGATGGGCTTTGAACCTGTGATCTTTCTGTCTCGGCCTCCAAGTACTGGGATTACTTGGAGTTTGTGCCACTACATCCAGTAAAATTGTAGTTTTCAAAGTTTCTTCCCTTCTTCTTTTTTTTTTTTAATAAAATGTAACCTATCTTGATGAAGAATCACATTCACAGGTAAATAATATTATAAATTTTAAAAATCCATAGCAATTGAATAAAGCAAGGAGATAATTCATCCTTTCTTCTTTGCAACAGAGGCCTCAATTCTGTTCTTATTAGAAAGAGAGAAATCATTTCTCCCCCAGTGTACTTAAAAACAAGGACAAGAAAAACTCACTACCTTCAATAACAAAATCACCTTTTCATCTTGTGCTCAATAGCAGTGAGGAAAACTATTTTAGCAAAGTTAGGATTTTCCTGGTATTGTCCCAACCCGGGATTTGAGTTTTCCAATGACCATGACATGTGTGGTTATTTGTAGGGGCCCAGGAGTCTTTTGTGCAAGCTAATCCCTGTGGGCTCTTCCTTGTGCACCTCTGTGTTGTGATGTGCGGTGTGTCGGGAGTTTTCTCTTTCTAACAGATGAAGCTGGCTTGCTGTGTTTCAACATGGAGTGGTTCATTGCACAGAAATGACCTCGGTGCTATTCCCTGAAAAATTTCACTGCATCTGAACTCATTCTAAATTCTTCTCACTACTGACAACTATTGAACTCCTCTCTCTCTCTCTCTCTCTCTCTCTCTCTCTCTCTCTTTCTTTCTCTCTCTACTCCCTCTTTATTAAGATTACTGGGATTGGACCCAGGAGCATTCCACCTTCAAGCTCTACCTCAACTCTTTTTATTATTATTTTCTGTCTGTCTGTCTGTCTGTCTGTCTGTCTGTCTATCTATCTATATTGGTGGTACTGGGGTTTCTGGAAGCCCTTCTACCTCCGGGCTACACTCCCAGACATATTTTATACTTTTTTATTTTTGGAAACAGGCTCTCTTACACCAGCGCGGCTGGCTTCGAACCTGCAGGATCCTCCTGTCTCCACCTCCCAAGTGCGGGGATTACAAGCGTGCGCCACCACGCCTGGTTGCCTCTCTTTTTAATACAGGCTTTTCTATTTGCATTGTTTGATTAGCAAGTTAACTAAAGGCAATTTAAGTTTCCTATGCCCTATTCAGGCATGCCTTCATACCACTGTATTTGTGAGAATATTTTTGCTTGTCAGTTTGGGGGCAATTGATTTTACATTAATTCATCTGACTGGCAAAGGCAGAAAATAATAATCCCATCTCACCAGGTTACAAAACCAAGAAGTCCTTCTGTGGGCCGCCTTGGTTATTTCAGGTTGGGTCTTTTTCAGGACACGCTAGCTTTGGGCGGCTCCTCCTCTACTTATGGTGTAGTATCTGTGGCTGGCTGAGCCCGGCGATGATCAACGCCATGGCTTTCCTCTTTGAGAGCTTTTCTAAATGATGGCTGAACTAAGAACCTGTACCAAGGAAGTTTTAAAAAGGGGAGGCGGGCTGTGGGGGCTCTTGGCTTTTTTGAGGTCAATGGAAGTCTGTTCAAAAGAAAGAGGGCATCACACAGTATTGGAAAGAGCGATGGATTGAGAGCTTGGAGATGTGAATTGTAGTTTCAGTTCTCCTGTTAACTATCTGTGTGACCTTGGGCAAAAAATTATTTAATCTCTCTGGGCCTCAAGTTCCTCTTCTGTAGAATAAACACTTAAAAATAAGAAGATATCTAAGGGTACTTTCACACGAGGAGCCTGGGGAAGGATGGATTAGTAACCCACCCAAAATTCCACTAAGGTTCCTTTGCTCATTGTAGGGTCAACATACATTCCATGGAGCTCCTACACCGTCCAAAGGTACAGATACCCAGGACACTAAGATTTCTGGCTCAGGAGCCCAGAGTCCTATCACACTGTGAAATATCATATCGTGTATTTTTCAGCCTGTCTTACAAAGTTACTTACTTTAATCCTTAAGAACAAGGACACTTTCTTCAGACTCCGAATGTAAGCAACAGAAGCACACTCATGCTAATTAAGGAAAAGTAGTGATCTGTTGTAAAAAACACAAGGACATGGACATGTTCGTAAAAGTTAGAAGAGGAATACAACCGGGCCTCAGTAAAAATACTGAACTGTGTTAAGGGAACCCAGAAACTCATCTCTTTCTTCCTCTAACTCCATCTCTCTTTGTCTGCTTGATTCTTTTTTTTTTTTGCAGTAGCTACTTCTTGGTAGAAAATAGCTTTGATAGTTGGGTGGGGAAGCGCACCCTTGTAATCCCAGCATTTGGGAGGCTGAGACAGAGGATCATGGTTCGCAGACAGGCTCAGCTACTTAGGCCCTTTGCAACACAAGAGACTCTGTTTCAAAATAAAGAATAAACAATAGGGCTGGGGTATAGCTCAGAGTTAGAATGCCCCTGGGTTCCATCCCCAGTAACACACACACACACACACACACACACACACACACACACACAATAGCTTTGATGATGGCGGTGTAAGTCCATATAAAGAGACAAACTATTTTGACCCGTAGTGTATTACATGGAAAGAGACAATCTGTTTTTGTTTCCATTCTGAATTTCAGGGAAGATTGGTGATTGGCCTGTTTGTGCCAGTCCAGGCTGGAGTGGAGGATAGAGAGGCCTCGTGTGCATCCAATCATAAGAATAGGAAGGGAGAGACACAGGCCGGGAAAGGTCCTCGAGTCTCTATCTGATGAGACCCATGGCTGGCGCTGGATTACCTGACTTGTTGAGCCTGCCTCTAGCCCAGGGCGAATTCTCACCGGACGCTTTCTGAGTGAATGCAGAAATGAATAGCAGCCACTAAAAGTGAAATCATGGGAAAAGAGAGGTTCACCAAAGCGAACCCCGCTTTTGGCTTTAAAAAGAAACTAAAAGAACAGCAGCTGAAGAGAATGAGCCACTCAGTTTTGAAGCGTGGTTCCTAGAAGGCAGTGAAACTTGACCCTAGACGCCGAGCGTGTACGATCATAGATTAGCACCATGTAGTAGAGAGCGAACAGTTGATTATGACTCTTGGAACAAGTGTGTATTTTTCGTATAAGGCATCGAGCCAGAAGGAAGTGATAATGGGATGACATCTTTTTAATGAATTGTTGGCGACTTTGAGGTCTTTTTTAGACTTTCTCACATCCTTTTAAAAATACTGACATCAATAAATAAAGGATGGATAAGTCCTGCAGAGAGGCCCCTCTTGAGTTTGGTCTCTTGCCACGGCTTTAAGTCTGAAGAAAGTGTCAGAGGGACAGTGGTGGCATTTTAGAGTTCAAATGGGCCTAATCCAGCATCTCATCCTCTTCTCTACTCACTAACTCCTAGAATATTAGTGCTCAGTGCTCTGGAAAAGTCCAATCTTCAGTTGCCCTTAATGTTATATGTCTACAATACCTAAAGGCAACTCGTCACTCAGAGCTAATAGCAGGGCCAGAACTAAATTCCTAAGTCAGGACCCTCAGTGGTTTAATGACCACAGATGCTGGCTCTGATCTGGACGTACCTGTGGTTGAACTTTGTGTTTGTACATCAAGGTATTTGTTTGGAATTTTCTCAATTAGTTCTGCTCTGGTGACATATTGGCCCGATTTGGCCTGGACGGTCCTTATTCTCCCAGGTTTGGCCAGAAAATGCTATGTCAAAGCTGAGACACGAGGGCCTGAGTCTTGCTGGCTCTGGGGTGAGTACTTACGAAGGTCACTCGTTATTGGTATTTGCACTGACAGCCAAAAGAGAGAGAGAGTGGTAGAGAGCTGTACTGTAGTATATTAAATTATGTTTACAGAAAATTTATCTCAGATACTAATATGACTGCATTTATTATGTATGAATTTACCTTAACATTAAATTATACTTAATATTTAATATTACACACATCTACATGTTTTGGGCAAGTACACGCTTTTCATAGAGTTCATCTCTTTCATGTTTTATGGGCCTTTTTAAGGAAAGGAATCAGCCGGGAGTGGTGACACACTTTTGTAATCCTAGCACTTGGGAAGCAGAAACAGGAGGATCTTGGTTCGGGGCCAGCCTCAGCAACTACTTAGTGAAGCACTCTGCAACTCAGTGAGATCTGTTTCAAAATAAAGAAAAAAAAACAGGTCTGGGGGTATAGCTCAGAGGTAGAACACCCCTGGATTCCACCCCCAGTACCACAAAAAAAAAAAAAAAGAAAAGAAAAGAAAAAGAAAAAGGATGGAATATTTGACATTTTATTTTCAAAAATTAGCCTGACCATCATATTGAATCAGTCATCTAAAATGTTAATTTAGATCTAAAGTTCCTTGTGGAAAAAAGTTCTCACAAAAAATCTCCACCTAATAATTCCACATGAATTATTAACGTACAATATTTAAAAAGTTAGTATATTTTTTTTCTTTGAAACACTAAAGGTATTCTAGAAAAAGCATACTTCCTGAAGAAGTGGTTTCCTTTTTAAGATTAATTTTATCTTCCTCTGACTGTTTTTGGTTGACTAATCATGAGAAACCTCCCCGTGATGAGGTAATTCTACTTCTGCCATTATCACCATGTGAGAAAGCTTCCAATTTTTCCTTAAGAGGATGTCAGTTCCTCAGATGAACAATCGCTTCCCTGGAAGAATAAAATCTCCTGATAAGTGGAATTATTTAAGCTTAAAAAAAATCTTCACTTGTTTAAAAAACAAGGCTGTTGCTAGAATTGATAAGGTTGGCACAAATTCAAGATTACGTTTATAAGTTAAATGCTAGTATAGAAAGAAAATTTTATGATGAAACTGAGTGTTGGTGGGGGTTTTAGTTACTTTTTCATCAAATGTGCCCCCCAAAACCTGACAAGCATGATGTAGAAGAAGAAATATTTATTTTAGAGTTCATGATTTCAAAAGATCAGCCCATGATCAGCTGTGGGCAGCAGAAATGGCTCAGAAGCAGAGCTTTAGAGCACACGGGGAGAGAAGGAAAAACCACCCTCAGCTCAGGGCTTCAGGGAGCAGAGAGTGAGCAAGCCACCAGGGACAGAGAGAGCCCTGGCCGTGTCCCCGGGGTCCACCCTGCCCAGCCATGCCCCTCCTTCAAGCCTGGCTGCGTAGTCTAACGCATGAGCTTTGGGGGGTATTTAAAATACAAGCTATAGCCGGGCGTGGTGGTGCACACTTGTCATCCCCGCGCTTGGGAGGCAGAGACAGGAGGATCGCGCAGGTTCGAAGCCAGCCGCGCTGGCTTAAGAGACCCTGTTTCCAAATTACAAAAAAGTATAAAATAGGTCTAAGGGTGTAGCCCAGAGGTAGAAGGGCTTCCGAGAACCCCAGTACCACCAAAAAAAAAAAAAAAAAATACAAGCTATAGTAATGGGGTGTATATATATATATATATATATATATATATATATATATATATTTTTTTTTGTGGTACTATGAATGGAATCCAGGGGCATTCTACCTCCGAGTTACACCCCAGTCCTATTTTTTATTCTTTATTTTGCAACTGGGTCTCACTGAGTTGCAAAGGATCTCACTAAATAGCTGAGGCTGTCTGTGAACCTCGATCCTCTGGTCTCAGTCTCTTAAACGCTGGGATTACAAGTGTGCTCCACCACGCAAATATATGCGTTGTATATTATATCTTATATATAAATATATAATATATATATTATATATATATATATAAATATATAATATCTATGGGCTTGGACATTGGGTACTAGGAAGAACCTTTAAAATACTCCTCAAGACTTCACGAAAAAAGAAATTCAAATGGCCAATAAATGCATGAAAAAATGCTCAACATCATTGGCAATCAGAAAGATGTAAATCATAACTACCCTGAGATTTCACCTAACTCCAACTAAAATGGCGATCATTCAAAACACAAACAACAACAGATGCTGGCGAGGATGTGGAGAAGTGGGAACTCTAAGACATTGTTGGTGGGATTGCAAATTAGTGCAACCACTTTGGAAAACAGTATGGAGAATCCTCAGAAGAATGGGAACAAATCTACCATTTGATCCAGCAATACCACTGTTGGGTATCTACCCAAAAGAAAGGAAACCAAACTAGCAAACTAATGCATGTGTATCCACGTTCATAGCTGCCCAATTCACCATAGCCAAACTATGGAACCAGCCAAGATGTCCATCAACAGATGAATGGATTACAAAACTGTGGGATATGTACACAATGGAATTTTACTCAGCCATAAAGAAAAACTCAATTACATCATTTACAGGGAAATGGATGGAACTGGAGGACATTATGCTAAGTGAGATTAGTCAGTCACAAAAAAGAAGAAATTGGATGCCCTCCCTAATATGCAAAAGCTAAGGAGAAATGGGTAACAGGAGGAACTCTAGGTGAAGAAGGAGATCCTATAGAGGAGCAAATAAGGTGTCCTAATTGGGGGGATGGGAGTGAGGAAGAGGGAAACTCTCTAAAGCACACAATGGCCGGGCGTGGTGGCGCACACTTGTAATCCCGGCATTCGGGAGGCTGAGACCAGAGGACACGGTTCTCGGACAGCCTCAGCTACTTAGTGAGGCCCTCCACAACTCAGTGAGACCCTGTTTCAAAATAAAGAATAAAAAATGGGTGTAGCTCGGAGGTTGAATGCCCCTGGATTCCATCGCCAGATCCACAAAAATAAAATAAAAATAAAGCACACGATACATTTAAACATATCAAAGTCAATCACTAAGCCAAGCATGGGAAGAGGAATGGGGAGGGAATAGGGTGGGGAAAAAAAGATGCTCCTCAAGACAGTAGAAGATGTGGGTCAAGTGCTTCAAAGTGGCCCTGAGAATGTTCTGCAGCTCGATCTGGTCATAGTTACCTGGGCTGAGTGTAGACACACACAGAAGCCCATAGCCTGAAGTATTGTGCTCTTTACCGCATGGAAGTTACACCTGAGTAGAAAAGGCAGGGCAGGTGCATGCGCAGTGCAGACCTCTCTCTATTTCCCGTTGGCCTCTCCCAGTATCCGACTCTTGTTCCTGACTCTGTCCTAGCCAGGCATGTGGCTCCGCTTTGGACGAGTTACCTGAAGATGCCTGGTCGGTGGTCTGGGCCATTCTTACCCTGGCCCTTGTTGTTAGAGCGGGGAATGCTCACGACTCCTCTCCTTCCCTTCCACACGGAGGACTGCCCATCAGTAGAGCAATCCGGTTGCTTTCCACCCATTCCACGGCACCTGACTGTTTAGCAGGGAGAAGCTGGAGATGCAGAGCTGAGCCCCTCCTTCCTTCTCACTCATTACGAGATGCTCTCAAAAGGACCGCGCTCCCCACTGCTCCTATGGCGAGTCTTGCAGGGGAAAATCTTCCTGGAGCAGGTGAGTGGGGTTGCTGTAATTTGGATGTTCTGTTTTTTCTCCCACCAAAATCTGATGGGGATTGAACCTGTATTGATTGCTAATAAGAGCTGCATTAATTGCTAGTAAGAATAAGCTTTCAGAAAAGTATGGACTGGTTTTTACTTTTTCATTTCTAAATTTCTTCCATGCTTAAAGAAAATCAAAACATTGTTCAGGTTGTGGTCTGAGAAGGCTAATTTATCACATGGGGGGGGAATGTAACAAATTCAAGTCTTTAAAAACTAGTGGAAAAACAACGAAATCCTTTTCTCTGCCTCTAAGCTGTCAGCCAAGAGCTGCAGCCAATATTGACCTTGGTCAGCTAAAGATTGGCTGTTAACCCAGCTGAATACTAAATGTTAAAACACAAACACCTGCACTTAGAAGAAGTATTATATAGATTTTCACAATAGTTTAGGCTAAAGTTGAAAGATGAAAAAGCAAGCTATATTAACCCAATATTAATTACTAATTACACAAAAGAATTTTAGCCCAAAGCCTCCATACTTTAAAGGACTATATCCCTGTATTTTTTCTCCCTTCTCATCATTGTAAGTTCAGATGTAACTGAACTTACAATGTAATAAATAAATTCTAGCAGATAGAGATAGAAAAAGGCTAAAAATTCACCAAGGACATAGGTGGACAATACATGCCTTAAACTTCAAAGCGGGCATGTGCCATGTAACCCCTGACCTTGCTAACCAAGTAACAGGTCTTCATCATTAATCTAACACAAGAGGCAAAAAATAATTGACGAGCCTGCACCTGAATTGAGGAGGAAAAGAAAAACTATTGGCTAAGCAGGATGGGAGAGGGGAGATAATGAATTCTTGTAAAAAATGTATGTGTTCAAAAACTTTAGTGTCTTACTTTCAAGACACTCCACTGCGTCCCTCCGATGCAGTGCTTCGATTGTTCTGTCCCTTCTTTCTACCTTTGGAATAATAAAATTTGCTTTAGCTTGCAGCAGTATAGTTCTGGCTATTTTTTCTAAACCAAGAATAAGGACCCACGTCGACATCTCAAACCGTTACAAAACCCATGTATAAATTTGGTTGTCAATGTGGTGGTGTTGGCAGGTCGGACTTTTAAGAGGTAGTTAGGGCATTCAAAAGGAATTCGTGTCTTCCTCATAAGACTGGATCAGTTATCTCAAGAGTGGGTTGTTACAAAGCAAGGTTCCCCCTCTTTTATCGTGTGTCCCCTTTCTCTTTTACTTTCCACAAGAAATCAAAGCAGCAGCCAAGCAGGCACATCACATGCTTTTGTGCTCCAAATCTGTGAGCCAAAATAAACTTCTTTATAAATTATCCCACGTCGGGTACTCTGTTACAGACACAGAAAATGGACTAAGATGGGGGCCTCTGTCATTGCCCATCACTGGGCTGGAAAGCCTGTACTTGCATAAAGTTATATTATGCGTTTATTACTATTTTCCAACTCATTAGTCTAATTTATTTAGCCTCAGGTGGGAATCAAGATCCAGCGGCTAGGATCCCACGAAGGTCTCAACATTGGCAAGAATCTGTACAATTCCTCAGCTTCTCCAAAAACTAAGCCTTGCATAGCTGACTTCAGGCTCACCAAAGGACTGGAGAATCATTACAGAAAAGTATGGACTGGTTTTTATTTTTTCACTTCTAAATTTCTTCCATGCTTAAAGAAAATCAAAACATTGTTCAGGTTGTGGTTTGAGAAGGCTAATTTATCACATGGGGGGAATGTAACAAATTCAAGTCTTTAAAAACTAGTGGAAAAACAGGTACAGATAACTAGATAAAAACCAGATACAAGTCCATGTATTGATTTTACTTTTGGTAAGCCCGGGTTAAAACTCTTGCCTTTGACTCAACGCCCAAACGATCTTCTATTGAACTTCCCCATACCCACCCGTCCACAGGCAGGACAGCAGCAAGCCTACCTGGCTCAGGGCAGTATGTGACACTTTGGCCCTACCCATGGGGGATCCTGTGACCAGGATGTTCAAAAGGATGACAAGAGAGAAATCCCACCAATGAGGGACAGAGGAACAGTGACCTATGGTGACCCCAACCCTTAGTGGGCAGCAGAACTAGTCATCTATGCTGAGGAGTTACAGAAGGTAAAAAGGAGAAGTAAAAGGTTCTTTCCAATACTTATGAAAGGTCAGAAGTTTCCTTTTCCTGGGCTGAAGCAGGATCAAGTAGGAGGCTGGAGAATATTCTTCCTTTGACTCTTTAGCTGGTTATTCCAGCAGGTAACTGAAAATGTCATTCTGGGTCAAATCTGCAACTCGACCTTTCTTACTTTATTGGATCATTTGTTTCTTTGCATTCTTGCCGCATTCCAGGGTTCTTTGTGTATGTCGTGGATATTAAGCCTTTATCAGATGCACATACAATTTACATACCCCCCCCACGTTGTAGTTGTCTTTTACTTTCTTGATAATGTCTTTGATGTACAAAACTTTGGACAAAGTCTAATTTGTCTATTTCTCTCTTGTGGTTTATGTCTTTGGTGATCTAGGACTCCATTAGCAAATTCAAGGGCACGGAAATTTATTCCTCTGTCGTCCTCTAAAAGATTTTTCTTTCCAAGACTTTATTATTTTTAGAACAGTTCTAAGTTCACAGAAAAATTGGGAGAAGGTTACAAAGATTTTCCGTATAGTCCTTATGTCCCTCGTTATCAAAATTACTCACTAGAGTGGTACACAAAATGAGCGAACCACCATGACACATCATAATCAAAGTCCATAGCTGGCCCTGAGGTTTGCTTTTCAAGTTATGTATTCTACATGTGTCTATCGCTGCAGAATCGTACAGGGTATTTTAGTGACCCCCTCCAGTCCTCTGTGTCTTCAAAGAGTTTTATGGCTTTAGCTGGTATCTGAGTTAACTTTTGTTTGTGGCATGAGGTAGGGTTCCAACCTTATTCTTTTGCATGGGGATATCCAGTTGTCCTTGCACCACTTGATAGAGACTACTTTCCCCAATTGAATAAACTTGACACCCACGTCAACAACCAACCAGCCATAGATGTATTTTCAGACCCTCACTCCTGTTGGTTGATAGCATCTGTACCTGTGTTAGTTCTACACTGCTATGATTATTGTCGTTTAGAAATCAGGAAGTGAGTTCTCCAACTTTGTTTTTCTTTTTCAAGATTATTGTGGCTCTTGTGGGCCTCTTGCAATTCTCTACAAATTTGAGGATCAGCTTTTCCATTTCTGCATTAAAGGTTGTTGGAACTTTAAGAGGAATTGCATTAAAACTGGACTGAGTATTATCAGCGCCTTAACAATATTGAGTTTGCCAACCCATGAACACATAACGTCTTTCTATTAATTTCGTAAATTTTTTTCAGCAAAGTTTTGTAGTTTTCAGTGTGAAACAAGTCTTTCCTCTCCTTGATTAAATTTATTCCTAGGTATTGACTTTTTTAAAGATATGATCCTAAGTGGGATTGCTTTTTAAAATTTGCTTTTATGGCTGAGCGTGGTGGCTAACGCTTGTAATCCCTGCACTTGGGAGGCTGAGACAGGAGGATCACACAGGTTTGTAGCCAGCCTCAGCTACTTACTATGGCTCTCAGCAACTTAGTGAGACCCTGTTTCCAAATAAAATATAAAATAGGTCTGGGAGTATATCCCGGAGGTAGAAAGCCTCTGGGTTCCACCCCCAGTACCACAAATGAATGAATGAATGAATGAGTGAATAAATAAATAAATAAATAAATAAAATAAATTTGCTTTTATGATTGTTCATTGCTGGTAAATAGAAACAAAACTGATTTTGGGGGGGGCTGGTTGATCTTATAACCTGCAGTTTTGCTGAATTTGTGTGAATTCCTTGGAATTTTCTATATACAAAATTATGCCCTCTGGGATTGTGGCGCACGGTTATAATCCCAGTTCTTAGGATGCTGAGTCAGGAGGGTCACAGGTTAAAGCCCAGTCTCAGCAACTTAGCAAGACTCCCAGCAACCTGGTGAGACCCTGTCGCAAAATTAAAAATAAAAAAATGGCTAGGGCTGCAGGTAAGAGGTAGAATATCCCTGGGTTCAATCCCCAGTAACACACTCACAACAAAAGTTCTCTACAAATAGAGTTTTACTTCTTTTTTAATTTGGATGCTTTTTTCTTTTCTTTTTTTCTAACTAATTGCTCTGGCTGGAATTTGTAATGTAGATTAGCAGGGGTAAATGTGGTCTTCCTTATGTTATTAGAGGAAAATTAGGGAAGCATTTCAGCCTTTCACTACCGAGTCTGATTGTCGCTGTGGGTTTTTCATAAGTGCCCTTTATTGCATTTGGAGAATTCCTTTCTGTTTCTAGTTTTCTGAGTTCCATTTATTACCAAAGTATGTTGAATTTGTCAAATGCCTATTGCATCAGTTGAGATAATCATATGTCCTTTTCCCTTTGTTCCATTCATATAATAAATGTATTACATTGATTGAGTTTAAAATTTTTGAATTACATTTGCACTTATCTCAGTAAGTCATGGCGCATAATCCTTCTAAGATGCCATTTGGTAGGATTTTCTAGACTTTTATTGAGATCTTGGCAGCTACAGTCATCCAGCCACCGTTTTCTTGAGATGTTGTTATCTGGTTTTGGTATCAGGGTAATGCTGGCCTCCTAGAGTAAGTTAGAATATATTCCCTTCTCTTTTTTACTTTTTTTTTTTTTTTTGTGGTACTAGGATTCCTGGAAACCTTTCTACCTCTGGGCTACACTCCCAGACCTATTTTTATACTTTTTTTTTTTTTAAATTGGACACAGGGTCTCTTAAGCCAGCGCGGCTGGCTTTGAACCTGCGCGATCCTCCTGTGTCCACCTCCCAAGCGTGGGGATTACAAGCGTGTGCCACCACACCCGGGTCTTTTTTACTTTAAAAAATATATTTTTTAAGAATTTGCAAAGAATCGGTATTCTTTAAACTTTTGGTGGGATTTATCAGTGAAGCTGTTTGGTTCTTGGATGTGTCTTTGTTGAAGGGTTGATTTCTGATTCAGTCTCTTTACTTGTTACAGATTTGTAGCCATTATTCTATCTTTTTGTAAGTCAGTGTAATTAATTTGTGTGCTTTTAGCAATTTATCCATTTTATCTAGAATATCTAATTGGTTGGTATACATTATTCATAATATTTTCTTACAATCTTTTTATTTCTTTTATTTATTTATTTATTTATTTTTTGGTGGTACTGGGGTTCCTGGAAGCCCTTCTACTTCTGGGCTACACTCCCAGACCTATTTTTACATTTTTATTTGGAAACAGGGTCTCCTAAGCCAGCGCGTGCGGCTGGCTTCGAACCTGCGCGATCCTCCTGTCTCTGCCTCCCAAGCGCGGGGATTACAAGCGTGCGCCACCACGCCCGGCACAATCTTTTTATTTCTGAGAAATTGGTGCTCATGTTCCTTTCGTTTCTGAGTTTTGTTATTTGTGCTTCTCCTCCCTCTTTGTCTAGCTAAAGATTTACCTATTTTGCTGAAAAGCCAACTTTAGGGTTTATCAACTCAGTTTTTCTGTTTTCAATTTTGTTTCTCTTCACTCTGATATTTATTACTCATTATTACTAATATTCATTATTTATTTTTTATTATTACTAATAGTCATTATTATTCATTATTACTAATATTCATTATTCATTTATTATTCGTTATTACTAATATTCATTATTTTTTCTAGCCTTACAGAAGGAAATTTAGTCTTCTCTTCTTGTTCTAGATTCTTGAAGGTTTATCATTTGAGAATTTTCTTATTTCATAGCATAGGCACGCGCAGCTCAGCATTCCCCCTGGAGTACTGCTTTCTGTGCAAGCTTTGATTTGGGGGCATTGTGTTTCACTTTCAGTCCTCTCTGAATGTTTTCTAATTTTCTTTGTGATTTCTTCTTGGATCCATTGGTTTTTGAAGAACACGCTGTTTAATATTTTCTCATTTTTTCTTCTGTATTCTAGCTTCATCCCATTGTGGCTGGAGTAGATACTTTGCATCATTTCAATCCTTTAAAACGTGTCCCATTTGCTTTATGGCTTCACATGTGGTCTATCCTGGGGAATATTCCACATGCGCTTGAGAAGAACATGAATTTGGTTTTGCTGGGTGGCGTGATTGGAACGCGCCTTTTGGAGCTAGTTGTTTGCGTTCTCTATTCCCATATTTATCTTCTGTCTGGTTGTTCTATTCATTATTGAAAGTAGGATATTGTAGTATCCGAATCTTCATGTAGAATTAGCTTCCCATCACTTTGGCTAATGTTTGCTGCATCTATTTTGGGACTGTGTTGTTTTATGTATATATGTTTATAATTGTTATATTTTATTCATGAATTGTCTCCTGTTCCTTTGCCAACACACATCTTTCTATCAAATTTTTAATCTCTACCAACATTCCTGGCTTACTTGAATTTTTCTTATTATGAGTACAATTAAGCATCTTTTCATATGATTAAAAGTCATTTCTCCTTTTAATTTCTCTGTTCATATCCTGATTTTTCTGATTTCTAAAAATTATTGCTAAGCCAGGCGTGGTGGCGCATGCTTGTAATCCCAGCATTCGGGAGGCTGAGACAGGAGGATCGCGGTTTGCTGACAGCCTCAGCTACTTAGTGAGGCCCCCTGCAACTTAGCGAGACCCAGTTTCAAAATAAAAATAGGGCAGGGGGTGTAGCTTGAAGGTCGAATGCCCCTGGGTTCCACCCTCAGACTGGAAAGATCAAAACAAAAAGAAAAACAAATTGTTGCTATATAAAATCTCTTAATTTACTAAGGGAAATTAATTCTTCCAGTCTGATTTTCAAATATTAGTTTTCCAGTGTTTCTTTTGTTATTTGACTCTGTTTATGATGGTGTGTGTGTGTGTGTGTGTGTGTGTGTGTGTGTGTGTGTGTGTGAGAGAGAGAGAGAGAGAGAGAGAGAGAGAGAGAGAGAGAGAGAGACAGACAGACAGATAGACAGACAGACAGACAGACACCTGGGATGGAATGAGGGCTAAAACCCCAGTCCTTTTTTTTTTTTTTTTGGTGGTACTGGAAGCCCTTCTACCTCCGGGCTACACTCCCGGACCTATTTTTACATTTTTATTTGGAAACAGGGTCTCCTAAGCCAGCGCGCGGCTGGCTTTGAACCTGCGCGATCCTCCTGTCTCTGCCTCCCAAGCATGGGGATTACAAGCGTGCGCCACCACACCCAGCAACCCCAGCCCTTTTTAACTTTGTTTCGAAATAGGGTTTCACTAGGTTGCTGAGGCTGGTTTTGAACCAGCAATCCTCTTGTCTCAGCCTTCCAAGTACTGGGATACAGTCCTGTGCCACCACGCCCAGCTTTATTTTTGTGGTACTAGGTGTGGAACCCAGGGGTTTTTCTACCTCCGGGCTATACTCCCAGACCATATATATATATATACTTTATTTGGAAACAGGGTCTCACTAATTTGCTAAGAGCTTCACTAAGTATCTGAGGCTGGCTTCAAACCCGTGTGATCCTCCTGTCTTAGCCTCCCAAGCGCTGGGATTACAAGCGTGTGCCACCACGCCTGGCCCCCGCCCAGCTTCTGACATGCTGAAATGATTGATTTTTGTGTATCTGAATTTATACATATTTTTAAAATTGTGTATAATAGTTAGCCAGGGATTCTTCACTCATAGGTTATTCAGAAAAAGCGCTTTTTCTTTCTTTCAGTACCTTATTTTAATTTTTCCTGGCTATTATGTTCCTTTAGAACGTGAGCTGGTGAGATGGAGTCCATTTAATTTTCCAGGTGGCCTTTCAGGGATCCCCAAATATATACTGAGAAGTTCATCTATTCAATTACCTTTTTTTTTTTTTGGTACTGGGGATGGAACCCCTCTACCTCTGGGCTACACTCCCAGACCTATTTTATATTTTTATTTGGAAACAGGGTCTCTTAAGCCAGCTAGGCTGGCTTCGAACCTGTGTGATCCTCCTGTCTCCGCCTCCCAAGCAGGGGGTGGGGGTGTGGGGGGAGGGGTGTGGAGATGGGGGGGCTATTACAAGCGTGAGCCATCACGTTGGCTCAGGAGTTCTTTATGTGTTAAATTTATTAAACCCTTATTCAGGTTTGATTTTTAAATATTTTCTCCCAAGTGGGTTGCCTTTTGTGTTGATAGTGTTTTTTTTTTATTGTTTGGGAGGATTGTTTTTGTTTTGTTTTCTTTTTGTAATGGAGATTGAACTCAGGAATGCTTTTACCGCTGAGCCACACACACCCCCCCCTTATTGTTATTTTATTTTATTTTTATTTTTTTGGTGGTACTGGGGTTCCTGGAAGCCCTTCTACCTCCTGGCTACACTCCAAGACCTATTTTTACATTTTTATTTGGAAACAGGGTCTCCTAAGCCAGCTTGCGTGGCTGGCTTCGAACCTGCGTGATCCTCCTGTCTCTGCCTCCCAAGCACTGGGGGTGGGGGGGGAGGTGGGGGGGGAGGTGGGGGGGTGGGGGGGAGGTGGGGGGTGGGGGGGTTACAAGTGTGCGCCACCACGCCTGGGCCTGGCTCTTATTGTTATTTTAAAACAAGATCTTGCTAATTTGCTCAGGCTGCTCTCAAACTTGTGATTCTCCTCAGCCATATATGCCAAATTCAGTGTCATGAAAAATTTCCCTTATGTTTCCTTCTGAGAATTCTGTAGTTTTAGCTTTTACGTTTCTATCTTTGCTCCGTTTCGAGTTAACATTTGAAAAGTGGAAATATCAATAAAGACAGGAAATGCGTAAATGGGAGAAAAAAGGAATTCTGGAGTTGAAGAGTAAAATAACCAAAATGGAAATGTCACTAAAGGGATTTAAAAGCAGTTCTGGGGCAGGCCAAAGAAAAAAACAATCGCTGGACTAAAAAATAGGACAGTTGAAACTATTGAGTCAGGAACAGAAAGAAAAATATTGTAGAAAAGTGAACAGAGCCTAAGGGACCTGTAGGACATCAGCATGCAAACCAACAGAGGCATGTATGCTGTGAAAAGACTGCTTAGAAAGAAATTTATAGCTTTAAATGCTTACATTAAAAAAGAAAGGTCTCAAGTCAACAGTCTAAATTTACACTTTAAGGAACTAGAGAAAAGGAGAACAAACTAAACCCCAAGCTACAAGAAGGAAGGAAATAATAAAGATTAGAGAAGAGATAAATAAAACAGAGAATTAGCAAAACAATAGAGAAAAATCAGTGAAGTCAAAAGATGGCTCTGAAAAATCACTTTATGCCTCAACACTAGGATCTGATGATACTAGAATCCGATGATCTTCAAGGGCCCTTCTACCTACTATAATCGATTTTCTTCAAATCGTCATGTAAATTTGTATATGTAAATTTGATTTGCTGATTTAGCTCATTAGCAACTATGTATTTAATGACCTCTGTGGGATCTTGATATGTTGCTTGGGTTGGTCTGGAACTCCTGGGCTCAGGGGATCTTCCTGTCCCAGCGTCCCACGTGTTGGGATACAGGTGTGTCCTACCATGCCTGGTTACCAACCCACCTCCCTTTTTTTCTTCTCACACCACTCTGGTTTGCAGAGCTGATGGTCTGCATACCCCATGCTAAGCCAGCACTCTGCCACTGAGCCACGCCTCCAACCATGTATATCTTGGGGGTGGGTTTCCCCCAGAAATGTAGGATAAAAGGTTTTCTTCTTCCAATTAACCTGCTTATTTTTTATTTTTTTTTTTACTGTCTAAACTTGTATACTCTTTAAGTCCCAAAGGCTTCCCTTGAAAATGGTACCTGTAAGAATCCCACAGAGGGGAAAAAAGACAGGCAGGCAGGGATGGTGAATGGTGGGGAATCACCAACTAAGTTTGGGCCTACAAGCAAGGGCACACGCTATGCGGCTCTCCCCTCCATCTGTCCTCTCCCTTCCTCACAGCTCCTTGGAAAAGAGAATTTGTGGACCACGTGCTCCAGAGCTAAGAGAGGCCATTTTTTCTATGTATGGCCCTAAATAACTGAACTTGTTAAGTTAAAACACACCAGAGCCTGTGTGTATGTTTGAAAAAACTTTGCATATCAATGGTAGAAAAGTCACAATTTTTTTATTTTTTATTTTTTATAGAAAATCAGAACCAGTTGAGGTAGAGCTAAGCAACTTTTACAAATTCAGAGAAAACCCCGTTGTATGGAAATCAGTTATGTATGCGTACCTCTTTTTTGTGGATTTATAAATAAGCGTGAGTTAAGTGTGAAGGTGGCTGGTTTTATTTCTGTATCTTGGCTTCTGGTGCAATGCCTAGAACACAGAAGATGCTTAATAAACATTGGTAGAATGAAGAAAAAAGGCACCTGAGTGCTGGAGAGGGTAAAGTGCGCAGAACAGCTGGCAGCTGGTCCCCAGGGAGCAGTAAGTGGGCAGAGGGACAGTGTGCGCGGGGGGACTTCAGAGGAGGGGTAAATGATAGCTCATTTATGCCCACCCCCTCCACTTGATGAAAACCTAAAAACGCTTCGGAGACAGTCCAGCTTCTTTTAAAAATATTCTTTGCAACACTGTCGTCTCTTCAAATTCATATGCTTAGAAAAAGCTACAAGGTTCGCATGATTATTCTAAGTTTTAAAGAAAACATTCAAATTGAACCTATGTGCTTATTGGGTTGTATTGGGGAAAATATCAAAATGTACTTCTGGCCAACAGCAAAATATTGACATTGAAGCTGGGTGTGGTGGCGCGTGTTTGTAAGCCCAGGGCTTGGGAGACTGTGACAGGAGGATTGCAGGTTCGTGGCCAGCCTCAGCAACTTGTGAGGCTCCCTGCAATTTAGTGAGACCCTGTTTCAAAATAAAGAATAGCCGGGTGTGGTGGCGCACGCTTGTAATCCCCGTGCTTGGGAGGCGGAGACAGGAGGATCACGCAGGTTCGAAGCCAGCTGTGCTGGCTTAAGAGACCCTGTTTCCAAATAAAAGTATAAAATAGGTCTGGGAGTGTAGCTTGGAGGTAGAAGGGCTTCCAGGAACCACAGTACCACTAAAAAAAAAAAAAAAAAAAAAGAATAAAAAATCGGGCTGGGGTATAGCTCAGAGGTAGAATACCCCTGGGTTCCATCATGCCCAGTTCCACAAAAAAGTATATATAATATAAATATATAATAAAATATACATAATAAAATATATATAATATATAGAGAGACATTGACTTCTCTCAGCCAACATTTTTCCTTCTGGAAAACATTAGTAGCTCATCACATACCTTGAGCAGAAGTACCACATGCAAAAGGCTGAAACTGCCTGCCCCTGGCCCTAATAGGAGTCAGCAGCTCATTTCCCACATTACAGACATGAGATTATTTGTAATGGAAGAGGAAGGCGCTTACGTGATAATTAAGTCTTTTCCTCATGTAAAGCTAAAGTCTGTTCCACCAAAGTATATCACAGATGCAGGGTAGCAGCTGTCTAGATTGCTGGGGACCAAGACATTTCTGAAACATTGGACTTTTGGTTTTAAAATCAGAAAAATAAGTCCAGCATGATGGTACACATCTGTAACCCCAGTACTTGGGAGGCTGAGATGGGAGGATTGCAGGTTCAAGACCAGCTTCAGCAACTTAGTCAGGCTTTCAGCAACCTAGTGAGATCTTGTTTCCAAATAAAAAATAAAATAGGACTAGGGCGTGTAGCTCAAAAGTAGAATGTCTCTGGGTTCAATTCTCAGAACCAAAAAAAAAAAAAAAAAAAAAAAAAACCAGGAAAATCCTGGGCAAATCAGGACAAGAAGGTCACTGCTCCCCATGATATATACCTCATAACAAGTCAAAGAACCAAATGATTCCCCCTTGTACGTGATGACCCAACACCTTAGACTTAAGAAGTGCTATTAAATTATAAAGTATAGGAAGTAACAGAGGCAAACTAAAACCATATAGATCTTTAAGGTAAACAAGAGCGCAAAATAAAGATTATTTATTTGACTTTTGTGAAATTATTGTCCTTAATAATTAGACAACAGCAGGCTCTATTTCAAAAGAATAGCCCCACTGATTGCTTAATGAGACATTTTACTTCTGCAGCCCTAGGATGCTTAGATATGCAATTCTAGCCCTTAGCGTCCAACACCTGTATCAACACTGAAGCTCCAGAGTTGCTGTTCCTCCAGAGGAAGAGAAATGGACTTTTCTAGCAAAAAGCTTCATACCATTGCCTGGGTAAAATACAGATGCTGTCAAGAGTTTCCTGTCCTGTTTGCTTGATGGTTCTGGCTGAAAAAAAAAAAAAAAAGCGAGATTTTAAAAGCAGAAGTTTACCTCAAATTGTACATATTTTTTAAGGCCTTGCAGCAAGAAAAGATGCCTGCATGCTGCATTGTCTTATATATCAGTTATCTATCTTTCTACCACCCACCCCACAAAACCTCAACAAGCATAGAGGGAACTACCATCTCAGGGTTGCAAAGTGTTCTTCTGTCTGTACAGACAGAGAGATTTGGTATCAACTTTTGAGACAAAATGCACCTTCACGAGAAAAATTTCCATTATAGACCCTCCCATAAAATAAGGTGTAAAATAAATGCTGCCGTGTGTTTGGGGGTAAGGTGGGGGAGTGGTTGATGTTATTTATTTATTTATTTATTTATTTATTTATTTTCTTTTTTGTGGCACAGGGGATGGAACCCAGGGGCATTCTACCTCCAAGATACACCCCCAGCCCTATTTTTAAAATTCTTTATTGTGAAACCGGGTCTCACTGGGTTGCAAAGGGCCTCACTAAGTAGCTGAGGCTGTCCGAGAACCCGGATCCTTCTGTCTCAGCCTCCCAAATGCTGGGATAACAAGCGTGTGTCACCATGCCCGGCTCAATGTTATTATTAAGCCAAATAAAATGTTTGAGATGGAGACGTTGTTCTAGTCTGTTCAGTAACGCCAAATTGTGCATGGACCAACGAGTGGCCTTTGCCCTGGACTCTTCGGCTCTGTCGTAGGGTTAAGGGGACTTACGAGATGTGAAAGAGAAATCGGTCCCAGCCCTATGTGACCCTGATGTACATAACTCCGGCTGTGATTGTTTGGTCCTCTTTGAGCTTTGCTCTTTCTTTGTCATTATTTGAAGGCGTTTGCAGTTGAGGTTGTGAGCAAGGGCACTCAGGTGTGACTGAGGTGGTGAAAGGCACAGGTCAACGGGCTCTTAAAGGTCTCTCAGGAAACACGATGTGCTGGTGCTAAGCTGTTGCCTTGGGTGCGACTGTCTGATCTGGACCACGGGGCAGGCTGGAGGCCCAGTCATGTTTCTTTAGAAAAAAATATGCAAGTGTCCCGTTGTGGATGATAAAGCAAAAGATCCTGGGTCTAGCCCGAGAAACACTGATGTGATTCTTCTGTAATTCTCAGGGTTTTAATGATGAATAATTAATTAAAATCATGATGGCTATTAATAAATGTAAAACCCAACGGAGAGTGTTCAATCATGACAGTGTTATGTCAGACAAAAAATGGACTTCCTCTTTCAAGGGGAGTGAAGTTTCTCTTGGGACATTCCATTCTCTGAGGAAAGCCCCTGTTCCCTCTAGGCCCCTATCCATGTTTTAGTGTCTTCGGTTCCAGTTCAATTTTGGTTTTTGCATTAAGAAGTGAATAATAATATCAACAACAAAATCAATGCTAACCTCTTCTCTAGGGAAGGATGCTGAAGTAACTCTTGGCAAACAGGTATTAATTAGGGTCTCTGAGGAGGGCTTGCCTTGCCCCGCCGTGGCTCTGAGCTGGGGCTTCCCTTGCTGTCTTGCTGCCCCGAGGCCCTGCAGGCAGCTGTAGAAGCAGAAGTGAGCCTGAGAGAGGCGGCTGGCCGTGCAGGTGCAGTAGGTACGGATGGATGGCATCCTCCAGCGAGGGATGATTAGGGGTAATCCCGCTCTCCCCTAGATTCTAGTCCTCATGGTCATTTTTAGTATGTCTTGATCAATATTCCCACTACTATAATCCCAGACAACCAACCACACAATTTAGAGGAAGGAAGGTTTATTTATTTGCTCTTTTTTTTTTTTTTTTTGTGGTACTGGGGTTCCTGGAAACCCTTCTACCTCCGGGCTACACTCCCAGACCTTTTTTTATACTTTTTATTTGGAAACAGGGTCTCTTAAGCCAGTGTGGCTGGCTTCGAACCTGCACGATCCTCCTGTCTCCGCCTCCCAAACGCGGGGATTACAAGTGTGAGCCACCATGCCGGGCTATTTGCTCTTTTTTTTTTTTTTTAATTTTTGATGGAGATTCCTGGTTCAGTCTATGTCAGGCCAGGGTCTACCAAGCTCAGGGTATGGCGGCGGGAAGAGAGTGAACGAGCTCGCTCTCACTTCATGGGGTCTGGAAGCAAGATAGCAAATAAGCAAGGGGATTCAAAGACACAAGGATAATCCCTAAAGCCACACCCTCAGGGACTCATCTTCTCCAGCCACACTCCATTGGCCGAGGTGACCACCCAGTAAAGCCATTACAATGGTTTATCCACTAATGGGATCACCACCCTCAGGACTTTATATCAACCCCGAACACGAATACGTGAGCTCTTCAGGGGCATTCTATCCCTAAATATACCAAGGGGTTTACGAAGATTTGGAGATTCTGACTACAGTAGTACATAGAAGGAAACAGTAAGGGCCCCTGGGTGTGTCCTTACGCCACGTGAGCTAGGAAAGAAGGCCCAAGCTGCATCTTACACCAGTCCTCTCAGATGCCAAGGAAAAACATGATTATTCTACCGAGACGAAACGATGTTAGTGTCTCAGACTGTGTTAGCACTTTTGGACTGGAGTCATCAACTATGAAAAGCGAGGGTCTTTTGTTTGTTTTGGGTTATTTTTTAAGCCATGAAAGGTTTTAAGTGATCTTGGTTTGTTGTCTTGGGTGGACTTTCCTTGGCAGAGCTAGGAAAACACATGGGTCGAGTCAAACTATTCCAGACAAAGAAAATAAGCATAGGAGCTCAAAGATGAGTGCACACAAGCAAGGCCTGGCCTGTGACCAGAGCCCCGAGGGCAACGTGCGGGGCGAAGGCTGCAGGTCGAGAGGAGTAAGCAGCTGTGTCCGCTTGGGTGTCTTCCCAAAAGGACTGCTGTTTGAGTCGCTTTCCATTGCTGTAACCCAAATATGCAGCAAGAACCACTTAGAAGAGGAAAGGCTTATTGGGACGTCCAGCTGAAGAGATTTCTGTCCAACAGGACCAGCTCCAAAGCGTGATGGCGGCTGGGGGCTCCCTGGTGGTCGCTGCAGAGTGCATAGCAAAGGAAGGAACATGGCTCTCAAAACATGCAAAGAAGAGAGAGAGAGAGAGAGAGAGAGAGAGAGAGAGAGAGAGAGAGAGAGAGAGAAGGGAGAGACAGAGAGAGGGGGGGAGGGAGAGGGAGAGGGAGAGAGAGAGACAGGGAGAGAGAGAGACAGGGAGAGAGGGGGGAGGGAGGGAGAGGGAGAGAGAGAAGGGAGAGAGAGAGAGAGACAGAGAGAGAGAGGGAGAGAGAGAAGAGGGAGAGGGAGAGAAGGGAGAGAGAGACAGAGACAGAGAGAGAGAGAGGGAGAGGGAGAGACAGAGACAGAGACAGAGAGAGGGGAGAGAGAGAGAAGAGGGAGAGGGAGAGGGAGAGGGAGGGAGGAAGGGAGAGAGGGGGGTCCACAGACACAGTCTCCAAGACCACACCCCCAATGACCCGCCCACCTGTCTACTTTACCACCTAGTAAATCCATTCAAATTATCAATCTAAGCTGCGGGTGGGGGCACAAGCCTATAATCCCAGTGTTTGGGAAGCTGAGAAGGGAGGATCACAGGTTGGAGGCCGGTCTCAGTAATTCAGTGAGACTCTCAGCCATCTAGTGAGACTCTGTTTCAAAGAAACTAAAAAAGGGCAAGGGGTATATCTTGAAAGTAGAATGGCTTAGAGTAACACACACACACACACACACACACACACACACACACACACACAATCTGCCAGTAGATTTATCCACTCATGAGATTAGACTTTACCTCTAAGTGTGTGTGTGTGTGTGTGTGTGTGTGTGTGTGTGTGTGTGTTACTGGAGATTGAATCCAGAGGCATCTACCTCTGAGCAAAATCCCAGCCCTATTTTATTTTGAAACAGGGTCTCAGTAAGTGACGGAAGGCCTCACTAAATTGCTGAGGCTGGCCTCAAACCTGCGATACTGCTGTCTCAGCCTCCCAAACACTGGGATTACAGGCAGGTACTATCATGCCCAGCTCAAGTATTCTACTCTTTAAGGCTTGGAGACATTGTTGATAGTCATAACAAGAGGGTGTGACTAGAATGCAGTAGAAACCAGAGATGCTTCTAAACATTGTCTGATGCGCAGGGCAACCTCCAACAATAAAAATGTACTCCGCTCAGCTGCAAATGTCAGTAGGGCTGAAGCCGAGAAACCTGGGATTACCATATGTTCAAGAGCTCATGGAAGATCGTGTAACTACTTCTGACAGTTGGGCAGAGGTTGATCTCAATTCTCTGATGCCACCACTGACACCTCTAATGATCTGGCTGACTTTAATGCTTGAGTTTCTTCTTGTTCCAATTTTAGTACATGTGCTGCTGAATCGGGCACTGAAAGCCTTCTCTTTCAACTTCTGTTCTTTATCATCTCCTCTTTTCCCACTTAAAGAAAAAGAAAAAGTTGAGAATTTGACATGACTTTTGGGCATGAGGACCTTCTAGAGCTGTGAATGGATACTGGCCAGAGTAGTATTTTGCTTGTTCAGAGACGGTTCGTGTGTGTGTGTGTGTGTGTGTGTGTGTGTGTGTGTGTGTGTGTGTGTTGTGTGTGTGTGTGTAGGGGGGATACTGAAGATTGAATCCAGGGACATTCTACCTCTGAGCTGCGCCTCCAGCCCTATTTTAATTAATTAATTAATGTTTTGCAGTACTGGGGATGGAACCCAGGGGCATTCTACCTTCAAGCTACATCCCCAGCCCTATTTTTTTATTTTTTATTTTGAAACAGGGTCTCACTGAGTTGCAAAGAGCCTCACTAAGTAGCTGAGGCTGCTCGTGAACCACCATCCTCCTGTCTCAGCCTCCCGAATGCTGGGATTACAAGCATGCGCCACCATGCCCAGCTAATTTATTTATTTTTGAAACAGGGTCTCCCTAAGTTGTAGAGAGCCTAAGTTGCTGAGGCTGGCCATGAAGCTGCGATCCTCCTTTCTTTTTTCTTTTTTTTTTTTTTTGGTGGTACTGGGGTTCCTGGAAGCCCTTCTTCCTCCGGGCTACACTCCCAGACCTATTTTATATTTTTGAAACAGGGTCTCTTACGCCAGCACGGCTGGCTTCGAACCTGCGCGATCCTCCTGTCTCTGCCTCCCAAGCGCGGGGATTACAAGCGTGCGCCACCACGCCCGGCATGCAATCCTCCTTTCTTAGCCTCCCAAGTGCTGGACATCTGAGCTGGAGGCATAAGTTTATCTAGAGAGTATGAATAAGAGAAGAAATGTTCAAATGGATGACAGAAGAAATACTGGATATGGATTTGTCATTTAGGGGCAAGCGCCAACCCACAGACTGTTTGTACTCTGAAAAGCTCATCTGGCTTCTGAAAAGATGGAGAGTGCAGAGAAACAAATGTGATTGGTTGATTGCTGGAGAGGACCTTCAAAAAGTCACAGTTCGACGCTCTCATTTTAAAGAGTTTGAAAATGCCGGCCCGGAAAATTTGCTCGTCGTGCCCAAGATCACCGGTCTCGGGACTTCCCAGGTAACTGCCAACCATGCTGTGCTGCCCCAGAGGAGGACAGGAAAAACAAGGACACGGCGATGGCGGGATGCAGAGGGGATGGGGCTGGCCGCTCAGGGGACTGGACTGCAGGAGGGAGAAGAGGGACTGAAGATGAGAGGTCCTTGAGCAAGGGGCAGAAAAGGCACTGCCCAGTCTGGGTCCCATCCTGCCTATGGAAACAACACAGGTGCGGGGTGAGGGGGTGCGGGATGCCCCAAAGATGCGTGTGTACATGGAGACAGAAGACATGTCTGCAAGCTCTTTTCAAAACGTTAGCCGACGTCATAAACCCATCACTGCTTTCTCGGCTCACAAGAATTCATTAACGTGTGTGTGTGTGTGTGTGTGTGTGTGTGTGTGTGTGTGTGTGTGTGTATGTGTTACTGGGGATTGAACCAAGGGGCATTCAACCTTTGAGCTGCACCCCTAGCCCCCTTTTAATTTTATTTTTGTTTTGAAAGAGTCTCACTAGGCTGCTGAGAGTATCCGTCTATTGCTGAGGCTGTCCTCGAACCTTCCTGTTTCAGGTTCCCAATACTAGGATCACAAGCATGTGCCACCACGCCTGCCAGCATTCATTAATTAAATTTTTTTTTTTTTGCTGTATGGGAATTGAACCCAGGGTATTCTACCTCCAAGCTATACCCCCAGCCCTTTTTAAAATTATTATTTTAAAACAGGGTCTCACTAAATTGCAGAGGGACTCACTAAGTAGCGGAGGCTGGCCATGAGCCTGTGATCCTCTTGTCTCAGCCTCCCAAATGCTGGGATCACAAGCCTGCACCATCACGCCCGGCAGAATCCATTAATCTGACAAATATTGGCCACACCGCTATTTTGTGCTAACTGTCCTAGTCCTCGGGCTACCGTGGTGAGGAATACGGACAAGGAGCTTCTTTCTTTGGACTGTGCTGTTCAGTGAGACACATAAAAGGAAGGAAATAATTCTGATCACATTCAAGGCCGGGAAGAAAACAATATAGCGCACAGTGAGAGCAAGCAAAGGGCTCGTCTTTGACTCGGGCGGTCAGGAAAAGCCTTGTTGAGGACACGACATTGGGATAAGACCTCACAGTGGCAAAGAGCTGGCAACAGCGGTGTCTGGGTAGAGCCCTGCCCAGAATCAAACCTGCCGGGGCTGACAGAGAGCTACTGCGGTGCAACTCCACGCGCAAGGAGGGGCAGATGAAATGGGACCGGCAGCCATGGGCCAGGCACGTCCGTTTGCTGCCTGTGTTCAGCAAATACTAGGCACCAGCTCTGCGCGGGTCATTGCTCAGATACATACACGAAAAAGAGAAAGCCCTAGCTCAAGGATACTGCTCTCAGGAGGAACTTAGGAATTCAGTTGGGGTTCGAGAACACCCCAAACGATTCTACCGGTTAGACTGGAACCCCGACCAGGCGTGCCTGCGCTCCCCAGGAGGAAGGGGGCTTTGGTATCCATGCACCCAGGCGCCTACCACAGCCAGTTTACATCCTGACGAAGGGGTCACACACCCATCTGAGGCGATGAGGTGTGAGGTCGCAGATCCTCCCAAATAGGGGAGGTCAGGCCTGCCCCGGTGAGTCACCTGGCCCACCTCGCCCCGCTCCAGCCTTCTGGGTCTGGGTGGGTGGGGCAGGGCCGCAGGAATGTCCCGGCCTAAATCGGTCGTACTCAGAAAACCCAGGCCGGGGAGCCCCAAGATCAGGGCTCTGGTTAGCACCTGATTCATCCAGACAGAGCTCCGGCTAGCAACAGCCCCCCTTCCCCACACCACGAGTCGCCCCAGGGGAAAAGGCCAGCAGGGACCAAAGGACCACGGACCGCTGAGCCCACCGCGACTGCTCCACTGCGCCTGCGCGTCCCCGGGAGGCGGGGGAGGGAGGCGGCGGCTCGGCTCGGGCTGCGCATGCGCGCTGCGCTCCGGCGCGGCCTTGGGGGATGCGGACTCCAAGTCCCCGGGTGCGCGCGCGGGGCGGGAGCGCGCGGGGCCGGGCGGGGGCGCGCGCGGGGGGCGGGCACCCGCGCAGCGAGACCATTTCCCAGCAAAGGCTCCGGGGCCGGTGCCCCGCTGGCGCCGGGGAGTTCCGGGGCGGCTGAGCGGAGAGCCCTGCCATCCAGGCCGGGTCCTCGGAGCCCAGCGGGTCCCCCCACCCGGCCCCCGGCCCCGGCGGGGGTCACTTAGTGTTGTCTACACCGCGAGCACGCACTCTGCCCCCGCCCGCCCCTCCCGCGCCTCCCTCCTGTTGTAACATGCCATTAGCGAGCCTGCGACCTCAGAGCTAAGGGTGCTAGCGCCCGCTCTCAGCCAGCATGGGGAATGGGATGAACAAGGTAACGTGTCTTTGCGTCGTCTGTGCTGTTTTTGCCTCGACTGCCCAGCCACCCCCACCCCCGGGGAGGCGCTCGGGGTCTCGGGGTCCCGGCCGCCTCGCAGCGCAGAGGGGCTGCCGCTGCCCCTGCCCACCTGTCTCCCCGACCCGATCGGGTCTTTCACCTGCGACTTTGACCCGGGGTGCACTTTTCCTCTTGGGGGGAGCGGAGCGGGAGGGCGGGGCGGAGTGTGGGGGTCCGCGATCCCGATGTCTGCGTTTTGGGGGTGTTCCCGTACCCCACCCCCGGCCGGCTTCCGGGTAAGCCGCCCTCCCCTGACAGGCCGGCGGGTGAGCTTTGCGGCTGAAACAAGCCTTGCCCTTTAAAAGCGTCGACACTCGCTGTGCCTCGCTCTCGAATGGCTGCGGTTTCGGCCTCTCCCCTCCCCGTGCGTCCCAAAGTAGGCGCTTGAACCTCGCCACCCACGTCGCTCGTAAACGGGTGTCGCTGGGTGTCTTCTGTAATTTCCTCTTTTCCTCCCCAGATTTTTTTTTTTTTCCGCCCTTGTGCATAGAGAAATTGTCAGGGGCCTAAGAACATAGCTGGTTTTAAATAAGGGGATGGGGGGGGGTAAGATCCAGAGTTGATTTATCTTCGGTTCTATGGCTTCCACTCCAAGGGCAACCTGTTGGCGGGCCGCGGGTGCTCATCACTCCTCGGGAATCGGTGTTGTTTTCTGTGTCCCTGTTCTGGCCTCCACCCTCCGTTCTCCGGTTTCCTGCCTCCTAGGCTGGGGCGTGAGCTGCGTTTTCCTGCCCAGGGACACCGACTCGCCCCATGCGAGGCAGTCCATAGACAGTGACCAGGGATGGGTCTGTGTCAGCCTCAAGGCTGAGGGGGTTGTGATTTGGTACTTAACTGGCTCCCAGAAAATCCTCAGGAGACTTTTCAAAGCCCCCAACCAAGACGAGCACCCCCCTGCAGGTCTTTGGAATGGTCCTGGATCATCAGACTGTGGTCTCTGGCTTCATGGCTTCCTCCTCCGGTTGTGTTTCACCCGCCCTGGTCTCCACAGACACTCGGCCTCCATATTTGGTGGGCAGAACAGCCTTCTTTGCTTGCACGTAGAAGTCAGAAATGCAAGGTGGGGAAGGGAAAAAAATGTTGTGGCTGGGACCCTGCGCTCCCCCGGGGCATCTTCTCATCTGCCCTCCTGGAGTCCACTGCGCCCGGGATCCAGCTCTCTGAGAAGCCGTGCCCTTGCGCCGAAGCCATATAACTAAGCCAAGCCACCTCTGAATCCTTTCTCTCATCCCATTATGTAAAACCAGCTCCGTTCTCCCGCACTGTAACTCACTCATTTTGGTGATTACAATTATTTTATTTCCTTCCTTCCATCCTTCGATCAAGTTTGGAAACAGTCTCCCTCTCTCTTGGGTAGATACTTAGCTGCGTCCCCATCAGTACTGGAAACCATCAGCATCAGCGCCACGAGGCTTCTCCTTTCAAAGTTAGACCAATTAAAGTGTGCGGCGCACGCTTGCGGGTTCCGTTTGTGTCCCCTTTGCTGTGGTTGCACCCCGACTTTCCTTCGGCGGTCTCTACAGTTTTTCCCACTTGAGTTCTTCAGTCTCAGCCTCTTTCTGCATTTAATTTGTATCATTTTTTAAATGTTATAATTCACAGAATTGAGTTTAGGAATATAAATGATTGCCTACCCAAGGGGTCAAAACTCATTCTATGCTTTTCAGCAACAGCCGTATTGTTTATGAGTTTTTATCTCTCAAAGTGAGTAACACGTTCCTTGGCTATGTTATTATCATAATTATCTTGTATTTTATAGAGAGCCTTGATATTCAACGTAGACATGGGGAAGCATGTACGTGGAGATATTTGAGAGACTTTGTTTTAAACATGTATGGATCTGGTGTTTACTGTGGACCAGGTGTGCTGGTTGGAGAGAGGGAGGAGTCTAATGCAAATTAGAGGGAGGAGTCTAATGCTGGTTGGAGAGAGGGAGGAGTCTAATGCAAATGACCTTCATTTGCAAATGGTCCTTCATAGGTTATACCGTTAGTATAACCAGCGCTCGTCCAATAGAAATAGAATCTGAGTCGGGCGCGGTGGCGCACGCTTGTAATCCCCGCGCTTGGGAGGTGGAGACAGGAGGATCGTGCAGGTTCGAAACCAGCCGCGCTGGCTTGAGACCCTGTTTCCAAATAAAAAAGTATAAAATAGGTCTGGGAGTGTAGCCCGGAGGTAGAAGGGCTTCCAGGAACCCCAGTACCACCAAAAAAAAAAAAAAAAAAAAAAATCTGATCCATATCCATCATTTAAAATTTCTCAGTTGCCCTAAAAAAAGTAAAAAAGAAACAGGTGAAATTTATTTTACTAATATATTTTATTTAGCAGAATATACTTAAAAATTTTGTCATTTTAATATGTAACCAATATGTAAAATTATTCATGGTATATTACTCTGTTACTCTGTATGTGTGTGATATACTGAGGATTGAAGACAGGGACATTCTACACCTCCAGCCCTATTTTTTTTTTTTTTTTAATTTGAAGAGAGTCTTGGTAAGTAGCTGAGGCTGGTCTCGAACCTGTTTTAGCCTGCCCAGTACTGGGATAATAGATGTGGGCCACCATGCCTGGTTCCACATTTATTTTTTCCTACTGACTCTTCAGTCTGGTGTGTGTATTTTATACTGAAATCACTTCTCCTTGGGGGCTAGCCATGTTTTAAGTGCTCAGTAGCTGCTGTGGCTAGTAGCTACCATGCTTTATAGCACATTGTAGTGTGTGTGTGTGTGGAGGGGGAGGGAGGAAGGGAGGGAGGGAGGGAGGGAGAGAGAGAGAGAGAGAGAGAGAGAGAGAGAGAGAGAGAGAGAGAGAGAAGAGAAGAGAACACAAATACAAGGTGAAGGACTCTCAGTTCCAAAGGTTAAGACAGGTGAGTGAGAAAACTTTTTTTGTTTTTTGTTTTTTTCAGTCCTGGGGATGGAACCCAGGGGCATTCTACCTCCAAGCCACACCCCCAGTCTTATTTTCTTATTATTTATTTTGGAACAGGGTCTCACTGAGTTAAAAGGGCCTCACTAAGTAGCTGAGGCTGTCTGCGAACCACGATCCTCCTCTCTCAGCCTCCCAAATGCTGGGATTACAAGCGTGCACCACCACACGCAGCTCAGGAAATAGGTTTTTACAGAAACCTAAAGAGGGCATTCAGTCCAGACAACAGGCCCCCAAGGAAACAAGTTTGACTTGCCATCAGAAGGAATTACCCCAAATTACAAGGCTAGTTAGTGGCCAAGCAAATTGGCAGAAGCCAGCAACTCAAAGCCTTCACTAAAACTTTCCCACCTCTTACTGTGTACCATGTAATGGGACTTCCTGTTTTCCCCAAATGTAAAAAAAAAAGCAAAAAACGAGTGATTTTTGAGAATCAGTGGAAGGTGCTAACCATAGAGATGCTTTTTTTTTTTTTTTTTTTTTTTTTTTTTTTTTTTTTAAAGAGCATGGCATAAATAAAAACGAGTGATGTTCTTGGAACTAAGAACATAACTGAGTCTTTGTACCCTGAGGTTCTTGGGACAAAATTTCTTTCTCTATACCTTACGAATGGGTTTCCCATGGCTAAAGAAGGCTCATGAACTAAATGTGGCAGCTGGTGCCCTGATTATATCAGTTTCTGTGTAGACTTCTAAGTCCCCATGGTGACCTTTCCATCCCCGTGCCCCATCCTCTTGTGTATTATTCAGAGGGAAACAGCTCTCTGTATTCTGCCCAATTAAAGATGACGAGGGAATAGAGAAAGGAGGCCCAGCAGGTTGACCTGTTAGTTTTTTAGCTTTGTCTCATGGGCCTGCTCTTTAGAGCCTCATTATAAACCTGTGAGGTCAGGCTATCTCACCCGGTTTGTCCAGGTTGAGAAATTGAGGCTTGGAAAGATTAGACAGGATGACTAAGGCCCTGCTGCAGGGGAGTGGTAGAACCAGGTTCCCGTTGATTTCAAGACAGCAGAAGTCTTTCCTTTGACCTACTGTGTCATCTCGTCCCAAGTAAATTCTGAAGTTTTTACAAAAAACAAAACAAAACAAAACAACATGAAAAAGATCCCCAGTGTTTCTGGTTGATGGTCAAATGGGCAAAGTCACCTCCTCTCTCCCTTCGTGTCTGACCTTGAGAAAAGAGGGGGTAAAAGGCGGGCAAGGAAAACTGTGTTTTCATTACTTTTGTGCAAGTCCTACATAAGTTCCCTGTACTGGCCACAATTATAACCACCAGTGAGCTTCTGGTGTGCCGGGCCCTGTCCAAGTCTGTGTAGAGTAATTCATCTGCCCCTCACCTCCACCCCGTGAGTAGGTGCTGCTAATTTCATCCCTGATTTGAAGATTAGGCGCAGAGAGTTTTGGGACCTGCCAAAATTGCTGAGTGGTGAGTGGCGGAGCCTGGACTCAGAGCCAAGTGGGCTGGTTCATAGCCTCGCTTTGCCGCTAAGAGATCAGTCTAGTAAATGTCTCCGGTAAGACTGGGGTTAGACTAGAGAGGCGGCTGCATGCAAAGGTCATGTTTCTGTGGAGCCTCTGAAAACTCCTAGTTGACTCAAGGCTCTCTCAAGAATCTGAACCCCCATATCTTTGGGGGGAGGTCCTATACACCAAACTGTCCGCACCGTCATCTCGTTAGTCGTAAGTGCTATCGCGCCCTACTGAAAACAAAACAAAACAGAAGCAAAAATCTGGTCTCTAGGCAAGCATCGTGCCCGAGAAAGTGGCCCCAAACGCCTTCTCTTGAGCATTCCTTTATCTTGATCAACCTAAATTAATGGGCTAATGTGGGTGGGAGCCTTGACCTTCTAGGGCCGGATGTGAGGACCCTCTGGCTCTGACATCTTGCCCTCCACTGACAGCCAGGGTTGGTTCAGCTTATAGGGCATGCAGCTGCCTGGTCTGTGGCCTCTCCCTTCCTCCCTGTGTCCTTTGAAAGCATCCTGCCCGGTGGGAATGGATGCTCTCCTGGCGTTTCATGGGACACTCACACCCGGTGATGGGAGACCGGCACTTCAGCCAGTCTGTCTGTTTTCCATGAGAAGTCTCCTGAGAAGGACGAGATGACAGGACAGCCCCAACGGAGACATCCCCACCTCTCTGCTGATTCGCGGGATCACGAACAAGTCACACGTCATCATGAAAGTCACGTCATCTTCCTAAGCGTCACTTTTTCTTCTTGGGTTCTTGGACCCCACAACTAAAGGACCTTCAGCGGTTAGCTTAATCCAGTCTCCTTATGTGCTCTCAGTGGAATAATATACTGATACCTTTCCCCAGGTACTCCTCGAGTTCTTAAAAGAAGCAAATGGAAATTTATTGAATGGCATTTTTTTTTTTTTTTTTTACAAATGATAAAGTAAAAAAAAAAAAAATGCTGTGTTACTAAGTGCTTTTGGTTTTGCCCACATCAAGGCTCCGGGCGATCACATCAGGCCTTGGATATGATTGACACCTGTCATATTTTTTTATTTTTTATTTTTATTTTTGGTGGTACTGGGGTTCCTGGAAGCCCTTCTACCTCCGGGCTACACTCCCAGACCTATTTTTACATTTTTTTAAAATTTGGAAACAGGGTCTCCTAAGCCAGCACGCATGGCTGGCTTCGAACCTGCGCGATCCTCCTGTCTTTGCCTCCCAAGCACGGGGATTACAAGCGTGTGCCACCACGCCCGGCTGACACCTGTCATATTTAAGGAAAGACTCTTTTTTCCTTGGGAAAATAAGAGCGTATAGTTATGGAAGGAGCTATAGTTCAAGCGGAATGTGTATCTCTAGGCATAGAGAAGAACTCCTCAACAACCCCACTGCTGAGATTTGGGGCTGGGTGACCTGTGGGAACTACCTGGTGCATTAAAGGATGTCTAGTAATACCCCAGGACTTCACCCAGTAGATGCCAATGCATCTTTTCTCTACATTGTGACAACCAAAAATGTCTTCAGACATTGACAGACATTCACTGGGGGAAATGATTCTCGTCCCCAGGGGAGACACTGGCCTTTTGTCTTGGAATCTCCTGAGGCCTGGGTGGTATGGAACTGGACAGCGATTAGAAGGTAGGCCAGGGCTGGGCGTGGTGGCGCACGCTTGTAATCCCCGCGCTTGGGAAGCGGAGACAGGAGGATCGCGCAGGTTCGAAGCCAGCCATGCGCGCTGGCTTAGGAGACCCTGTTTCCAAATAAAAATGTAAAAATAGGTCTGGGAGTGTAGCCCGGAGGTAGAAGGGCTTCCAGGAACCCCAGTACCACACACACACACACACAAAAACAAAAAAAAACAACAACAACAAAAGAAAGCAGGTAGGCCAGGGCTGCACAGTTCCAGGAGCACTGCGCTGATGTGGGAAGGAGGCTGGAGGGTCTAGCGTTGTTTGCTGGCTGCTAAATGCCAGTTTCCACCTAGCAGCAGGTAACTTGGCTACTCTTGTAATTCATTTCACCCATGCAGCAAGTTGTCTTCACTGTGCTTGATCCTGTGGCGGGAAATAAATATGAAAGGCACACAGATTCTGCTGCCCACATTCCAGGCAGCTTACAGAGGAGGCTGAACACAGCCCCGGCCAGGGATGACGTGTGGTGCTCTCTGGTCTTCTCGCCTCGACACCACCCCCTGAATGTTTTTCCTTCTGTCCTTTTAATGATAAGTTTTTATTTCATATTCACAGAAGAGATGTTTAAAGCAATGTTGGAAGGGCACGCCAGGGTACTCTCAGGTTCTTCCCTTTATAAATGCAAACTGGTTCAGCCCATGGCCAAATGGCCTTAAGAAATTCTCAGTGACATTTAACCCTTCAGGGAATCCACCAAAGGTTTCCCCTTCATTCCTGTCTTTGATGACCAGAAAGTCCTTTCTGACCTAGGGAGAATTAAGATTCCACCCTCATCCTGCTTGACCAGTTTATCTCTTACATCTGGGTGGGGACTTGTGACGGGCCCCGCCCATCAGCCAGTAAGTCCGAGAGCTAAGATGGCGCTGAGCGGAAATCTTCCCCAGAGCACTTAGGTGGTAAACAGCTTTCAGGAAGTGACGACAAGAGCATGAGATACACGGGAACACCGCATGCCATAGGGCAACAGCCAATGGACTGGCTGTTGCCATGAGTTGTGCACGTGAACAGTCTGCTGATTGGCTGTTGGGCTCTATATAAGGGGAAGATTTCTGGGGGGAAAAAGAGAGAGAAGAGAAGATTTACGGGAAGAAGATTTGCGGGAACTGTACAAGAACCTGGGGTAATAAAACTGCTTGAGGAAGATCGTGTAAGAGTCGTCACTGCGCACGACAGGGACTCTTAGATTCCATGGCATCCTGAGGTACTAAGAGAAATGTTTAAAAATAAACTGAAAATATTTCCTGCCTTGGAAGCAGTCATTCCCTGGGGTTTACGTGTGCTTTTGTGGCTCAGGATTTGGTGTTTTGCATTTCTGTGTGGCAGAGCCAGTACACCGTAAGTGTGGATGCAGAGGATATTGATGAGGGGGAGCCCTCAACCCAACCGAGGGGATTGTTAGCCCGAGCTCCCAGGGTTTCCGCAGAAAGATCCTGTCTTCGTTACGTTTGCCCAGACAGTCCTGTAACAGAAAACAGTCTCCCTGGCCAGCAGGATGCCAGGGAGCCTCTATCTCTGTGGTTTCATCACTGTCAATTCACTGATTACTTCTTAGTGTGCCAGAGAACAAGGGAGATGCGCCCCGACATCATTTAAGTGTGGTTTGCCTCCACTAAAGCTGATGTTGAGCCTCAGTCTCTGATATTATGGTATTGAGGGGCGGCGCCATGAGGGCTCTGATGAATGGATGCGTGTTTTTCCTGCAGGAATGGGTTTTCTATCGAGGGTGTTTGGCCTCCTCTTCTCTCTTCTACATACACTAGCATACTCTACCATTGGGAGGCTCTCACCAGAAGCTGAGCAGATGCCGGCACCACGCTCTGGTACTTCCCGGACCTGAGCCAAAATAAACCTCTTTCTTTTATAAGCCACCCAGGCTCAGATATTGTGTCACAGCAATAGGAAGCAGACCGAGACATGCCCCTCTTCTTCAAGGTCAAGCAGAACGTAGACAAATAAATGAAACCATTTGAGGTACTGTCAACTATGGGGTGAAGAAAATAGATTGGTAGGGAGGAGGGTGACAGGGAGTTTGATGGTCAGGAGAGACCTGCCTAGAACCCGTCACCGCAGGGAGAACCCAGAGAACAAGAGACCACCCAGTAGCGGGTGGGGGAAGGACACCCCAGGCAGAGAGAAAGAACAAGGGTTTCAAAGGCCCAATGATCATTAAGGCCAATTTTGTGCTTATTCTTTTAGAGTAGTAGAATATTCCCAAAGAGCATTTCTAAGCTTTTTTCCTTCTTTCAGACCTATCGTTGCTCCCCACCAGGCGGTGATGATTCTACTCCTATGCTAGTCTTCCTTCTGGCTTGCTGTTCAGATCCTCCCTGCATCGACTGGACAGCCATGTTGTCCCAGAGGAGCTCTCTGTTCTTCTCCAGCCTGCTCGATGGGCCATCTTTCTGCTGGAAAACCATTTTCCATTTCATTTCCTCTTTCTCTGTACTCAGAGATGAAGTAGTAACGTGACCAGTTACTTCCTCTGCTGGAGGTAGTTGGCTGCATTCCCCCCCCCCATTGTCCCATCGGGGGTTCCAGTGTGGTATCTCTCTCTTATTGGGGTTCTTGTTCAGTGGATTTCGACAAATGGAGTCCAAGGACTAATAAAGCGTATAGAAATGAAAGTTTAAGTCAAGAAATAAAAGCAGACAAAATCAGCTCCCCCACACAGGGAGAGGGGCTCCCCAAAGAAAGTAACCATTGACGTTCTTGAGAGATGAACTTTTATACCTTACTTAGGTTTCCCATCTGCTCTTTTATGATTGGTCAGAAATGAGTGTTGGGGACCCAATCTCTTTTGCTCACTTTCGGTCCTACTTGAATCGTTATTATCTCGTGGTCTGGTGGGCTCTCATCTCCAGGGCACCTCTTGTCTGCTTACTTTCCCCCACAAGTTGTGTTCAGAATGCAGCCACAGAAGGGGCTGAAGGTTTGTTTTGATTTCCGCGGCCCTTGCTTGGTCCTCGTTACCTTGATGTCTTACTAACTTTCCCTGTTTCTGTTCTTTGTCCAGATGGCCTCTTTTAACCACTTCTGTCCCCAGGTCCCCTGCCCTGCCTCAGTAATGATACCGCGGAAGTAGAAGGGTCAGATCTTTGTACTCCCAAGCTTGGCTCACGAAGCTGGCTGGTGGAGGAGTTTACTTGTGGGCTTTTTATTTATTCTGCGGCAGACCAGCCTTGCTTGATCTTGTTTTTTTGTAATTCGATAAGGAAGAGAACTGGAATCTGACTACAGGCATGAGCGTGAGCAATCCGATTTCTCTTTCTCGTCCTTGAAATTCTAGATCACACGCCTGGTCTGGAAAATGGAGTTAAAAGCACATGTCACGACTCTGTGCTCTCTTGGCATGACTGAAACGTACTTTAGACCCATCTTTCATTATTTTTAGTAAGTCGCCTCTTCCATCTAGACTTTGCGTCTTTCCTTGAGCCTCTTTGGGTCACTGTTGGCTCCCACGCCACCTCCAGCACCACTGACGTTGCTGGTCACGGTTTACCACGTGGAAACCCACCCAGCGTAGAAATGGGCAACAGCTGATCTTTCTGGCAAAGCCTGCTTCAGGCCCGGCCAGCCACCACTTTATACGTTCCTTCATCCCTTAATCCACCTGTTTATTTGTTCATTCACTCATTGAAAAATAATTTATTTGAGCACTTGACCTTGGGGAGCCAATCAAGTTTAGAAAAAAAAAATAGAGAATCAACCCTCGTTATCCGTGGGCTCTATATCCACTGATTCAAACCAGCCACCATTGTACCACCAACACTTTTTAAGTATTAAGTAATTTAGAGATGAATAAAGTATACAAGAGAATGTGCCTAGGTTATATGCAAATATGATGCCATTTTCTTTCTTTTTTTTTGCGGGTCTGGGGGTGGAACCCAGGGGCATTCGACCTCCGAGCTACACCTCCTGCCCTATTTTTTATTCTGTATTTTGAAAACGGGTCTCACTAAGTTGTGGCGGGCCTCACTAAGTAGCCGAGGCTGTCCGCGAACCGCGATCCTCCGGTCTCAGCCTCCCGAATGCTGGGATGACAAGCGTGTGCCACCACGCCCGGCTGCCATTTTCTATAAGGGACCCGAGCACGGGTTTTATCATCCTCGAGATGTCCTGGAACCTTTAGGGATAACCCAGTGACTACTGTATTTTCACGTATACTGCAGGCAGCTGCTGAAGTCAGAGTCTGGATGTTCATGGACCACAGCCATCACACACATGTGTCTCATTTGTCTTCCACAGTATTTATTTTTTTAAAGTTTTCAGAAATTGGGCTATTTCCTATTAAACCTGGATGCTGTGTCTTTGCTGTGGTACTGTGGTCACCTCCTGGGATGTGGGTGAGGCTGGAGAAGGCACTTAGGGGTAGGGCTGAGCACATGTCATCCTAAAAGTCCTCATTGCCCAAGTGTAGAATACATTTCAGGCTGGCCCGTATCTCTTTTGTTATTATTGTTATTGTTATTGTACTGGGGATGGAACCCAGGGGCATTCTACCTCTGAGCTACATCCCCAGCCCTTCGATATTTTTTTGTTTTGGAACAAGGTCTCACTAGATTGCTGAGAGTGTCACTAAGTTGCTGAGGCTGTCCTCAAACCTTGGATCCTCCTGTCTCAGCCCCCCAGGCACTGAAATTACAGGCACTAAAGCAACACCACACTCGGCTCTGCCCATTCCTCTTGAACTGCAGGTTCTCTGAGTGTCACTGCCTCCTAAAAGCCCTCTGTGACCACATATGACAGGAATAAATGCTTGACCACCTGGCTGTCCTGCGACGCTGGTGTGAGCAGAGAATCCAGCCGAGCCAGCGGATGGAGCATCCCCAGCCCATACCCTCACCACGCCCCTCTCCCTCCACCTGTCATGTGCCCACATATGACAGGAATAAATGCTTGACCACCTGGCTGTCCTGCGACACTGGACAAATGCATGCTTATATCATCATCTGGTATAGTTGTCAACTGTCTGGGGATGGAGCCACATGCCATCACGGCTAAATAGAAAAGTTATTCTGACACTCGGTGAAAGTGGCCGGGAACTCTTTCTTACATAACGGAAGAGATGGGTCCAGGGGATCTAAATCCCGGGGGTGGGCAATGTTGACATGTTGGGGGTGGAGGGAGAGGGGCGTGGTGAGGGCGTGGGCTGGGGATGCTCCATCCGCTGGCTCGGCTGGATTCTCTGCTCCCACTAGACTCTGGTGGCCAAGGATACGGCTAGTGGTGAGGAGGACGGGAAGGAGTCAGACACACATTTGATCGGAGGGAGTCCTCGTCACCACCATCCCAGAGAACCTTTAGTATCTAACAGCACACCCTCATAAAGGCAGGGAGGCGCTGGGGAATGGGAAGCCGCGGATGCAAAGCTGTAGGCCCCCAGAAACTGCCCGAGAGCATGGGCTGGGCCCTTCCGCAGACCAACGCGCAATGCATCATTCTGATGTCTTCAAACAGGCGCGATGAAGCATCTCTCCCACCCTTCCTCCCAGGAGACTCCAGGAGACTGATTGTGTTTCAAGAAGGACCCAGAAAGTGCTTTAGCTCCTTGGCAGTGGACACCAGTGTTTTCTTCTGAGATACTGTTTCACGTGTCCTTAGCTACAGAGCTAACCCGGCCTGGCCCCTGCCCTGGCTTCCATCAGGAAGGTGGTAGGCTTCGGACACCCGTCAGACAGTCAGGGCTAATTTTGTGGCCCTGGGTATTGAGTCACCCAAGGCCGTCACCTGCCCCCCAGCCCCGGTCACTTCTGGGTTTTGCCTTTTGTTTTCAAAGTGTCTTTTTTCGTTCCCAGTTTGGTTGAGATGTCGTGTGGCATCTTGGTCTGGCCACACAGAGGAAAACCTTGTGGCTCTGCCTGGTGACTTCTGTAGTGGCTTGACCTGGGCTGTGGGTTTGTAGCCAGGCGGCCAGTGGGCAGGAAGATGCCCGACGAAATCAGAGAGACACGACCGCTGATATCATTTGGCTTTCTCCGTACAAGTGGACAAAAATAGGGACCCCGAGAGGCCTGGGCTGAGGAGGTGGGGTGGTGCTGACGGGGGGGGGGAGGTGTGGTTGGAGCTCCCAGGCATCTGCGATGCCTTCATCCACTTGGAAATCATAGCTGTGGGGGCCTCGATGTATTTTTAGCTTCCAGAGCAGTGACCATACTTGGCTTGCACAGTGTCCCTGCAAAGGCACTGGCAAGATAGGAACTTTGGAGCAAATGTGTGTTCTAAGTAGCCTGTGTATGTTTATGTATTCACTTGGTAACTCTTCAGTGAGCAACTAGGCTTGGGGGCGCACGCCTGTAATCCCAGTACGTGGGAGGCTGAGACAGGAGGATCTCAGGTTCAAGACCAGCCTCAGCAATGTAGTGAGAGTCTCAGCAACCTAGCAAGACCCTGTTTCAAAACAAACAAACAAACAAACAAACAAACAAACACAAACAAATAAGAAGGGTTGAGGGCTATAGCTCAGAGGCAGTATGTCCCTGAGTTCAATCTCTAGTACCAACCAACCATGCAACAGCAGCAGCAGCAGCAACAATAACAAAAACTTTAAACCCTTTATTGAGTGATGACTACACGGGCCCAGAGCTGGGAGCTACCCAAGGGGCTCTCTGGCCCAGCAGAGGGAAGGGCCTAGCCACGCCACAGCATCACCGAACAGGGGGGGCACAGGGCTGTGTGTGCTGAAGCTGTGCCGCCACCCCAGCCTTGGGCTCAGGGTATGAGTTAGCTGCCTGGGGGTGGGTACAGCATGTTGCAAAGGCTGCAGGCCGCAGAGTATGGGCTTGCCGGGGCCCAGATGAGCGCACAGGAGGGGAAGGGTGGGCAGGAGCGCAGGGGTAGTGGACTCCCAGAATGCCCCAGAGCGCCGAGGAAGGGCGGCACTAGAGCCCGGTGTTGAGCTCAGCGAGCTGATGGGCCCCGTTGTGGAGCTGTCTGCGGGCCTCTGGGGCAGCTTTGCTAGTGGCTGTGGGAAGGCTGGAGCCTGAGGTGGAGGTGGGGGTCCCTCCCTGGGTCTGGGGGGGCTGGGACGTGGGCGTGGCAGGTGACCTCCGGCATCTGCTCGGGTGAGCCTCCAGCTCCGCGCAGCACCGTCCCCTTAGGGTCGGCGACACTCACGTCCTGTGTCTCTCCTAGATCCTGCCTGGCCTGTACATCGGCAACTTCAAAGGTGAGTTTTCTCTCTCGTTTTAATTATCGTGGTAAAATTTGCACCCCCCCAACACTTGCCATCTTAGTAACCGTGTGTAAGTGTGTAAGTGTGGCCAGTCAGCGGCGTTCAGGAGTCCCATGATTGTGTAAATATCACCACCACCCATCTCTAAAATTTTTTTACCTCTTTCCAAAATGAAAATCTGCACCCATGAAACACTAATTCTCCATTTCTCCTCCACAAGCCCTATCACTGCGAGTCATGCAGAGGAGTTTTCCTTGTGGAAATGGTTTATTTCACCTAATGTTCTATCTAGTTCATGCATATGGTAGCATGTGTCTGAATTTCCTTTTTTTTTTTTTTTTGTGGTACTGGGGGTGGAACCCAGGGACTTTTCTACCTCCAGGCTACACTCCCAGACCTATTTTATACTTTTTTTAAGGGGTTGTACTGGGGTTTCTGGAAACCCTTCTACCTCCGGGCTACACTCTTAGACCTATTTATATATTTTTTTATTTGGAAACAGGGTCTCTTAAGCCAGCACGGCTGGCTTCGAACCTGCGCGATCCTCCTGTCTCCACCTCCCAAGCGCGGGGATTACAAGCGTGTGCCACCACACCGGGCTATTTTATACTTTATTTGGAAGCGAGGTCTCAGTAAGTTGCTGAGAGCCTCACTCAGTAGCTGAGGCTGGCTTCGAACCTGTGCGATCTTCCTGTCTCAGCCTCCCAAGTGCTGGGATTACAAGCATGGGCCACAATGCCTGGCTTGGAACTTGGGATCAAATCAGGGATGCTCTACTTATTTATTTTACTTTATTTATTTATTTATTTATTTATTTTTGCGGTACTGGGGATGGAACCCAGGGGCATTCTACCTCCAGGATATACCCCCAATCCTATTTTTCTTTCTGGTACTAGGGGTGGAACCCAGGGGCTTTTTATACCTCTGGGTTATAGTACCAGACCTATTTTATATTTTATTTGGAAACAGGGTCTCTCTAAGTTGCTGAGAGCTGCACTAAGTAGCTGAGGCCGACTTCTTCGAACCTGTGCGATCCTGTCTTAGCCTCCCAAGCTCTGGGATTACAATGCCCGGCAGAATTTTCTTCTTTTTAAAGCCTGAATATAAATATCTCATTATGTGGTTTCTGTGCATCTGTCCATGGACACTTGGGTTGTTTTAAGAAAGAAGTAAGTTCACACTTTTGTGTGTGTGTGTGTGTGTGTGTGTGTGTGTGTGTGTGTGGTACTGGGGATGGAACCCAGGGGCATTTTACCTCTGAGATATACCCCCAGCCCTATTTTTTTATTATTCTTTATTTTTGAAACAGGGTCTCACTGAGTTGCAGAGGGCCTCACTCAGTAGCTGAGGCTGTCCACGAACTGCGATCCTCCTGTCTCAGCCTCCTGAATGCTAGGATAACAAGTGTGCGCCAGCATGCCCGGCAAGTTCACTTTTTAAGAGGTCACCTCTAGACTTCTCGCATCTGACTGACAGACAAGTGTAGATTGAGTCTACACACAAGCTCTCTGGAAGGCCATCGTGCACACCGTGCCCGGCTCCTTAGCCAGCACCTGAGGGGTGTGAGCCGCCGACTTAATCTCTAATCTTGTGGAACACGATAATGCAGCCAGCAGAGAGTGAGCCTGAGGCGTGTTCAACGGCCGCAGAATTCATTGACATTTTTGCCTTCTAGTTTTCCAACTGTAGATAATAAATTTCCAGGAGCCTATTTTTAAAAAAATCATCCAAAAAACACGAGTGACAGCTTGGGGCCCGGCAGACGATCCTCATCTCACCGGTGTTGACTTTTCGCACAGTTCTCAGCTGATGGCCCCGTGTTTACTGACTCCCAGCAGCCAGATCTTGCTTCTTTAGCCTTCACACCTCTCCAGAACAAGGCAGAGGCTGCTCACCGAGCTCGTGTGCGTGGGGAGAAGACGCTGGGCCTCCTGCCTGGTGACATCCTGGGCTTGTATAGGTGGAAACACTGGTTTCTTAGCAGCGAGACGGGTGTTCTTCACAGGATGGACAGACCGAGGCAACTTGCCATAAGCCCTCACTTGTCTGGGGTTGGAAGGGGCCAAAGCTCACCATTCAAGTCCAATTCTCTTCTCTCCAGCAAGCCAGAACTGGAGCCGAGTCAGCGCGGCTCATGTCTATTTTCTGGCTGTTGTTTGAATTTTGGGGTTTAGATTCGGGCTGCTAGTGTATGCAGGCTTTATGATGTCCCCACATGGTGTTTATTTCCCTTCCTTCCACCTGCTGTGAGCTCCCAGTGCTGCTAATTGGCAAAGAAAACTGAGCAAAGGGAGATGACAGCTGCTAATTGCTACTCAAACATGTTTAAAAATACTCCCGGCGTCCCCAAATTAGTAGACGCCGTAGTTCTGAAAGCGCTTTGTGGTAGGCAGGCTGGGCTGCGTTAACTGAGCAGAGTATCTTCAGAGAGTGACTCGGTGAGCTATTATTGACTGCTTTTGTGGGGGAGGTCGTGTTCAGGTTAGGACTTCTTAGAAGTAGATTTGATCCGTGAGTATATTTGCAAATGAGAATTTTTGCTGAACATGAACCCAGTTCAGGACCTCTGCTGACGGTCTGTGAGCATTTTAGCCTGACTCACGGAAAGCTATCTTCTTTTACAGGGACGGGCCTGTGCCGCATTGAGAAGACATTTGAAACTCCTACTAAAACCTGTACCTGTCTTCTAAATGTTCAGGGGCACAGGAGTCCCTCACAGTTCCTAGATTCTTGCTTTGTGGTTATACCTGTCAAGGAGCCCACAACCAGCCCCTGTTCAGATGGTCGATGGTGTCTCCTTGCCTTCAGTTATCCTGATATTAGTATGTGATTGGGTTGTATTCCCTCTCTAATTTACCAAACACTTATCACACCCTAGATGGAAGGCATATTTAAAACCAAGGAATGAGCCAGGTGTGATGGTGTATGCATAACATCCCAGCAATTTGGGAGGCTGAGGCAGGAGTATCACAAGTTCGAGGCCAGCCCAGGATGGGGCTCAGTGGTAGAGTGCCTCTGAGTTCAGTCCCTCAGAAAATAATAATGAAAAGCTGGGCGTGGTGGCGCACGCTTGTAATCCCAGCATTTGGGAGGCTGAGACCTGGAGGATCGTGGTTTGTGGACAGCCTCAGCTACTACTTAGTGAGGCCCTCTGCAACTCAGTGAGACCCGGTTTCAAAATAAAGAATAAAAAATAGGGCAGGGGGTGTAGCTCGGAGGTCAAATGCCCCTGGGTTCCATTCCCAGACCTGCAAAAAAAAAAAAAAAAAAAAAAAAGAGAAAACAATAATAAAAATTAAAATTAAAATTAAAGGTGTGAGGGGCTGGGGGTCTAGCTTGGTTATAGAGCACTTGCCTAGCATGCTTGAGGCCCTGGGTTAGGTCTCCAGCACTGCAAAAAAAATTCAAAATGGATGAAACAGAGGAATTATAGTGCTGTACACTAGCAAGAGGCAGAAAGGAAAGACAGCGCCGTGCCTCTGCAGGGCTGTGACCTGTTCATCCCGCACGCTCACTGGAGACACTGTGTGCTGAGAGCTGGGCGTGCACAGGTGCCTCATCCGACAGGAGTCGGGGTCCAGGGACAGGCGGGCTACAGGAAGGGGTCCATGGCGGAGCAGCCGGCACATGGCAGCCTTGGCATCCCAGCCGCCCTTCTGCTCAGGAGCCAGTCACGTGCCCACAGCTGGGCATTCAGATTTGGACAGTAATGTGGGCCAGCCGAGAGCCAGGTGGGACCCGACTGGACAACAGGGTTCTGCTCCCAGCCAGCTCAGCGGCACACTATAGGCTGTCGCTGTCCTGAGAAACAGTAATACTCACGAAGCACGGACGCCTGGCCAGGCCTGCAGGCGCCTGCTGGCGGGAGCCTCACGGACAGCCAGCCTTTCTCCTCCTGGGAGACGAGCACAGCTGTCCTCTGTGTTTTAGCCTGTTGACTCCTTTAGCCACCCATCCAGTCTTCCATTTAAATTAAAAATGGCACCGTGAAGCCGGGCATGGTGGCACATGCTTGTAATCCCAGCATTTGGGAGGCTGAGACCAGAGGATCACACAGGTTCAAAACCAGCCTCAGCTACTTAGGTCCTTTGCAACTCAGTGAGACCCTGTTTCAAAATAAAGAATAAGCCGGGCGTGGTGGTGCACGCTTGTAATCCCCGTGCTTGGGAGGCGGAGACAGGAGGATCGCGCTGGTTCGGAGCCAGCCTCGCTGGTTTAAGAGACCCTGTTTCCACATAAAAAGTAAAAAAAAAAAAAAAAAAAAAAAAAAAAGGTCTGGGAGTGTGGCCCGTGGGAATGTATCCCAGAAGTAGAAGGGCTTCCAGGAACCCCAGTACCACAAAATAAAGAATAAAAAGTAGGACTGGGGGTGTAGTTCGGAGGTAGAATGCCCCTGCCTGGGTTCCATCCCCAGTACCCCCCCCCAAAAAAAGGTACCTTGAAATTGATGGTTTAAGCAATGTTAGGTAATACATGAAATTATCAACACTGATCTCAGCATCGTGTCTGGGGGAGGAAGATGGGGGATCCGAGGGCTGCGTGCATGGACACCCATCACTCGACACCTCAGGATGGCGTGCTGTCACAGTGGACCAATGAAAGTATGGCAGTCAGTGAATGATGAAAACCAAGACAGGATAAATCGCAAAGGAAACAAGCCTACTGTAACACAGCAAGCAGCAGAGACTTGCATATAGGAGAACGAGCCAGGCGCGGTGGTGCAGCCGTCCTCACAGTCCTTGGGAGGCGGAGACAGACGGGCCACAGGGGCAAAGCCAGCCTCAGCAACTTAGCGAGACCCTGCTTAAAAAAGAAAAAAGGGCTGGGGTGTAGTTTGGAGGCAGAATGGCCCTGGGTTCCATCCCCAGTACACACACACACACACAAAAAAAAAAAAAAAAAAAAAAAAAAAAAAAAAAAAAAAAAAAAAAAAAAAAAAGAAGAAAGAAAGAAAGAAAGAAAAGAAAAGGAAGGAGAAAATTAAGTCTCTCCCTTCTGACCCATTCTTCTCTCCTCTTTTTCTTCCCCTTCCTTCCTTCTGCCCTTCCTTTCTTCCATCCCTCTCGCTCCCTCCCTCTTGTAGCAGGGTCCCTTCCCTATCCCTCTGCACTCCTTCAACTTTGCCCCAAATAATAAACAGTTTTTCAATTCCTGGAGATTTTTCTACCACAAATGAAGCCAGGTGCCAGAGCCAGGTCTCGCTGCCACGCCGAGAGCCCCTCAGCTGCGGCAGCCTGTGCCCGCGGTCCTGCCCAGCTGCGGGGTGTGGGGGAGTGGGGAGCAGAGGGAGGAAAGAGCCCCCTGCCTGGGGTCTCTGCTTTCTCACAGTTTGCCACAGGCAGACGTGAATGCCAGCTGACAAAGAAAGCCCTCATTGTGCGAAGATGTTCCCAGAAATCTAGACGAGTGGGAACACGCCAGGCACTCCGTGTCGGTGCTGAAGTGCACGGAGGCGGTATTGGGGTCGCAGAGCTTTGCTCTGCGTCTGCCCGTAAGGTACACATTCCGGGTGAGATCCCAGTTGCTCAGATAAAGTTGAGTGGGGAAATGACCACACAGGAGGCTGAGGTGGTCTGCTCTCAGCTTAACCGGGGGAGCCGGGGAGGACGTGGTGGGTGGAGGAGAGCTGGGGTCAGGTGTCTTTGCCATCAGTGTGGAATTGCCAACATTCAGCAATGACCGGATTGAGAGGCTCCTGCCACAGCCTTGGGAATTCATATGATTGTGATAATAGTAGTGATGATGTATCTGTGTGTTTTCTGTTGCTACAGCAAAATACCTGAGGCTGGGTACTTTATAAACAAAAGAAATTCATTTAGCGCTCAGTTCTGGAGGACCAACTGCACGGCACCGGCATCCTGGAAGGGCCCCTTTGACTGTCACAATATGGTGGAGATATAGGAAGGAAAGTGGCCACTGGAGAAAGGGGCAAGTGTGCGAGGTAGCCTCGCTTTATACCAGCCTGCTTTCAGGAGAACGAATTCACAAGATCAGAACGAATTCAGAACTCTAGGGTTTACTACAAGGCACTAACTGTAGACATCACTGAATTATCTTCTCAGGGGAAACTAGAACGTAAAGCGAGATTGGAATCTCTTGCCCATTGGTCAGCACATTCTCAATTTGGGGGGTAAGGTTCTCTGGGCATGATTCAGCATCGGCCTGAGCTGCAGAGCCAAGCTGGGGTGGGGGCAGGTCTATTTAGTACAGAGACTTCCCTTGCCCTCCTCCTGCTGCCTGGCCCCACCGGAGTCCCTGAAGCAGTGTGGCAGGTGCTCTGAGAAACACTGACAAGGAAGTTCTTTCCTCGCAGGGGTCCATTTCTCTAGGGTGTGTGTGGACTGGGTCATTTCTAACGGTTGCTCCAGTATGGTTTTATTAGTTGTATTCAGAGGTGGTCCTGCTTGTTTTTTGCCAAACCAGCTCATTCCCCATGGCCACCCTAGCATATACCCTCGCCTTAGGACTGGGCTGTCCCTGTCCCCTTTATCTTATGAGCAGAAAGTGCATGGTGGCACATGCCTATAATCTCAATACTTGGGAGGCTGAGACAAGAAGATCTGAGGTTTGAGGCCAGCCTCAACAACTTAGCTGGACCTTCAGCAACTTAATGAAGCCCTGTATAAAAAAATACCAAATAAATAAACACACGAATAAAAATAATGTGGGCCAATCAGTAAAACAAACAACCTCAAATCCAAATATGATGGATGTTAAAGAGAATGGGGTGTACCGTAACCCTACATCCCAACACAACCATGGCTAATGTCCCTCTAGCTTTTTTTTCCCATGTGACTTCTAACTTGGAACCTTCCGGTTGGTTTTCTTTAGATGGGTTTGTAGCATTTGTGATTCCAAGTGGCTCTGAGTGGCTTAGGGGGTTAGAAATAGCATCAGGACACCAGCTGGGAGCAGGGCTCCAATGGTACCAGTTTCAATGCAAATTCTCTGGGTCTCCATGTTAGGATACCTCTGACTTTCTGGGGTTCTTCTTTTAATTTTTTTTTTTTTTGTGTGTGTGATATGAGGATTAAACCCAGGGACATTCTACCTCTGAGTTATACCTCTAGCCTGTCTCAGTCTAGATGTGGCCTTGCTTTTTATATCAGAGTCAAGAAATACCTGGCAGCTTCCTCTGTCTTCTATAATAAGAAGTCTTTTGTATTCAGGTTAGATTACTAATCATCGGGAGATCGTTTTTATCTGAAATATTGTAAATATCTTCATTGTTACGTGTTGTATGTAAACGACAGAGGTAAGGATCTTTGGCTTACACATGCTGACTATAAAACAGCCTCATAAAATCACTTCCTTTGAGCAGCTACCATCATGGTCTTAATGTTGATCAATCTAAGTGCATTTCAAATTTAACACTTTGGGGTCCAAAGATGTGCCAGTCAGAAGAAAATCTAAGCAAAATACATAAAGGCAGAAGCCCTAGATTCCTCAAATCTAGATTATTCTGGATAGAGCCAATGACCGCATTTGCTGGAAGAAATCTGCAAGTCACATTACGCTGTCCCCTGCCTTGATGTTAGGAGTCATTAACGAGCAGAGAACATTAACCGTCCCATCCCCTTTTCTTCGATGACAGATGCCAGAGACGCGGAGCAGCTGAGCAAGAACAAGGTGACACACATTCTGTCTGTCCACGATAGTGCCCGGCCCATGCTGGAGGTAAGAGCCACTGCAGGTGTGTGAGAGTGAGTGTGTGTGTGTGTTCATTTGTAGCTGGTAGGTGTGACATCAGTGAAGGCAATCACAGTGTCTCTGACAGTCTCTGACACCAGTGTGCTGTCTTGTGGTCATTGGCGGGATTAGTTTTGTGCTCAGGCCGAGTTTCTGTTTACGCCCCATCTGTGGCCTGGTGGAAGGGTCTGTTCGTTTTCTGATTGTATTACTGCTGTATTTTTAGCATGGCTCTCTTGAGTAAATGCCAAAGAATAAGCTGGTGCTCTGTTTCCCTCTGGAGCCTAAGGACATTCAAACCCTGTTTTTAAGATCAGGAATATCTATAGCTCATTGGTAGGGTGCTTGATTTTTTTTTTTTTTTTTTTTTTGTGGGTCTGGGGATGGAACCCAGGGGCATTTGACCTCTGAGCTACACCCTTCGCCCTATTTTTTTTATTCTTTATTTTGAAACCGGGTCTCACTGAGTTGCAGAGGGCCTCACTAAGTACCTGAGGCTGTCAGCGAACCGCGATCCTCTGGTTTCAGCCTCCCGAATGCTGGGATGACAAGCATGCGCCACCACGCCCGGCTTGGGTGCTTGCTTTGTATGTCTGAGTCCCTGGGTTCAATTCCCAACACTGCTGCCGGGTGTGGTGGCACACGCTTGTAATCCCTGTGCTTGGTAGGCGGAGACAGGAGGATCATGCAGGCTTAAGAGACCCTATTTCCAAATAAAAAAAGTATAAAAAATAGGTCTGGGAGTGTAGCCCAGAAGTAGAAGGGTTTCCAGGAACCCCAGTACCACCACCGCCAAAAACAAAACAAAACAACAACAACAACAAAAAAACCCAACACTGCAAGAAAAAGGCAAATAAATAAAATAAAACCTATTATTCTTACAAACTTTCCTCCCCACCACCTATTTTAGAACCCAAAGGAATCTAGGCTGATCATTTCCTGATTCCCCCCACCCTCTTTATAACAAGATGGAATATTTACTGTTTGAATTCAGGACTGAAAGACAGCAGAAAGAGAATTGTCCCTGGTAATTTTCCAGGGTTGCTCTGGAACAGAGACTGTCAGTGTAGAAGCTGCTGTTGTGTGTTAGTTTTTTGGGGGTAAACAGGGTGTGTCCACTTGTACACTAATTCCAGAAACCTCTTCAATTTTACCCCGATGGACGGTTTGAGCCGTTGGCCAGGAGTAAAATCTATTTCTGCTTATTAGCCTCGACACAGCCCAAGTTACCTCTTTTTAGAAAATATTGCATATGTGTTTTTCTAGTTTAGGGTGGGGTGTTGGAAAGGGAGGGGTGCCTTATTCTGAAAGAAATAATCCTGGTTCAAGCTGTTTTTACTGAAATTCATATTACGCAAGAATAGGTAGTGATTTTTTTTTATTTTAAATTTATCTAGCCATTAAGGCTGATAGATTTTGGTTAGTATATAACCAGCTAAAGCAAACAAGGATATAGAATAGTAAAGTATTCTATTAAACATCAGACAGTCCTAGGTGGTGGACAAGCCTCAGTGTGTCCTTTGAGACCTGGGAGCTCATACCTCCTATTGTTTTAGCGCCTAGTTTTTAGTTTAAGGTGCTTGAATTTGCGTCGCAGCATGATTCCTATCAGAACTTTGTTTAGCCCAACAGTTCTTTTGAAAAAAGTTACTCCATCTTTTAAAAATCTATTGGTTGGTATTGAAAACATAGCAAAGCTCTTGCCAAGTTAAAGTGCAAACTGGTCATGTTTGACTTCCTCTGAAATCACAAGAGGAGGCCTGAGGTTTCCTTTGTTTTAATAGACTCCTTAGAGGCTCTTTCAGCCCTGCCCACCAGGCCTGCTGTGCTGTTTTACCCTCCACAAAAAACATCTTTACACGAACATGGCCCTTAAATCTTTCCACATGGCAACATCAGTGTAGATATGAGATCTTGGTGTTAGAGATGAGTCAGCTCCAGCCCTGGTCTGTCTCACCTCCACTTTCTAGAAATCATGGCTGGCAAGTAAAACAGGAGAAGTGAATGTGGAGCCCAGTTTCTAGGCCCCTCTGGACATCTCAGAGTTATGGGGACAGAATAAAGGTTCGGCACTCTTGCAATTCAGACATGTATTTATTGAGTCTTTGTGAGCAGGGGTCCAGGATGTGTGTGCATGCGTGTGTGACAGACCACCTGTAAACCTCGAGGCATACCGGAGTCAGCCCTAAACTCAGATCTGGGATTCTCAAGACCTCTGGCTCCATTTCTCTGCCTACTGCCTTTTGTCTGAGGTAGAAATCCCAGCTGATTTCTTAGCATCTTAGAGATCATCTCGTGCGAGTTCCATCATTGTGTGGACAAAAAAACCTGAAGTTGGCAAATGGGAAGGGACTTACCAAGCCCCCACAACTGGTCTAGAGTGATAGGAGGCCAGGTCTCTTCTCCCAGGCTAGAGATTTTCCCAGCATGCCTCTCTGCCTTGGTCCCCTCCTAGCGTGGCTGATACACTGATGGCAGTATTAGTATTGCTTGATCAACTTTGAGGTTGACGCTTTTGTACTTTTACTAGAGTGTATGAAAGTGACTGTTTCCTGATATTGCTAGCACAGGATTTCATTCTTCTTTCTTTTTAGTTAACAAGAATTTTGTTTGGTTTTATTTTTATAAATGCCCCCCTCAATGTTTTCTTCCCTTTCTAAGTCAGTCGTTCCATTTGAAGGCAGGGGGTTAAATGCTTATTCTTGTCTTGAGTTCCTCCCATGTACTAAAGATGACAGAAGAAGTGAATTTATCCCAGTATCTGCCCTGGCATGTATTTTGGCAATTTTATGAATATTCATGATCACCACTGTCCAATGAGAGAAGAATCGTAGCTCAAGGCGAGGCGGCACATCCAATAGGAACAGAGTAGAAACAAAGCCCGGAGATCGAGGTCTCCCTCCGTCCTGTAAATTTGAAAGTGTTTGCAGTGAGCATGCATTGACCTGGGTCTTTGGCAAGCTGACCAGGAATTCGGAAATCTGGTTCGTGATGTTACAGCCAGAAGAAGGCTGGCAGAGAGGGAGAGAGAGAAAAAAAGAACGCCAGCGAGCCGAGATGTGACTTCCTCTGGGCGGCCCAGGCTTTACAGCACAATCTCGTTGCTCCTCCAAGAACTGTAAGCTGAGCAAAGCCAGTGACATTACCTGGGCATCTTATCACCCGCTAAACAGTGGCATAGCCAGGGCTAGAACTGGAGATATCGCACTACAAAGGCAAGGGTCTTTGTGCCCATCACATCCCTTTAGGACTGCACTTTGGTATCAGAACTTTGAAGCACGTGATATCCGTGCATTATGGGGAAAAATCATTGCTGCGTATGTTAATTTCAAATACAGAGTAAGCCCAGACCTGTCATTGTAGTGTTCAGGGTTATAGCCGCTTCCTCAACCTGCTCCCATGCTCAGGATATGGGTCTGGAAATTGCATTTCCTCAGAAGTCTTTCAGTATATTTGGGGGGGGGGCAGGAGGATGTGAGCAGGTGTCTTCAGTGTCATTGATTGCTGCACCTTTGAGTGGGAGTGAGAGCCCCTCGCTCAGAGAGGGCAGTTTTTAAAATCCGAAACCCGCTATTGTTTGTAGGTGCTGAGGAAGTGATATTGAGCAATAAAAGGTTTCTCCCTTCCCCTGAAAAAAGAAACAGAATTCTATCTTTCTAATGTACAAAATTTCAGAGTCCGTTTCATTTTTCATTCTATGTATCTAACCAGAGCACCTGCAGGAAGCAAAACTATTTTTCACTATTAACAGAAACGCTTTACAAAGCAGTCTCAGGCCTTCCCACGGCAGGCAGCACAAAACATTTTAATTTTGAAAGGATGCCTCATATAGATTCAGTAGAGAAAATGCCAATTTCCTCACATGTATGCAACCCAGGATATTATATGTAAGCCAGGTAAATTTTATGAGCTGGAATGCAGCTTGGGTATTTTCTGTTTTTTTTTTTTAATATCTTGAACCATTGAAGTATGTATGTGTATTTTCAAATAAAAGAATGTTTTCATAGGCCGACGTACATTCTTGATGATTCTGCTGTTTTCTTTAATACTAAAGACACTGTTTTGAGGTGCTTGTGCCCATAATTTGAATTCGTGAGTCTCGCTTGGAGTTGGCCACTTTGAGTTTTAATGTGTGCCGTAGAGACCTAGAGGTCTGCAATCTTCACTTATTTATAAGCAAATTCTCACCATGATGAGATACCCGGTGGGCTTGGATGGTCCAGTGCTTTCAGCCTTGGTCAGTGCTCAGCAGCTGCATGCACCTGAGACTGAGGACCCCCCCCCAAAAAAAAGGGACCCTGGTCCCTGCTGTGTTTCTCTCTGGTGACCCTTCCATTGCTGTTAAGCCAAAGATTTGCTGGCTTCCCAAATATAAAGCAAACCAGAGCTAGGAAGGGCAAGTGGTACTTATAGTTTAAGAATGCTGACTCCTATCCACTCTGCTTCCCTCTTAGTCTCCCCGTTTTTAAATTTTGATTAATATGTATTGATTGTACCTGCTGATGGGGCTCAGTGTGATACTTCAACACATATATTCAGTTTGCACGGATCAAATCCAGTCTTCCTTTATCCATCCTCCCTCTGTCCCTTCCCAGCCTCTCATAATCACCCTTCTACACTCAGGTGGGTTTAACTTCCACATACGTGCGAACACGAAGTGCCCATCTTTGTGTCCTCTCCTCCTTCCTCCTCAAAGCTCAGCCCCAGCTCTTCTTCCCCTGAAGAGAGACTTCAGTGGTTCGTCGAGGCATGAATTATCTCTGCTCTGTGAAAGCCCTTGCACTACTTCAGTTACCTCACTTCTGTTTGCCATTCCGAGTCTTCCTGGCCCCTGTCAGTTTGCTGAGCTGCTCTGCAAGCCCATAGCAGCTGGGTGCCACCCTGGGGTTTCTGCAATCCCTGCAGCACTCAGCTTGGATCTAGGACTTGGGGCCCGCTCTCCGTGGATGCTTGCTAATGAACAGAGAGCCCTGTGCATTTTGGCTCCATCCCAGAGTGAGAGAACCTGTATTTGGTCTGACTGGAGATGTGTCAAGAATGAGCTGTGAATCCTAGGTAATTTAGGAAGCCTCAGGGTCTGTGACTGTGATGCACTCTCCCTGCGCATGGGCTGATGGTTCATGTCCTCGTTCCTCAGGAAACACTGGCATAGGTGGACGTGTGGTTTTATGGAGTTACTGTGGCCTCTAGCCCAGAATGATCACCTACTACATTATCATAACCCAGCGCACCCTGCGAAGCTTCTGTGATTCTGACTGCTCTGAGATTCATGCTCTGGCCTGTAAAGGGAGAGCCCGTGGCCAGTCGTCCTTTGCTGGTGGCCACTTACCCTTAAGGTGTCACCTCCTGCTCTGCCCCTCCTTCTGTCACCCACATAAGTCCTTAGTGCTCAGGACCCAGAGCTCTTCCTGCCCAAGTCATGGAAGCCACAAGTCACTCACTTTTCTCCTGGATTAAAGCCCAAAAGCCTATACATTTTATACACACAGAGGTGTACAGATGTTCGGGTGTATAGAAGTTCATGGAAGCTCTGTTGGTAACGGCCAAAAAATTGGAGCCAACTCACCTTTCTGCAGAAGGATAGTGGCCAATTATGGTTTATCCATATTTTAAAATACTTGGCAGTAATTCCAAAAGAAGAAGAAAATTTCCATGTGTTTAGAGGGAACAATCATTAAGAAAAAGAAATAAGTTGTAACATAATACTCATAATATAATCTCATTTATGTAATTTTTTTTTGTGGTACTGGAGATTGAGCCCAGGAGTGTTTTACCTCCAAGCTACACCCCTGTCCCTTTTTATTTTTTGTTTTGAGAAAAGGTTTCACTAGGTTACTGAGAGTTTCGTTAAATTCCCAAGGCTGGTTTTGAACCTGAGATCCTCCTGTCTCAGCCTCCCAAGTACTAGGACTACAGCACCACCACACCTGTCTCATTTATGTAAAATTTAAAATCAATGATGTATTTTTGGAGCTGCCTATGTTAGGATGTAAGTGCACTGATAAGGGTTTGAAAGAACCATACCAGACTCCTAAGCATGGCCATTCTCTGGGGGAGGGAAGAGGATGGAAAGAGGGTGAGAAGGATGATTTGCAGTGTTTCCTCTATGTTTTCTTTTTCAATCCCTGAATATATTTGCCAAATGAGACTATTTCTTGGAGCGAAGTGCGGCAGGTGGTGGGGCCGTGCTCTTGGTGTCTGAGTATTGAAGTTCTGGCAGATGAGCATTCAGGATTGGCTGGAAGGGAGGCTGCGTTTGACACCACTGCATCCCATGAGCCCCTGTGCGGTGTGTGACATCATCCTTGTGGTCCATGGTGAATAGGGACAAAGAGAGTACACCCTCCACTTCATTCACATCTTCTTTATCATCAGAGGGAGAAGACAGCCCGAGACACACATACTGATGTTTTCAGCATCAGCACGCTCCACTGCTGTTTGATAGATTGGATATAAAGATGAACTTATGTCCTTTTTTTGGGGGGGGCAGTGTCACAGATTCCCCTAGTGATGGCGGCTTGAAGCCTTAGGCAAGATTTTCTATTTGGATTGACCATTGTTTCCTCCGGTGTGGGCGATTTTGGTTACCTCACCGGTCCTGTAGAAACACCAGACTAGAAAGTTGCTGGTGAAATCCAGGACCTTTGAAAACAAGTCATGGTTTGGCCTGGAGTGGTTTTCAGCTGGATGGCTGTTTCCAGCAAATCTCGGTTGTTTTCACTTCTCCAGGAGCGTCTCTTTGATGTTGCCCGAGAACCCGTGGTACCTACTCCACCAGAGGCTTGCAGCAGCTCTCATGTGTCAAGGCGAATTTGTTTGAAGCCAACCCCAAACTTAAATAGATGTGACTCAAATAGAAATGATGATGGTGGGTATCGAAAACTGTCTAGTAATCGCTCTTTCTCGAATCAAGCTCTGAGTTTCTTGTGTGTAGGCAGCCCCGTGCCTGAGAGGGTGGTTCCATCTGCCTGGCGGCCCTTCTGCCACCAACCCACTTGCAAATGGAGCTCTCGAAGGAGAAGTGCAGCATGCATGGATTCAAAGGACTTGAAATCTTCTGGCATTGAATTGATTCTAGGGAGGAAACTGTATAATCCGTCTCTAAATGAAAGAACTCCGTGTTTCCCGTCCTTTGGCCTGGTTTTCTAGCGGGACCTTGTACTTTATCTGTGGACTTTCTCTTGAGTTGCTCATTCTGCCCAGCCTCTCCACGTAACTGAAGACTTTTGTGGAACTCTTTTCCTGATTTGTTTTTCCTTCAAGTCCTGCTCTAGTTTCCTGAATATTTCCCACTAGGCCCCTTCTTGTCCCGGTTCTCCCGACTCCTTTGCACCATCATGGCTTAGGCGTGTGCTGAGGACGCTGTTCTTAGAGGGGATTTGCCCGGTTTCATCCTTCCCAGTCCTCAGTAGTTATCAGGTGAGTGTCAAGATCTGCCAGGAGACGCTGGCGAGGGAGGATTGCAGGTTCGAGACCATTGTGTGGAACTTAATGAGACTCTTTAAAAATAAGAAACAGAATAGGGCTAGGAGTGGGGCTCAGAGGTAGAATGCCCCTGAGTTCACCTCCCAGTAACACATACACACACACACACACACACACCTGCCAGGACCTCTTTATTGGGGGTTATCTGGGGATGGAACCCAGGGGCATTCGACCTCCAAGCTACACCCCCTGCCCTATTTTTTATTCTTTATTTTGAAACAGGGTTTCCCTAAGTTGTGGAGGGCCTCACTAAGTAGCTGAAGCTGGCGGCGAACCGCGATCCTCCAGTCTCAGCCTCCAAAGCATATGGTCTCCTCTGTTCTGATTGAAGAGGGGTATGTATTGACACAACCACAACAAGACTGCACGCTGGTGCTGAAATGGCGGTGAGGGCTCTCCTAGTCTACATTGGTCTGCTTACCCACAGGCCGAGGAATCTGGGGAAGAGATTCTGTAGAGGGGTGTTATCTGGGTATGGTGGCACACGCCTGTAATCCCAGTACTTGGGAGACTTGAAACAGGAAGATCGCAGGTTCAAGGCTAAACCCAGAGACTTAGTGAGACTCGCAGCAACTTAGCAAGACCTTGTTTTTTGTTTTTTGTTTTTTTTTTTTAAAGGTGGGGGGATGTAGCTCAGAGGTAGGATGACCCTGGGTTCCACAGCACCAGAGAGAAACAGACAGACAGACAGACAGACAGACAGTAGAGGTGGGTGTTGAAGCAGCCTCATAAAACTAATATGATGTATGGTTTGAACCAGTGGAGATGGAGGGGGAAGGGTGTGTCTCCAGTAGGAGCAGCCCATCAGGGCTCCAGAAGCAGTACCGAGTCCCGGGGGCATAAGGGATGCCCCAAGGGGAGAAGATGGTCCAGATAGTGGGACAAGAGTGGTGAAATCAATCTTTCTTTCTTTCTTTCTTTCTTTCTTTCTTTCTTTCTTTCTTTCTTTCTTTCTTTCTTTCTTTCTTTGGCAAAATTAGGAGTTAAATACTTGTTGAGCAGCTACCTTGAAGAGAGGATTAGGGATGAAAAGCAAAGAGAAAAAGGAGTCCTATAGTAAGAAAAGACAGGTTCCTAAGTCCTTACAACACCACAGAGTTGCAAATGCATGCCAGAATTCCCCAGGGCGTCACCGGAAAAGTGACAGTCGGGTGTAGCCCCGAGTGGAAAGAGAAGTCTGTGGGCCCTGGTGATGAGGAGGGACAGTTGACGTGACGTGGGATGTGGTCTGTGTAAGGAATACGGCACGTGCAAAAAGCACAGGGGGTGTTGGGGCGTGGGGTGTGCAAAGGCAGGGTGTGTCCCCGCGCTAAGGGAGGTGGAGCAGGTGTGCGGTGGTCAGGCTGGTAAAGCAGGCTCAGAGCGGATAGGGAAGGTCTTGCGTGTCAAGAAGAGGAGTCTACGCTTTATTCACATTTATGCACAGACCCAGGTGACGCCTTTGGGTTGTGTTCCCAGTATGTTGACTTGGAAATGGAGTGAAGTGGAAGAGGTGGATATCCCAGAGACCTTGGGAAGCTCTTGCCACAGACCTGGTTGACATGATGGAGGTTTTATCAGGAGCACACGCAGGGAGGAAAGAGAGAGAGAGAAAGAGAGAGAGTTTCTAGAAGCGAAGAATCAGATTGCATCTGGAAGCCTTTTACAGAATGGCACAGCAAGGTTGAAAATGAAAGGATCGGAAAAGATTCTGCAGCAACCGTGAACCAAAAGAACCAGGGCACTGCAGTAGTTTAACTAGACAGGATGAAATTTAATTTTATCAGACATGATAAAATTTAATTTTCTTGGACACAGTAAAATTTAAAGCAAACTGAAAAAAAATAATTGGGGTAAGGAGGGAAGCTAGATAAATGAAAAAGAAAAGGAACCCACAAAGAAGTCATAACAGACGTGAACTTGTAGGCACCTCATAAAACAGCTTCGAAATATAGAAAGTAATTTCCCAGGTGGAATAAATAGGGATTGTCTAGTGATTAAGTGTGGGGGGATAAAGAAAGACAGGATGCGGTGTCCAGAGCTCAGAAGAGAGGTCTAGTAATAACATAATGGTTGAGAATTATCAGTGTATATATGTAGCCAAGCCATTGGGTTGAATAAAATCCTTCAAGAAAATGATTGGGCGGTGATGGTGGTACCACGGTCCCCTCCTGCTTATATAATGTGCTGTTGGAACGTTCACAGGACCTCGCAAGCCACCTGTTACACTGTGAGGTGGACGTGCCTTTGTTGTACCTAGTTTTCCCTTCTGTGTTCTTGCCCATCTGCACTCCTCTGGCGTAGTCCTTGGGGTTCTCTGCAGGGGCACGGTGGGTGTAGAGTTTGCGTTGTGTTTTCACCCCAAGCTGAGAGTCTGCAGTGCCTTGATCATCTGCCCCAACCCCAGGACACCCTCAGGTTTTGTGGCTGCTTTGGAGGCTAAAAAGGGGGAGTACGGGGCATAAAAAAGCAAATCTGACAAGATTTAATAGAGAATATGGTTTTGTTATGGAGTTTCAAAGGGAAGAATGGCATAGTTTCAAGGACACAACTTATGGAGAGAATCCATGGGGGAGGAGAAGTTGTGTTTCTGGCTCCGGGTCTGGGTAAGAACAAGAGATTTCACAAAGCAGGCAACTTTGATTTGTTCCTGCCCCACCACTGCTCGGCTGTGCCTCCTCCCAGGGCCAGGACAGCCCAGAGCGACCTATGGACTACTCCACTGGGGCATAGTTTCTGAGAGTAGGAGTCTTGAGCCATGCCAAGTCTGTGGTTGGCAGGCTAGCAGGAGAACTCCAAGCATGGTGGTGATAAGGGGGCGACATCCCCAAAGGCATCCCAAGGGTTCTGGGCCCCTTGGGTGGAAAGGCCTCCAAGCCTGCAGGTAGAAGTGAGAACGGGGAGGTCAAGAGGGCCAGTAGGTCAGGAGCCAAGGCAGGGTTAAGGGTCTCCGTGGGCACCGCTGTGGTTTTTAGCCACAAGAAACGATGATTTAAATGTAGCTTGGTTTACTGAAGATTGGGTTAAGCAAATTAGCTGTTTTCAGGTGCTCTTAACAATGCCTTGCCCGGCGGGCGCTGCAGGTGGACCTGCGTCTGTCCACACCTGCAAGGGAAGTGTTCCGACCTTATTTAAAATTCTGAGAGTGCAGCAACAGCACTGTGTTGCTTTCATCACCTCCGTGTAGACCAAGTGAGCAAGCTGTGTCTAAGTCTAATCTGCTTTTTGAAATACATTCCTCTCTGTGGTCTGACTCCCTGCACTGATGCATCTACGTGTGTGTGTGTGTGTGTGAGAGAGAGAGAGAGAGAGAGAGAGAGAGAGAGAGAGAGAGAGAGAGGGAGAGAGGGAGAGAGGGAGAGAGATGGCATCCATTCCTGAGTTTGAATTGAGAAATGATTTCTCTTCTTTGAGTTATCACCCCAGCTAGGGCAGATGTCAGGTTTCAACCTTGATCACAGAGCAGGTCCGTCATCAGCTCCCTCGTGCCCTCCTCTCTGATGGGAAAGAAATGAGACGTGGTGAAAGTTCTAGCAATCCAGATTGTAGGTGGTTTGCAGTGTTGGGCTGGGGCAAGGAAATGGCTGCGCCTGAAATCAAAGTTAGAACCTCTCTCGCGTGACCCAGATTTATACCCAGCTAAAGGCTCCTGGCCCTTTGCGGACTCTACAGTCACTGCCAGAGTAAGGGAAGCGCACATGGGATGCAGCCAGCAGGCTCTTTTTCCGCATCTTAAAACAACTGTAAAAAGGCAGGCCGAGCTGAACGTGGTGGTGCATGCCTGTAATCCCAGTGCTTGGGAGGCTGGGTCAGGAGGGTTGCAAGTTTGAGGCCAGCCTTGGCAACTTTGCAAGGCCCTCAGCAACTTTGTGAGACCCTGTTTCAAAATAAAGTAGGGCTGGAGACATAGCTTGGAGGTAGCATGCCCCTGGGTTCAATAAACTAAAAGAACAGGCTGATCTGTCGCTCTGTAATTTCGAGTGTGGCCTCTTGAATGGATAGAACTGAGACCAAGCCTGGCTTGAGACTCCAACTCGTAGAAAAGTGGTCCTAGGCAGAGTAGGTCATAGTTCATTCCAAGCTATGCTAGCCAGGGAAGGAGGCAGAAGCTAGCCGTGGAGGGGCAGATACAAACTGAATTTGTCTGCTTCACGAGATGCTTTGTCCAGGGACCAGCTCCATAGCACCTAAGGAAGGAAGGAAGTGCCAGATCTCCTCTAAAGGACTGTCAATTTTAGTTGTATGAGCTATTTCTGTTTCTATAGCTCCATAGTATAATTTGAAATTCAGCATCGCTCTTATTGCTGAGATTTGCTTTGGCCAATCTGGGTCTTCTGTTCTTTCAAAGGAATTTTAGGATTGTTCTCTAGTTCTGTAAAGAATTTTGATAGGGGTTTTGATAGGGATTGCATTGCATCTGTGGATTGGTTTTGGTAATATAGCCATTTGGACAAAGTTTATTCTGCCTCTCCAAGGACACGGGAAAGCTTTCCATCTTGTAATGTCTTCCCCAATTTCTATCTTTGGTATTCTATATTTTACATTATAGAGGGTTTCTTTGTTCTTGTTTTCCTCCTTGGTTAGATTTATTTCTAGCACAACTTATGACAGCCAAATTATGGAACCAATCTACGTGTCTGTCAACAGATGAACGGATAAAGAAAAGGTAGTTTGTACACACAGTGGGGCTTTACTCAGCCCTAGAGAAGAACAAAATCATGTCATTTACAGGAAAATGGATGGAACTGGAGAACGTCATGATAAACGAGTCTCAGAAAATCGAGGGTCCCATGTTTCTCTTATATATAGAAGCTAGGGCGAACAAAAAAGAAAGAGAAGGAATCTCATGAAAATTAGGAGACAGACCAGTAGAGCAGTGGAAAGGAGTCACAGGGAAGGACACAGACCAAGTAACGCTATGTTCAGATGTGAACGCATCACTGTGAATCATGTAAAAGTACAGTGCACCAAAAATAAGTAAAAACTATTAGCAAAAAAAGTAAAACTATTAGCAAATGGCCCAACCCTATGTTCTAAATAATTCTTTAAACGCCTTAGAGTCAGCCAGGCGCATACTGTAATCTCAGTGATAGGGAGGCTGAGGCAGGAGGATAAAAGATTGAGGCCAGTCTCAGCATCGTAGCCAGACCTTCAGCAATTTAGCAGGACCCTGCCTCAGAATAAAAAGGGTTGGGGGTGTAGCATAGAGTAGAACACCCCTGGGTTCAATCCCCAGTACCAAAAGAAGAAGAAGGAGTATGAGGAAGAGGAGGAGGAGGAAGAGGAGGAGGAGGAGGAAGAGGAGGAGGAGGAAGAGAAGGAAGAGGAAGAGAAGGAAGAGGAGAAGGAAGAGGAGGAGGAAGATGAGGAGGAGGAAGATGAGGAGGAGGAAGAGGAGGAGGAGGAAGAGGAAGAGAAGGAAGAAGAGGAAGAGGAGGAGGAGAAGGAAGAAGAAGAAGAAGAAGAAGAAGAAGAAGAAGAAGAAGAAGAAGAAGAAGAGGAGGAGGAGGAAGAAGAAGCTGCCTCATAGCTAACAAAGTAGGAATAACGTTTCTGAGCGTTGTGTTCCGTATTTTTGTTTGTACTGTTCCTTCAATCACAGGTCTCCCGCCTGGGTGGTGGCAGTGAGGCTGACCGGCTTCCACTGGAGGCCCTGAGGTCCTGCTGACCCCAGCCAGGCTCCGGCCTCCTTGGTAGCCGAGGCTTTCTCTGCCCCGTGTTTCCCGCGTGGGCTTTGACCGAGGTGGCCTGGGGCTCCCTTCTGCACTGCTGTGCAAGAGGATGCAGCTGTCAAAATAAAAATAGCTCCTCAGATGGCGCTCCATGACAGGTGTGGGGGCAGGGCAGGGGAGCGCTGCCCTGCAGAGGAAGGGCCTGGAGCTCGGGCCCTTAAGCAGGGAGAGAAACGTCCCCTCCTGCCACACTTGCTGTGTGTGAATGTCGGGCATTGCCACAGAGCATAGCAGTGTAGCCGAGCCTCTAATAATTCACGTTTCTCTGCGTTGTCAAGGGAGGAGAAACGGGAGACTGTCGTCCTCTGCCTTGCTTCTCCCCACACTCCCGAGACCCCGGGCTTTTTTCTACCCTGAGTTCCATGGCCCTTCTAGTTTGGCCCATGCGGTGGCTTCTGTATGTCACGAGGACTGGCCAGTCCTTGAAGAGTGGCACTGTGCTGTGGGTCAGTGTTTGCCTCATTCCCAAACATTTCTAGGGTCTGATCCCTAGAGAGCGAGACAGAAGAGAGAAGACAGAAGACACGATGTTAGGTTAAGGGTTTCCTAGGCCTACAAAGGCAGAAACTCACGTTGTGGTTGATTTATCATCCTGTCACAGCTGTGATAGGATGATAAAGCTATCACTGAGAACTCGCGGGTTTAGTCATCTGCAAAAGAAACACAAATCACGTTCAAAGCAGCGCTGCGCGCTCTGGATAGCCGGTGCTTGCTCACGGCCTGGTCTGTTTGTAAAAGTCCTATGTATTCAAGGGAAATCCCTCTGTCCCTCTTTCCAGCAGAGTAAGGAAGGGAACCAAGCACAAGTATCAGTTAAAAAGGTTGAAGTTCACCCAGGTTTCGTGGCACACACCTGTAATCCCAGGACTCTTAGAATTTTGTCCCCATCCAGTGTGCTCTAAGATCCTCTTGGCAGGCCAAGACAGGAGGATCGCTGGTTTGAGAACAGCCTGGGCAACTTACCAAGACCCTGTTTCACAATAAAATAGGGTTGGGGGTGTAGCTTGGAGGTAGAATGGCCCCTGGGCTCAGTCCCTGGTGCCGAGAAAAAGAAAGAAAAGGAAAACTAAAAGGAAAAAGAAGGTTGGAAAATCTAAGATATTTAAATGGAAGGATGACATGCAAAATGAGCTTCGGGTTGTCAGAATGCTTGGTGAAATGGAGCTCCCTGGACAAGGGCTCAGCATACGTTTGTCTGTCAAGGCCCAGAGGGTCAGGACTTGGAGATTCGGGGGCTCTCTTGCAGCTCATCCCTCTGTATTGTGATGCACGGAACCGCAGACAATACCTAATGAACAGGTGTAATGGAGACCAGCAAACACAGGCCTCAGTTTACCCACCCTGGATTCAGAGGAGCCTCTGTATCTGGGCAGGCAGGAACCTGGGCTGGGCTTGAAGTTTGTGACCATGTTGTCTTTGTGTTTAACATAGTCTTAAAAATGTCCAAGCATCTTTACCTGTATTCACCTGTTATGATTTTCTGTGGTTATGGAGCCCACTCACCGCCTTCTGCTGAGTCCACTGGCAGCATGTGGTAAAGGTGGGTGCGTAGGCCTTGTAAGAGTGCTTATGCTAGCCTGACTCTGGGGTCAACAGCAGGTCCCTGGGCCAGCTCTAGAGAAGTGCTCTTAGGGTACATTGGCTGGGTATAAAATTCTAAAAACTCACCTGCTTTCTCATGCATTCTTTCCTTACACTATAAGCATTTATTGATGATCTCAGAGAAAGTAGGAGCTAGGAGACTGATAGAAAGATGATTACTGTAGGACCTGACCATTCCAGCAATTTGGGGAACCAGGAATTTGGGGTCTAATGGAGATACTGGTCATTTACAAGCATACCTCGTCCTCTGTGCCAGGCTATGGTACCTGTGTGCTGGCGGTGTCGTGGGGTATTTAGAACGTGGAGCTGGAGTCTTTGCAAGGAGTGGAGGCCGAGGAGGGGAGGGGAGGCTGTCTAGAGAGACTTTCAGGGGAGGGTTCACTGAGGACCAGCTACTGGGAGGAACCCTAAGAAGGAGAGTATTTCAGAGAGAGAAAACCACAGGAACTTGGGGATAGGGGTTGCAGGAAAGTACAGGACGTTTGGAGAGACTCGTAAGCAGCCCAGTGTCCCTGGAGCTGGGTAAGCTGGGGTTGAGGAGAGGATGGAGGTGAAGGTTAGGAAGGGAGGTTGTGAACAAGTAGTGACAGGTTTTATTTTTTTCAGATAAGGAGGAGCCACTGAAAATTTTTGTAGGATCAGATAAAAATAATTATCTTATTATCTTTTACAATGTTCATCCTGAATGCTATGTGTGAAACACACCTGAACTCTTGGCTACTGATTTTTCCTGCTGATCTCTAAGCAGCAGTTTTCATTCATAGTCATTTAAAAATATATATTTATTGGTTAGCCGGGCGTGGTGGCGCACGCTTGTAATCCCCGCACTTGGGAGGCAGAGACAGGAGGATTGCAGCCACCCGTGCTGGCTTAAGAGACCCTGTTTCCAAATTAAAAAAAATATATATAAAATAGGTCTGGGAGCATAGCCCAGAGCTAGAAGGGTTTCCAGGAACCCTAGTACCACCAATATATATATATATATATTGGCACATTATGGTTTCACATTATAATGCAATTCATAGTGTCAAAGTGACAGTGACTTGGTGCGCTTCCGCCGGCTCCCTCCAGACCTCCCTGCCTGGTCATTCTTTGATGTAATCATTTAGCAGTCACCTTGATGAAGGTGTGGACGCTGCAGAATGCCTGGGTTTGGATCCAGTTTTTTGGCACAGGTATGCACATCGGTGGCTAGTGGATCCTTACAGTGAACCCAAAACATGGCACGGGGTTTCAGTGGTAAGACGGAGCCGGCGTGAATCTCCTCTCTTCCTTCCCATAACCCACCCCACGCTGGCTGAAGGAAGTTCGCCATGCTGACGAGGCCCACCGGACCCTTTTGTTGAAATACCTTGGACAAAAATAAGCATTTGCAGCCTCATCTGTTGATCTGACGAGTCAAATGTACATCGTCTTTTGACTAACCTGAAAGAGGCCACCAGGTGCACGGGCTTTCTCATTTGCATCTTGTCTCACAAAATCAAACCTAGGGCTAAATCTTGTCCCTCCACTCTGACCTCCCGCCCCCTCCCTTCCCCACCGCTGACCGCAGAGTTCTTGGAAGTTGTTATTTGCGGCAGTGTTGCCTAAATTTAGTGCAGGCAGGAAGAATCGATGGCAAATGGGGGCTTTAAGAAAATACCTCTTTAGTTCAGAGCTCAGACTTAAAACGTGTGTTATGTAGCATAACTCCGGGACCATATTTTCTGTAGCAGTGATGTTTCATAGTAATTTCTTTGAGATTTCTTTTTGCTATGATGCTGCTAATAAGAAAGAGTTGGCCAAACATATCACTCTTTTGACCTTACCTATTTGTTATTTTTTATGCTGGCTTCCAGCTATTAGTCTGTAAGCATACATAAGTGTTTCCATATGTAATATCCCTGAGGGTATAATGTATTTAATTTTTAATTTATTTTTGGTGGTACTGGGGTTTCTGGAAACCCTTCTATCTCCGGGCTACACTCCCAGACCTATTATATATATATATATATATATATTTTTTTTTTATTTGGAAACAGTGTCTCTTAAGCCAGTGCGACTGGCTTCAAACCTGCGTGATCCTCCTGTCTCCACTTCCCAAGCGTGGGGATTACAAGTGTGCACCACCAAGCCCTAAGGGTATAATTTTGACATCTAAGCTTTCTCTCTAATATGACATAATTTCAATAAATGGAGAGTGTGTAAAAATGTAGAGAAACACCAATAAAAATGTATAGACCTGCTGGATGTGGTGGCACATGCCTGTAATCCCAGCACTTAGGAGGCTAAGATAGAAGGATCATGGGTTTGAGGCCAGCCTCAGCCATGTAACAAGACCCTGAACAACCTACTGAGACTTTGTTTCAAAACAAAAAGTAAAAAGGGCTGGGGGTAGTTTGGAGGACTGCCCCTGGACTCAATCCCCTGTAACACACACACACACACACACACACACACACACACACACACACACACAGGTGAGGCCCTGAGTTGGCTTGCCCATACATGAGATGGCAGTCTTTCTGGAATAGAGACACACTGCAAAGAGAGGCGTGTATAAAGAGACTAAAATGGTCCAACCTGGAGCGCACATCTGAAAGTGATCAAGTTAGCAACTAGCATCCCTTGGGCCTCTGACCTTCAGGAGTCCAGACCAAGAGTTTCAGAGTTTACTTACCTTAAGGTTTGTACGATGGTATCGAGGTAGTCAAATTCAGAGAGATATAAAGGAAAATGGTGGGTTTTCAGGGCTGCGAATAAGGAGGAATGAGAAATTAATGTCAGATGAGTACAGAGTTCCAGTTCTGGAAGATGAGAAGGTCTGTGAGATAGATCATGGTGACGTGACATGTGGATATGTACTGAATGCCACAGACCTGTATGCCTTAAAAATGACCAAGATGGTGACAAGCCTCTGTGCTGTACGCCTGGAGTCTCAGTTGCTTGGGAGGCTGAGGCAGGAGGATCACAGGTTTGAGGACAGTTTCAGAAACTTAGCAAGGCCTTCTATAACTTAGCAAGAACCTGCTTCAAAATAAAAAATGAAAATAGGGCTGGGAATGTAGCTCAGAGGTAGAATGCCCCTGGATGCAATCCCCAGTAAACAGACATACACAGACACCACACAGACACACAGACACACAGACACAGACACACACACACACAGGCACGCACCAATATGGTGGCTGGGGTACAGCTCACTCGCCCTTCCTTCCTTCCTTCCTTCCTCCCTCCCTCTCTCCCTCCCTCCCTCCCTCTCTCCCTCCCTCCCTCCTTCCCTCTTTCCTTCTTTCTTTCTTTCTTTCTTTCTTTCTTTCTTTCTTTCTTTCTTTCTTTCTTTCTCTTTCTTTCTTTCTTTCTCTCCCTTTTGTCTATTTCTCTCTCTTTTTCTTTCTTTTGTCTTTCTGTATTTCTACTACTGGGGATTATACCTAGGGGTGTTCTACCTCTGAGCAACACCCTGGCCATTTTTCATATTATTTTTTTGAAACAGGATCTTGCTACATTACCGAGGCAGGCCTTGAATCCGCAGTCCTTCTATCTCAGCCTCCCAAGTCCTGGGATCATAGGAATCTATCTGTCCCAACACCCAGCCTCTTTTATTTCTAAACAGACATATGATAATTATAAATATTCATGGGGTCCAGTGTAACATTTCAATCCACGTATATGGGTTATGCATAATGGTTAGATCAGGAAAACTGGCATGTCCATCTCCTCTGACATTTATTTCTCTTTGTTGGAAATGGTTAAAGTTCTCTCTGCTAGATTTCAAAATAGGCAGTTAGTTGTTGCTGACTGAACCATGGTTATCTTACTGTGCTACAGCGATCAGAAGGGATTCTCCCTCTCCACCTGTGCCCGAGTGTCCACTCTCCACTCTCTCTGTTGCCTCCTCTCCCACACCCCTCCCTGCCTCTCGTCACTGCTCTCTGCTTCTCTGAGGGCCAGTATTTAACCTTCCATGTGTAAATGCAGTTATGTGGCACTTGTGTTTATGTTCTAATTTCCTTCCACCTCATCCTCCAGATCCATCCACGTTGCTCTCAACACGGGGACACACATCTACTCCATGACGTCTTGCCCTTAGCTTTTCTGGGAAAGAGAAAACAGCTTCCCTGGGGCTGGATTTTTCTTTTGACAAGGAAACTCTCAACTGGATACTTTAGAAGGCTCTTAACATGTTTCAGAAAGAAGAGCGCATGTTTGAAATTGGACTTGAAACCAGCGAGAGTTCGATCTCTGTTCTAGTCCTGTATTCACAGTCCCAGCCCTACTTTTCAAATTCATGCCTGTGTTTTGTTTTAAGTACAATCTTTAGTTTCAGGACCAAAGAAAAGCCCAAATCTTACTTTTGGTGGTTACCATACTAGTTAAAACAGAAAGCTGAAAAATATTAGAACGTTAGAGTCTATGGACTTAGACTCCCTTGACCTTTGGTTCAAGCAGAACTAAATAGTGGAATACTTTCTGAACTTTCTTCTTGGCCCAGTCATATCTAGCGTGTCTTTCAAAACCTAAACATGAAGGTATTTCTTTTTCAGAAAGCCTTCCTTGGCCGATCCCGCCTAACTCTTTTTACCTCGTTCTTGTACTCTCCTAATTTATTTATTTATTTTTTTGCTACCTGGTTTAAAACTAATTGATATGACGATTGGTATCAGGAATATTCAACATCTGTGCGGCCGCCTGAAAGTAGGTAGAGTTGCTTTTAATTCTCCCTTTCTCCTCCCTCTGGTGCCTGCTTCCCAAGTGTTGCAGAAATTCTGTGCACATGTTAGACCGCTCAAAATGCCATGTTGTCCAAAGAAATCAGCTGTGGGTCTTTCTTTAGCCACCCCCAGGAACCACGAGGGCTAGAACTCTATTATCCAGTCCTGGTGTTGTATTCCAGCGCAATGCAGAACAAGTTCTACACATCGGGAAGCCATAAGTTGACATTTGATAGCTCCATAGACGTTTAACGTCGCTAAGTGATGCACAGGCGGTGATGCACGCCTGTAATCCCAGCTACTCAAAAGACTGAGACAGGAGGATCGCAAGTCGGAGATCACCTTGGGCAACTTAGCAAGATCTTGTCTTAGAGTAAAAAATACAAAAAGGCCTGGGGATAGACTTCAGTAGCAGAGGTTCAATCTCCATTACCGAACAGGAAAAAAAAAAAGTTTTACTGTTATTGGATTCCCATCAGTTCCCTTTTTTTGAAACATCATGAAAATCACTGAGTTTTTATTGGGAAACAATTTTATTTCAATGAAAAAGATAATCAATTTTGTTTTTGTGGGTTTTTTTTTTCTTCTTCTTCAAAATACAACAGGTATTTCCAGGAAGAGGCCACTATGTAATAAATGTCTTCCACTGAAAATATTACTGATTCTTTTATTACTTATAAATCTTTTTAGATCTTTGTAGAATTTTTACAAGCTCTTTCTTTTAACCTTTAGGTTTGCTACACTTTCCACACTGTAAGTACACACATCTCTGTCTTTGTCTCTACAAATCTCACCACCTGAGAATGGCCCTTTGCATAGTTCCTATTCGAGAAAATATCTGTTCCATGTCATCTTTTGTACAACTGTATGTGTCGGTCCCAGGATAATTTTAAGTCAGCTCAGCTTCCTTACGGCCCTGGGGTCCATGTGCTGCTTTCTGAATTAGTAACTAACTGCCACGAATTGTGCACATGTGTGGACATCTGAAACCTTTTTTTAGGTAGCTTGAGTTCTGTCGTCTGTGGCCTCAAAGAGATCCGTGCTTTATTAATGACTAAGTGAGGATAAATAGGTGTTCTTGGGCGGCCAACAGCTGAACTCTTTTGACGGTTTGAGCCGTTCAGTTTGCATACTTATCCGCGTAGACCACGGTGGAGCACTTTGCATCTCCTTGGAGTGGACGGGGGCGGAGTGACGTCGCTGGAGCATCTGCAGACGACGACATGCCTTTCACGGCGCGCGTGGCCGGCTCCCAGGAAAAGGGATGCGTGCTTCACAGCTTTCTCTTTCCTTGCACCATTCTCCTGGCAATTGATGGATGGACCCTCCCCTTGTTCTCGCCACTCAGTAGACTTTTGGCGAATGCCTACTGGGTGCCAGACATCATTCCAGGGATTTTTAAATTTTTACTTTTTTGCGGTACTGGGGATGGAACCCAGGGGCATTCTACCTCTGAGCAACACCCTGTTTTTTTTATTCTTTCTTTGGAAACAGGGTCTTGCTGAGTTGCAAAGGGCCTCCCTCACTAAGTAGCTGAGGCTGTCCTCGAACCACAATCCTCTTGTCTCAGCCTCCTGAACGCCGAGATCACAAGGGTGTGCCACCACGCCCGGCTCCCAGGGAGATCTATGACTGTCGTTCTTACTCTGTCTTTTGACACAGCAGGATCTTGTCTTAAGGTGTATATTTAATCTGTCCTGTCTTAACAGTAGGGGGGCCCTCGACTTGTACTTGGGAACCCCTTGGTTGGTTCCTCTTTAGAGCGTGACAGGTAGCCATGGCTGTCACTTGCTCATCCTGGACAGGGGGGTGTGGGCCAGGCAGGGCCCAAAGTCACCCCCTCATCTGCGGCCCACAGAGGGGGAGGACCCTTTGCCCTCTGTGGTTGGCATGTTCTGTCTCCACAGTGGTGTTCTCTTCCTTGGCGGGGCCAGCCTCTTTTCCTTTTGGGCATCAGGTACCAGCTAAGGGGGCCGGGGCCTCATTTGGGGACTTACTTTTCCACTCGCCCTGCTATTGCATTTGTGGAGGATGGTTCTTAGTAGGCCGAGAGCCATTGACGACACCTCCGTCCATTGTCTTTCTTTTCTCCCCCTGCATAGACGGGGCTACTTTTAGATTTCCAGCAGAATGAAGCGGTCATCGTCAACACTGGGGTAGATGGGCGTTTCCAGGCTGTCTCACAGGAGTCTACTTTATGCCCTTGCTGAGTGGAAGTAGTTGGGCTGTGAGGCAGTCGCAAGGGAGGCGGACACTTGGACTTCTTCTGCCCCCCCCCCCCTGGAAGTGAGATCTGAAAGGAGGTGTGAGGAAGAGATGTCACAAGCTCCCTGGCCCCATCCAACTGCCAACTCTCACTTAAAAGAGCCAGCAAGTCATCTCAATGGTGGCTGGAGGAAACGGTCCTGCATGCGTCCAGACCACCACCAAGCATGTTTAGCCCCCATGGAGGGAAGGGGGAAAATGACTCGTTTTTTTCTTTTTACAGTAGCACTTTTTTTTTCAATTGTCTTACCCTTTGAATCACCTCATAATCCCTCTTTCAGTTTAGAGATGCTTAATATTTTTATTTTCTTTTTTGTGTGTGTGTGGTGCTAGAGATTGAACCCAGAAGTGTTCTACCTCCGAGTGACACCTCCAGCCCCATCTTATTTTATTTTATTTTTTGTTTGGAAACAGGGTCTTTGTAGGTTGCTGAGGCTGGTTTTGCAATCCTCCTGTTTCATCTTCCCAAGTACTGGGATTACTTGCTGGAACTGTCCTTGAATCTGTGGTCTTCTTGTCCCAGGCTGCCATTGGAGAGACTTCAGAATGAGAGACTGTGTTCAGCACTTCCTGCAGGGCGCAGCCTTCAGGGTCCAGGAAAAATTGGGAAAAAGTGGTAATCCAGGTCATGCTTCTAATATCCACCCTTCCTATAGTTTCACGTTGGTTGTTTCTCTAGTTTCTGATATCTCTCCCCTTATTGTCCATGACATGGTGACAAGAGTTATAAAATTAGGCAATTTCCAGAGGAAGAGTTTTTCAAATGGCTCATTTAATTCTTTGTAAACTCACAACCTCTTGCTAAGGTTACTGAGATTTTTAATTAACATTGAAGGTGTGTGTGTGTGTGTGTGTGTGTGTGTGTGTGTGTGTGTAGCACCGGTTATTGAACCCAGAGGTATTTTACCTCTTAGCTAAATGCCCGGCCCAATTTCATTTCTTATTTGGAAATAGGGTCTCGCTAAGTTATGGAGGGCCTCACTAAGTTGCCGAGGCTGGCTTCAGCCCTGCGATCCTCCTGTCTCGGCTTCCCAAGTACTGGGATTACAAGCGTGCGCCACCACGCCTGGCTTTGTAGACCTTTTAAACTATAAGGTGAATCCATCTGATTGAGAAGCAAACTAGGTTTTTTTTTATAAAACAAGTTTAGCATGATTTATTTTTGTGTGTGTGTGTGTGTGTGTGGTTGGGACTGGGGATTAAACCTAGAAGTGTTCTACCTCCAAGATGCACGCTAGCCTCTTTAAATTTTTTTGTTTTGAAACAGGGTCTCACTAGGTTTCAGAGAGTCTTGCTAAGTTGTTTGGGCTGTCCTTGAACCTCAGATCTTCCTGCCTTAGCCTCCCAACTACTAGAATTATAGACATGTACCACCATGCCCAGTTTAGCATGATTTTTTAGCATAAATTTACATAAACTTTAAAAAAATTTTATATAAGACTAGATGAAGTTAATTTTTTAATATTAGGGCATTCTTGTTATATATCTCTTAGTTTGGTACATAATACATAAACGTGTGTGTGTGTGTGTGTGTGTGTGTGTGTGTGTGTGTATGTGTGTGTATGTGAGACTAGGGATTGAATTGAGGGACCTTCTACCTTGAGCTATACCCAAGCCCCATTTTTAATTTTTAATTAATGAATTAATTAATTTTATTTATTTTTTGGTGGTACTGGGGTTCCTGGAAACCCTTCTGCCTCCGGGCTATGCTCCCAGACCTATTTTTTATACTTTTTTATTTGAAAACAGGGTCTCAAGCCAGCATACACGCGGCTGGCTTCGAACCTGCGCCATCCTCCTATCTCTGCTTCCCAAGCGCGGGGATTTCAAGCGTGTGCCACCACGCCTGGCTAATTTTTTATTTTGAAACAGGGTCTCACTAGGTTGCAGAGGGCCTCACTAAGTTGCTGAGACTGGCCTCGAACCTTTGATCTTCCTGTTTCCGCCTCCAAAGCACTAGGATTACAGGTATGCACCACCATGCCTAGCTGTCACAGGAACTTTTACTGTTCTGAAGAGCAAGCAAAATAAAGCAAACTGTTTCTAGCAGGTAAAGCTCCTCATGGTGAAATTGTAGGTGTTGTGATGCTAAAATTGATCCCGGAAAACTATAACATGATTTCACAGTTTCAGCCTTTATGTTAAGGTTTTAACTAACAGCATTTTCTTTTTGGAGATTCAGGGGCCTAAATAAAATACGTACAACACGGAGAATATGTGAACAGGCATCTGAGATGATAGTTTGAAACTTGACACCTACTGAACTCTCACTTTTTTCTTGTACGCTTTGAATTTTGTTTAAACCTATAAACTGAAAACTAGAACATGAATATTTGTATGTGCGGCCACAGAATAGAACCGGGAACTTTAATTAAAGAGTTTTTCTTCAGTTCCCTGGCAACAAACGACGAATAGAAAACTTCTCCTTTTTATTTTTATTTTTTTTTTGACCTGGGTAAATAGTTCCTTTTCTCGACGAAGTATCATCTTTTTATTTTTACTTATATATATACTTTTATCATCCCACAGGGAGTTAAATACCTGTGCATCCCAGCAGCGGATTCGCCATCTCAAAACCTGTAAGTTTTTTTCCCCCCAAATTAATTTTACTGTATTCTTTGGAGATGTTAAAAATGAATATGGGACTGTAAAGTCAACTAAGTAAAGGATTGTGAGTGCCCAGAGCAGCCTCCCGCAACAGCTGCTATCCCGTGGAGGGAGAAGGACGTATCCCATAGAGCTTCAAACTGGCCAAGCGTGTGGAACTATGGCTAGAAGCACCTTGTAGCTTCCTGGTCCTCCCAACATGCAACGGGGTAGATGGGGTGCCCACTCCAAGGGTCTAACTCTTACAAAGGTGCCTCTACCTGAACCAAACCTTTAACGTGCTCGTCTTTTCTGTGGCAGCCAATTCTTAGAGAAGTTACTGGGTTGGGTCTAAAGTAGAGTGAGCCGCAGGTGTGCCAATGCGAACCCCTCTGGAGGACATTGTGTTCAGTGAGATCAGCCAAGCACAGAAAGAGAAGGGACATATGTTTTCTCTAATACGCTCAAGCTAGGGAGTATTAGGGATACCAGAGGGACTCCAGATAATGGGCGGGGGGAGCCGGGAAGAAAGGGCCGAGGAGGAAGGCTGAGGTTCATTAATGGAAAAGCTACACGCGACTATTTGATGTGACTATAGCATTGTTAACCTGGGCCCTCTGTATCGGGAAATGGGGAAGCGGGGCTGGGGTGGACATCAGGAACCATGTGAGTGTATGCCGTTATCAACAGGATCCGCATTAGGGTGTGAGACTATAGTGCACCAATACAAATTTAAAAGAAATAAAAATAAATAAACAAATGTCCCGGGAGCCACCCTGCAAAAAGCAGAGAAGCCTGCAACACGAATGCTAAGAATGTATTTTATTTAACCAAGCACATCGAAATAGGAGCATTCCAGGATGTGCTCAGTGTTAAGAAATTCACACAGATACTTTGTGCCCTGGTGTGCTCTGTTTTATTTTTTCAGTACTGGAAATGGAACCCAGGGGTTTCTACCTTCAAACTACACCTACAGCCCCCCCCCCTTTTTTTTTTCGGTAATGGGGATGGAACCCAGGGGCATTCTGCCTCCAAGCGACACACCCAGCCCTATTTTTTATTCTTTATTTTGAAACCGGGTCTCACTGGGTTGCAAAGGGCCTCACTAAGTAGCTGAGGCTGGCTTCGAACCTGCGCGATCCTCCTGTCTCAGCCTCCCAAATGCTGAGATTACAAGCGTGCACCACCATTCCCGGCTCTTCAGCCCTATTTTTTATTCTTTATTTTGAAACAAGGGCTCACTGAGTTGCAAAGGGCCTCACTAAGTAGCTGAGGCTGTCTGCGAACCATGATTCAGCCCCCTGCATGCGCCACCATGCCTGGCTCCTGGTATGCTCTTTTACACTAAGAGCCCATCTCCCCTTGGTCTGGCTGAATTCCATGTGCCTGGTGGCACTATATGGGGTGATGTATTTTAGAAATACTGTTTCCGAGTTGAGCCAGGCATGGTGGTGCATACTTATAATCCCTACTACTTGGGAGGCTGAGACAGAAGGATCACAGGTTCCAGGACAGTCTCAGCAGTAATAAGACTCTCATCAAGCTATCAAGACTGTTTCAAAATAAAAATAAAACAGGCCTGGGGGTGTGGCTCAGAGGTAGTATTTCCCTGGGTTCAATCCCCGGACACACGCACACACACGCACACACGCGCACACACACACACAATACTATTTCTAAGTTGAGCGAGTAGATCTTTTCTGGTTTAGGAAAGTCTGATTCTCTATTTCTTCACAGCTAAATAAAATTGTTATGTTGTTTTAACCCTCTTTATACCCATCAAGAGAGATGGATAATGGTGACCCTTTTACAGAACTCAGTAATCCTATGCAGGGCAGCAGGCTTAGACTCTGGCTAGTCAGGGGCAGGTTTCTGGAGGCCCACAGCACTTGCAGATGGGACATTCGCTTGTGGATATTCAGAAGTGATTCAGAAAGATAAGGCGTGGAGTCGGTTACAGAATTTCTGAAATGTGGGTTTGACCCTTGCAAGGTCAAATAAAATATTTAGCCACACCATGAGTCTGAATGGGCCCAGTCTCTGGTCCCCAGACTGGCCTTATGTTGGACTTTGGGGGTCAGAGGCACAGCAACTTTCCTAAAATTACCTGACATTGTGTTTCACCAGGGACATTTTAAACCCTGGTTGTGTCCGGGAGTCCGCGGGCTTGTCAGGATTTGTCTTTCATGGCTCTCAAGTGCTAGGGAATACAGACCCTACATATCACCTGTATAAACCAGGGCTGGGGTGTAATGCAGTGGAAGAACACTTGCCTAGGACGTGGGGAGTCCTGGGTTCAGATCCCCAGCACCACCACCATAGCAACACCAAAAGAAAAAAAATCCAGTGGTGTAGACCACCTAACCATGTTTTCTTCTGAAAAATCATCACATTCTGGAACACTAGCCCACCTTCCAGTAGGGGAGAGCAAAGACATCATGGGTCATATAGTAATCTTGTGAGATCTACCTACTAGGGGAAAAAAAAAGTAAGCCAGAATCGGATGGGTTGAGGTGGGGAAGGTGAGGCTGTAGGTCAGGTGGGACACAGCTGAACCCAGGAAGGACACAGGTAGGTGGGGTGTCTCCCGGGCCCCACACTTCCACCCCGACTCTTGCTATTTCACATAAAGGTGAACCTTTACTACTGACAGTGGTGGGGGAGGGCTTTTACCAGGAACACGACGCCATAGCCCAGGCCCGGAAGGACGGGCAGCAGGAGGCTTAGAGAACTTCCCTGCTTACTCCTCCGTGTTAAGAAACAGAAGTGGTTGGACGAACACGGTCTTTACGGAAGGAAACAGGCCACTGCCTTTCTCTGAAGATGGCAGCAATCTCACACCCATGTTTTGGTGGCTAATTTTAGGATGGCCGCTTTGCTCTTATCTCAAACCGAGAATCTACCATCCTGTCTGGACTGGTCAGTAACCAATTGGCGGTTTGATTCTACAGGAGAATCAAATTGTAACCCATTCTGGGTGTCTGCTGTCAGGGCAGATGGCCACCTGTCCTGCTGTCCAGGACTTCGGCTTTGCCAGGGGATGTGTGCCATCTTTGACATCCGTGGCAACAATCTAAGCATTGAAGGGTCCTGCAGTTCAGACACCTAAGATTAGACCTGGGTGTCAGAAAAATCTCCAGTCCCAAACTGATTCCATCTACCTCAGGCCATTTATTTTAGCTCACTTAGACTTTAGTTTTATCCACTGAAATATGCCTCCCTGCAGGGTTTGGGGAAGCAAGAGCAGCTTATGTTTGGGAACAAGTTCTTCACGAATGCTAAGCACTTCCAAAGTATGAGCATATTTCTCAGCCGGGCGTGGTGGTGCACGCTTGTAATCAGCATCCCTGCATTTGGGAGGCTGAGACGGGAGGATCACAATTTTTAGACAGCCTCAGCTACTTAGTGAGGCCCTTTGTACCTGGTGATACCCTGTTTAAAAAGAAAGAATTAAAAATAGGGCAAGGGGTGTAGCTCAAATGTAGAATGCCCCTGGGTTCCATCCCCAGTACTGCAAAAAAAAAAAAAAAAAAAAAAAAGTATATTTCTACCCAAAGCATATTGATGTCTCTTGAGAGTTACAGAAAGGGATACTGAAATAAAAAGTTTGGTACCCAGGAAGCCCATTCATTACTCGGAAGATATGCCCATGTGGAAGGTCAAATGAGACAGAGGACACGGCAGCTTTCTTTCTTAACTTCCGGCATCTTATGGGTCAGTTCAAAAAGCCACCCTGGAGGCTGAAGAACTGTCTATGAGTTTAATTAGTCCTTTCCTATCCCACATAAGTATTTATTTATTTATTTATTTTTGTGTATGGTACTGAGGATGAAACCCTTGGGCTTTCTATCTCTGGGCTATACTTCACAGATTTATTTTATATTCTATTTGGAAACAGGGTCTCACAAAGTTGCCGAGAGCCTCACTCAGTAGCTGAGTCTGAGTCTGTCTTTCTTTCTTTCTTTCTTTCTTTCTTTCTTTCTTTCTTCTTCTTTTTTTTTTTTTTGGTGGTACTGGGGATAGAACCCTTCTCCGGGCTATATGCCCAGACCCATTTTATATTTTTATTTGGAAACAGGGTCTCTTAAGCCAGGGAGGCTGAATTTGAACTTGTGGGATCCTCCTGTCTCTGCCTCCCAAGCGCGGGGATGACAAGCGTGCGCCACCATGCCCGGCTAAGGCTGGCTTTTAACCTGTGCAATCCTCCTGTCTCAGCCCCCAAGTCCTGGTATTATAAGCATGCGCCACCACGCCGGCTCTGTCTCATATATGTAAAAAGGTCCTGTGCGGCTTCGGCTTCGTGCTCAATATCTCTCTCTCTCTCTCTCTCTCTCTCTCTCTCTCTCTCTCTCTCTCTCTCTCTCTCTCTCACTGAGGATTTAACCCAGGAACATTCTGCCTCCAACCTACATCCCTCAGCCCTTTTTTATATTTTGTTTAAAGACAGAGCCTTGCTAGGTTGCAGAGTCTTGCTAAGTTGCTGAGGCTGGTCTCGAACCTGCAGTCCTCTTGTCTCAGCCTCCCAGGCACACACCTCCATGCCTGGCTCATGGGCTGCTCTATTAACCCCTTCCTCGCACTGGCATGGAAGTGGGCCCATGGACGCAGGTGGTGGCGGCAGCACAATATTTGGGGCCTGCGTGCGGAGGATGTGCTCAAATTGCCGCTTCTAGTGAAGTCCTACAGCATGAGACTTCCGCTTCAGTTGGAAAAGGAAGTCAAGACTATAATTCACCAAAAGAGGAAAAGGTGGACACACTGCCACTGCGAGTCATGCTTATAAGCCCTTGTGTAGCAAGTTAGGACAACTTTTGTTTACACTCCATTGGCAACAGGAAGGCTTATGCATCGGGAATGCTTTGAGCACACAAACGTTCACGGCCTTGACGATCTCCCGGGGCGGGTCTGAAACTCGGAGTGTACACGTTTGGTTAAGGGACAGCTCAAGCAAAGAGCTTGAGTGTCACGTGTGTGGGTGCGGTAAGTGTTCCGCTGGGAAGCGTGGCATGCCCTTTAATGCCCGGCAGCTTAGTCTATTTTCTGCTGCTGTAACAAAATATCCGAGGCTGGGTATTTTATGCAGAGAACAAGTTCATTTGGATTCGCGGTTCCGAAGGCTGCAAGTCCAAGACTGTGTGGCCATATCTGGTAAGAGTCTCATGCTGCTTTTGTGATAGAGCAGAGAGAGGATGAACAAGCCAAGCAGAAGAGAGAAAAAGGGGGCCACGCTCAAGATACCCCCCACTCCAGGCATCAGTCTGTTCATGAGGGTTCTCTCCCCATGACCCTAACACCCCCACCTTCTAACATTGCTGCATTAAGGCCCCAACATGTGAATTTTGGGGGGGACACACTGAAATGATAAAAGAGCCTTTATGCTCTAATCCAAGATTAGCCCAAAGTTTGTAGACAGAACCTTGACTCTCTATGACCTATCTCATTTAGGGTATCATGTATTTATTTATTATTATTTAATCTCTTTTTTTATGTGTGGTATGGGAAATTGAACCCAGGGGCATTCTACCTCTGAGCTACCCTTCCCCACCTCGGCCCTTTTTATTTTTTATTTTATTTTAATTTAATTAATTAAAATTTTTTTTGCAGTACTGGGGATTGAACCTAGGGGGATTCTTCCTCTGAGCTACACACCCAGCCCTATTTTTTTTTTTTATTCTTTATCTTGAAACAAGGTCTCACTGAGTTGCAGAGGGCCTAAGTAGCGGAGACTGGCTGCGAACCGTGATCCTCCTGTCTCAGCCTCCCAAATGCTGGGATTACAAGTATGTGCCACCATGCCTGGCTATTTTTTATTTTGAAACAGGGTTTCACTAAGTTGCCGAGGCTGGCCTTGAACCTACGACCCTCCTGTCTCAGCCTCCTAAATCCTGGGATTATAGACATATGCCACCATGCCAGGTTCTGCATATTTATTACCTTCTAAATAGTAGGAGCTGACGATGAACCTCTACTTTCAAACATTCTTAATTCTCTGTGTAACACAGAACAGGTGAAATTATGCCTGCCACTTGTAAAATGTGCTCTGAGTAGCCCAAACAATTAAAAATGAGCTCTTCACTGGCTACATTCAATTCCCGATGCCTAAGAATTCTCCCATTCAATGTCAACAAATTCTGGAAACCTGTACTACTTACTCTTTTGAATGTAGGTATCAACCTTTAAAAAAAAATGGTTTCCAGCTCTGAATATGTAATTTAACACTTTTTATCCTGAATCTTTCTCTGCACGTTCTTGAGCCAGTAGGATTTCTGGGTAATCTGCTTAGTAAAGGTTTGTGACCTTTGAAACTGGCTGCTGTCGGTTGACGGTTGCTAAAAACTGCCCAGAAAGGTCAATTTTCTGTCTTGGCCTTAATCCTCAAGAATCTCCCTCTCTGATCTTCCAGGAACTTAAAAAGGCAGAAACCTGGTTTGAGATAACATTAACACAAAAATTTTCGTTTGGTTCCCCCAACCACTCCAGCCAGCCTTGCTGAGGCAGGAAATGTAAAAGTTCAAGCCCTCGTTGCCCTAGTAACCATCCCATACCCTGAGACCCGGCGTCTGTGGGGTGTCCTGCAGAGCTCTCATGTAATTATGGACATCCTAGAGTGGCACTGCACGCGTGCACTGCGCGCCCCCCCAGTGGCCGATGTTGAAGGGATTTGTGTTTAGGATTTGGGAAACATGAATTTGCTTTCCCTTTCTTTCTGGGCTTTCCGAAGCAGCTTGTTTTAACCTCATTTCTCTCTTCTACAAAATGCCTATCTTGTGGGATTTTTATAAGTATGAAGTAAGGTGGTGATAAGTGAAAGTGTTTTGTATGAACACGAGGCAGGTTCAGAAATAAGATATTTTCTGTCTACTCAGGTAAGGGTGTTTATGTAGTTTGTAGTTGTTTTTTTTTTTTTGTAGTCTGGCTGGGGCATATTAACTTGTGTTTGCCGATGCCTACTTTAGTGGATATTAAATCAGTGTTCACTAAGTAAATAGTTATCTCTTTTTTCCTTCTCTGTCCTGTTGACAGGCGCTTGGTGTTGTAGGGCTTGGAGCTGGTCAGGTCGCATCATTACAGCAGTCTTCGTAACACTCAGTGGTCCGAGAATCAAGCAGGTCCCTGAATTTCTAGAGGTTTTTTTGGGGGTGGGGGTGGGGGTGAGGAGCATTAGCGGTACAGAGCTTCTGTTTAAAAGATCAGGAAACTTCCTCGCCTTACGCTTCCTCTTTATCGTCTTTTCTTTGTTTTAGCAGACATCGTTTGCGATTCCAGCTCTTTCTCTCTTCTTTTCCTTTCATTTAACTTCTCCTTTAGTTTCATTTTATCAAAAAGCAATTCTGCAACATGGAAGCTAGGTGGGCCTTTACGTTACTATGGTGTTCCGGACAGTCCCCCAGGCCTCGCCAGCCCACAGTGACACCCTCCTGGTCCTGGACCAAATGAGAACTCTTCTGGAGAAGGTGCAATTAGTATTTTTGTTTTGTTTTGGTTACTGGGGATTAAACCCAGAAGCATTCCACCACTGAACTATACCCCCAGACCTTTTTTATTTTTCATTTCGAAACAGATTCTCACTAAGTTGGGAAGGTTTCTCTAAGTTCTTTTTTTTTTTTGTGTGTGTGTGTGTGCGCAGGTCTGGGGATGGAACCCAGGGATATTCGACCTCCAAGCTACACCCCTTACCCTATTTTTTTATTCTTTATTTTGAAACCAGGTCTCATTGAGTTGCAGAAGGCCTCACTAAGAACCTGAGGCTGTTCGCAAACTGCGATCCTCCAGTCTCAACTGCGATCCTCCAGTCTCAGCCTCAGCTGGTATTACAAGCGTGCACCACCATGCCCGGCTTCTCTAAGTTCTTGAAGCTGGTCTCAAACTTGCAATCTTGCTATCTCAGCCTCCCAAGTATTAGGAATACAGGCACGCGCCACCATGCTTGGATATCAGTGTTAATGTACTGTCATTTATTCAACTCAAGGGACTGGCTTTTCATCTTACACTATGGTTAGACTATGTCCTTTTTTGGTGTTGAACGATTCTTTTGTGAAATGATGTTGTAGATGGTAGACAGGTGCTTGGGGTTTTATTGGTTTTCATTTTCAAGTTTGCTTTTCAAATGACCTTATCTGACAAAATGAAAAGTGGTCTATGCATCCACACATTTGCTTGTGTGTGTGTGTGTATACATGTGTGACATGCATGGTGAGGATTGAACCCAAGGCTTCATGCATGCTCAGCACACACTTTACCACTGAGCTACACCTACAGGCACCAATTTTCCAAGACACTAGCAGTGCACAGGGTAGAAATGCCAGGGATTCACTGGCACAGATGGGAGTTCATTCTTTGTGTTTAACGTTGTGGGCTGACCGAACAACCCACTCAAGCCCATATGGTGAGGAATGTTCCTTGCGCTTGTTTCTGTGGTGGGGGGAGGTAGTGGACTCACTTCAAAGTTTTGGCTGAAAGGTGGGCTGGGGCTGGGCCTGGAGGCCTTGATCAACCACAAGATAATCAAGCCCTTTGATCTGGGTCACTTTTTATTTTTATTTTTTATTTTTTTCTCTCTTTTGTCTTTTTTTTTTTTTTCTGGATCACTTTTTAGAGCCTGGCCCTACATATAGCACTTTACCCATTTGCTGTTGCTGCTACTGCTGTTCCTCTTCTTCCTTGTCCTCCTCTTTTAGCATTCCTTTCTAAGCAAAAAAATAAATCTAAGGATACTGTCTTTTATTTTTGTCCTCTATACACCACACACCCACGCGTGCACGCATGCCTACACCCTCCTATGCAGTTTTGAGGGAAGGCAAGTGTCCTGTGTTTCTATGATCTTTGCTGTCATTACAGCCCAGCCTGGCGCCGCTGGCTCTGGGGTAAGGCTGTCTGCCATTCAAGGTCTCAGCCAAAAGCCCGGGCTGCCACTGCTGCAGGCAAAGTCCTCCTGAGCAGGACAGGACTGTGCCTGGTCCCACCTTGGACATCCCGGCCTCCAAAACTAACTCTCTTGGAGCAAGACGTCATTGGCTTTGGAACGGAGCATTACGTGGTGTGGTTTAGCAGAACCATCCACCACCCTTCTTGGGCTCTCAGGAGGTCAGGAAGGGCCCTGTGGCCACTGGCTCTTGGCCTCTGATGCAGAGGGAGAAAGAGGCAGGGGTACTGGTCAGTGATTAGGAAGAAGGACAGGCGGCCACTTCCTGAGTCCATTCAGGACATCCCACCCTTCATGGAGCGTCCCTAGTGTCCACAGAGGGGTCCTCCAGATCTGTGGGCAGGAGCAGGGTGTGCTAGCCCCAAGATGGGTGCTATTGGGTGAGTGTGTAACATCCCTGAACGTCCTGCTTCCTTTTGGACGTGTTTAGCTTGCTTTTTGAAGCCAGAACGGGTAGCACACATCTCTGTATGGAAGTAAATATTCACTGCAGCCCAGCAAGAAGCAAGAAGAGGGAACTCTTTTTGATTGAAACAGCATGCGGTGGCACGGGGCCTCAGATTTGTGCTTCTGCTTCAAATCGGAGTTGAGCAATAGAAGAACCCAAGCCGTGGGTATTTCCCACTGTGGAGGAGGGAGCTTAGTGACCAGAGCTTGGGCTTATGTCATGAGCTTCCCTGGAAATAACCCACACACACATACACACTTGCACACATACTCTGCAACACATAGTATATACCAAAGCAGCAGCGAGCCCACCAGTCTCCTGGGTTCTCCTGGAAAAGGCATTTCTAGGAATGTCTGTCTCGCTTCGCCTCTTGTCTGATGGTGGGTGAGTCAGCCTTCACAGAGGTGGGGGGCTCTGAGCCCCACCCCTGGGAGATGCGCCCCTGCGGAGCCTGCGAGTGACTGGCCCTGTCATGGATGTCTGCTCTGGGGCCTGTGTCCCCATATGCTAATAGATGGGAGTTGTGTCTTGGTAGATGGGTAATGGTTGCCCTGGACTTCACTCTGGTTACAGCTGAATCAGGAGGAGGAGAGAGGCAGCCAGAGCCCAGGCTGGGGACACGTTCCCTCTATTTCCCAGGCTCCTTCGCACACCTGCTTCAGGCTCAGGAAGTGGGTTTGGTTGCTGCCCGCTGAGCACCCCTCCTTGTTTTAAAGATGTGGCGAAGCTCCCCCTTGCACCCAGGTCCAACCCCACAATCCATAGGAAGCCCAGTTTTATCACATATGAGATTTGCAAAGAGCAGGCGTGAAAACAAAGGAAGAGAAGCAGCTCTGGCCCTGAGGCTTCATCTGGGCTCTGTGCAGGACCTCCATGAGCCTGGAGAGTCAGCCATGTCCCCAGACGCCAAGATCCACCCTTGATCAAAGGCTCTCTGCTCACCTTTGTGTTGCTGTGGCCTTTCCCGGTGTCTTCTGGGATGCCCTCCTCTAGGGTTTCTTCTTCACCGAGGAGGTCATCATTCATTTTTAGATTTGCTTTTGCTGTTTGGGCTGCCATGAAGTTCCTTGGCTTAGCTCAGAGACCCAACACTCCCCGACCAGGAAGAGACCCACCAAGAGTGGGCAATGCCAGGGCTGCAGCTGGGTGAGGGGTTCCCGGGATGTTGCAGGGTGGACAGCCTGGTGGACAAGGGAAGGTGCCAGCTGACCAGCCCCTGCAGCCAGGCGATCGGGAGAGTGGGAGGGAGGGAGGGAGCCTGGGGTCTGGATAGCTCTGGGGCCTGTCTGCTGGCCACAGTGGCCTGCAGGGAGGGCCAGCTACATCGTCTAACCATGAAACAGATTGCAGACTGGCAGCCTGGGGCTATTTCTGGGCTATCTAAGTGGGGTCAGGGTTTTTTCTTTGTTTAAGTTCTTGGATTTGTTGCTCATGCCAGGGAGAACGCATTTGGATATAAGTAGAATACTCGCCATGTTCTCAGGGATGGGCACCTTTGCTAGCAAGCCTGGTAGTGGATGGTCCTGCCAGGCCTGGCCCGCGGGTCCCTGGTGTCGTCCAGGAGCCCGGCCTTCCCTCCCGGCTGCCCTGACACTGTGGAGAGTTGACACTGTGGTCCCAGGTGGCTGATGCAGCCTGGAGCATGATGCTAGAGGCAAGGATTGGGTGCTCTTCCAAAAAGCCCTACCCGCAGCCTTCTCCTTACGTCTCTGTGGTTGACATTCCCAGAGACCCTGGGCTTTGTTGCCCCAGGCAAAGCCAGGGCAGCTGGGTAGTGCCAAGTCATATACCCAGGGCTTCCAGATCAGAGGCCGTCACTGCCAACTCCAGGTGGCTGGTTTTCCTGGAGGGATGGGACGCTCTGCCAGCACGGTGCCTGCTGTCTCCAAGCCCTGCCCGGGGCCAGGCTGCCCCAGTCCCACCTCTCCACCTCTGTGCACTCAGCTTTGCTGCCTGGCTGCCTTCTGCTCTGAGGTGTCGTAGCACCAACTTCAGATTTCAGGGTGATAGCAAGAAGCCTCTCTTGCCTTTTGAGTTTCTTCTGCCATCATCAGCAGGGTGAGTTTGTGCATATGTGAGAGTCCCGCTCTCGTCCTGCAATCAGACGCTACATCTTGCCCACTGTGGAGGCGCATGCCTGTAATCCCGGCAGGAGGATCGCGGGTTTGGCAGCAGCCTCAGCTACTTTGTGAAGCGCTCAGCAGCTTAGCGAGACTCTGTTTCAGAGATAAAAAGGGCTGGGGGTGTAGCTTGAAGATGGAATGTCCCCTGCGTTCAACTGCCAGTACCCAATCTCCCCCCCAAAAAGAAACTACATCTTTTTTTTTTTTTTTGGTGGTACTGGGGATGGAACCCTTCTATCTCCAGGCTACGCTCCCAGACCTATTTTATATATTTTATTTGGAAACAGGGTCTCTTAAACCAGCGCGGCTGGCTTCCAACCTGCGCGATCCTCCTGTCTCCGCCTCCCAAGCGTGGGGATTCCAAGCGTGCGCCACCGCGCCCGGCAGGAAACTGCATCGTACCCATCACTGCTTGTCTTGTAGCTCATGAGAATCTCTGGCAAATGATCAGTACTCAAGTAGCGTTGAAAGGAAAATGAATTTAGGTGATGGGCAGCCTCGGGTGTTTTATGATCTTAGAAGCCATTCAGAGGTAGAATATATCAGGAAAGCAGCTACTTTGTGCCCAGGAATACTTTCAATGAACCAACGAACCAGTCCGGAATGTCGTGCGCGTGGCGCGGGGAGTACACACTGGTTGGGAACTCGGGAAAGTGGAGTCTGAGGCTTCCCTACCTGTGTCTCTCAAGGGAATCGGCATTTGAACTTGAAAATGTTGGAAAAGCTGCTCAGCCAGGAGTGAGGCAGTGTAGACCACTCTCTCTAAACGTCCAGTGAAAGGAGCTCCCTGGGGACCCGGAGGAAGAAGGGCTGTGGCTCCCAGCACCATTCAGATCTTTGCAATGATGGGCCGGCCAGGCCGACCAACTTCCAGGGAAACCATCGTGGGGAAGGCATTTAGGCTCCTCAGATTGGCAGACACCGCCCAGCTTTCAAGACTTGGGGATCACGTGTGATGTAGACACCGTTTTCACAGCCGGTGTGACGCCCTGATTGCGCTCTTGACCCCGATTGAACGAAGAGGGCGGAGCAGGAGCCTTCCCCGGGGGGCGGCGGCATGCCTGAGACCAATTTTAAGGTGGGGGCGGCCGGTTTCAGTGTAGAAACCTAAGACCTTTCGAGAAACCTCAGGTGGATTTTTGTTTTTATCATATGTCAAGTCAAGGAGAGAAATGTCACCTTTCTTCTTTTGTTTCCTTTCTTTCTTTCTTTCTTTTTTCATCCCTCTGGTACCCAGGACAAGACATTTCAAGGAGAGCATTAGGTTTATCCACGAGTGCCGGCTGCGCGGGGAGGGCTGCCTGGTGCACTGGTACGTACGGCTCCGCCTGCAGAAGGCCATTTCTCATCAGTGGTTTCCGGGTGTGATTGCTTCATTTCCTAATAGTTCTCTCTGAACTCCGAACCTCAAACATACACTCTACTTCTTCCTCCCTGTGCATCAATCATTGTTTTTATTTTTTGGGGGGTGGTGGTGCTTGGGAGTGAACACACGATTCTACCTCCTGGGTTACAGCCCCAGCCCCTTTTGTTTTTTATGTTGAAACGAGGTCTTGCCAAGTTGCTGAGGCTGGTCTTGAACCTGCGATCCTCCCGTCCCAGCCTCCTAAGTACTGGGATCACAGGTGTGTGCCACCACTCTGGCCTTCATTTGCTTTTGTTGAAAGAGAACCCTAACTGGTTTTGCTTTTGTGTTTTGTTTTTTGTTTTTCATTTCACTTGCTGCAAGGATTTCTTTGGGGACTGTCAAGGTCACTGGACGACAGGCACTAGACACTGTCCTTTGGTAGCCTGCCTCTCACCCTCACCACAGCGGCCTCTGCAGGGGGCTCAGGCTTTCCAGGATCAGCCCTGGAGCCTCAGTGGCCTTTGCAAATTGTTCTTTCCCTTTCTTTCTTTCCTTCTTTCTTTCTTTCTTTCTTTCTTTCTTTCCTTCCTTCCTTCCTTCCTTCCTTCCTTCCTTCCTTCCTTCTTTCTTTCTTCCTTTCTTCCTTTCTTCCTTTCTTCCTTTCTTTTTTGGTGGTACTGGGGTTCCTGGAAACCCTTCTACCTCCAGGCTACACTCCCAGACCCATTTTTATATTTTTATTTGGAAACAGGGTCTCTTAAGCCAGCGCAGCTGGCTTCGAACCTGCGCGATCCTCCTGTCTCCGCCTCCCAAGCGCGGGGATTACAAGCGTGCGCCACCACGCCCCGGCAAAATTGTTCTTTTTTTCTGGAGAGTTTTGATTTCAAATGTGGGTGTTTAGCAGTGCATTACAGTAACACCCAAATGACCAGTTCTTTTTCATTTACAGATTGGGGCCTGTATTTGTGTTTAGTTTACTACTTTGCTTCAAAACACTCTAAATATGCTCTTATAATTAGTTTAGCCAGGTGTGGTGACGCAAGCTTATAATCCCAGTATTTGGGAGGTTGAGACAAGAGGATCGCAGGTTCAAAGACAGCCTCAGCAACTTAGTAAGGCCCTCCACAATTTAGTGAGACCTTGTTTCCAAATTAAAAAACAAATAGGTCTGGGGGTGTACCCTGAAAGTAGAAGGCCCCTGAGTTCCATTCCCAGTAATACACACACACACACACACACACACACACACACACATACACACACACACACTACCACCACCACCACCACCACCACACCACACACAGACAAAAGAACTAGTTTATTTACCGCTATACACCTGCATTCTTCTATACTTCTATACTTGGGAGATATATATATATTTATACACACACACACACACACACACACACACACATATATATGTCAATGTATATATACTTTGGGTATATAGTTTGAGTGTATACTTTGGGTATATACTTTGGGTATATACACACGATGCATGTATACTTTGGATGGATATGTGTGTGTGTGTGTGTGTGTGTGTGTGTGTGTATGTGTGTGTGTGTGTGTTTGCGCGTGTACATCAATGTATATATCTTCAATGCTGTATTTATTTCCAGGGGTTCTGAAATCACAAATTCACCCAATTGTGAATCAAATATCTTCAGAAAAAACTTGCATCTGTACTGAACACATACAGACTATTTTTCTTGTCACTATTCCTTAAGTAATACAGTATAACAACCACTGACAAAGCACTTGCTTTATATTTGGTATTATAAGTAATCTCGAGATAATTTAAAATGTACAGGAAGATGTGCGTAGGTTCTATGAAAATGTTATGCCATTTTGTATATGGGACTGAGCACCTGTGAATTTTGATATAGGGGTGAGTCCTGGAACCAGCGTCCCATAGATACTGAGAGACAACTGCACACACACACACACACACACACACACACACATACACACACACACACACACACTCACTCGCTATGGATAAAAATCTACGCTAACATACTCAACCCAAGGACAGAACATATAAAGCCCTTGGCATCATACCTGGTAAATTGCATACCAGGCACAAAGTAAGTTCACAGTGAATGCTGACATCATTTGTATTACCCTAGTAATATAACAACCTGTAGTATAACTACCTGGCCAGGGAACTGGTAGCCAACCTTCGAGACCCAGGGCTCTGTTGTCTGGTAAGGAGCAGGTCGGACGTGGCCCTCTCTGTCTCATATGAAATGTGACAATCAACTGAAAGCCCCTGAACCTTTCAACTCCCCCCCAGTGCAGCCGCTCTAGCAGCCGAGCTCTTAGAAAATGTCAGGGGAACTTGTGGGAGCGTTGCTGCTGAGGTTGGCCGCAGCCCTGCCAGGGATCCAGGCCTGGCCATTTGAGAAGCCATCAGGAAAACTGTCATGTGTTTTGAGAGCCAGTAAACAAGACGGGGGAGGAGGGACCTGAGAGATTCTGATGACTTTAAGAGCGGTATTCTGACAATTTATGAAGTTTTGAAATAGTGCGATTTTTAAAATTTTTACTCTTCGGCTGGGCGTGGTGGCGCACGCTTGTAATCCCCGCGCTTGGGAGGCAGAGACAGGAGGATCGCGCAGGTTCGAAGCTAGCCGCGCGCCTTGGCTTAGGAGACCCTGTTTCCAAATTTAAAAAAAAAATGTAAAAATAGGTCTGGGAGTGTAGCCCGGAGGTAGAAGGGCTTCCAGGAACCCCAGTACCACCAAAAAAAAAATAAAAAAAAAAAAAATTTTACTCTTTGAAAGAGTAGGAAGCGTAAGAAATACAAATGGTAGTGTGTGTGTGTGTGTGTGTGTGTGTGTGTGTGTGGTGCTGGGGATGGAAACCAGGGGCATTCTACCTCCGAGCTACACTCCCAGCCCAATTTTTTTATTCTTTATTTTGAAACAGGGTCTCACTGAGTTTTAAACGGCCTAAGTAGCTGAGGCTGGCTGCGAATCCACATTCTCCGGTCTCAGCCTCCCATTCTCCGGTCTCAGCCTCCCAGTACGGGGATTACAAGTGTATGCCAGCATGCCTGATTATTATATTTGACACTTTAAAGCACTTCGGAGTGTAGTTAGAAGGGAAATAATGAAGTTTAGAAACTCTAGCCACTGGGTTTCTTTGGCTCCTGGTGAATTCAAAGCCCTAGCAGGTATATTTTTTGTAAAACTCCCTTAGTGTTTCTGATATAAAGCCCTAGCAAAGAAGGTTAGGGTTGAGAGCAGGGATAGTATTGTTGTTGCTGTTGTTGTTGTTGTTATTATTATTATTAATTTATCTGTGAATGCGTATAGGCTGGATATTCTAGGAATTCACCTTTCCTGTACATCTGAAGATAAGGTTCTTCTGAAAATGAGACATTTGCTAAACTTCCCCATCTGAAACTGTTGCTAGGACACTTTAAATCTGACAAGCACAAGCTTTGTATAACTGCCCCAATTTGCATATGCATTTAAAATTGGTCCCCTTGCTCAGCCTGCTGGAGATAAGCAACCAACGTTGTCTGCAGTGTGCCCTGACCCCAAGCCTTGACGCACAGGCCACGTCCCTGCTCAAAAAGAATACAAAACTGAGATTTGGCAAGGGCTTTGGAATTTTGGGGTTTTAAAAAATCATAGATTTAGCCCTCCTATACAATTGCTAAAAAATTCAAGCTTTTTTTTTTTTTGTGTGTGTGTGTGTGTGTGTGTGTGTGTACGTGTGGTACTGGGAATTGAACCCAGGAGGACTCTACCTCTGAGCTATATCCCCATACCCATTTTATTTCATTTGAAAACACAGCCTCACTAAGTTGCTAAGGGCTTCGCTAAGTTGCTGAGGTTGACCTCAAACCTGCAATCCTCTTGTCTCAGCCTCCCAAGTACTAGGATTACAGGCGTGTGCCAACCAAGGTTGGCCGAAGCATCGGCTATAAATAGATTTGTTTCATAGTATCAGAAGTCTCAAGTCCCCTTGGTGTACTTCAGTTATTTTAATTGTTGGAGAAAACAGAAAGTATGCAAGGAGGTGTCCAGAAGCCATGGGAAGTCATACAGGAGAAAGGCCTGGAATCAGGTCCTATAGAGAATCAATGTAAGCAGAGGCTAACATCCTTAAAGCATCCCCGCGACTCCAGTGTCTTGTAGTAGAGGGAAGCTTGGATGTTTCCAAGAGGTTTCCTGGTACTGTACTTGCAAGCTGCCTCTACATAAGCAAAGGTGGAAAGATTCTCTAAAACGAAGTCCTGCAAATCGCCCGCGCCAAATGGTTTGGGTGACAGATCTGTGGGTCCCGAACTCACCTGGGGCTCTCGGCTCCACAGCCTGGCAGGGGTCTCCAGGAGCGTGACGCTGGTGATTGCTTACGTCATGACCGTCACCGACTTCGGCTGGGAGGACGCTCTGCGCACCGTGCGCGCGGGGAGGTCCTGCGCCAACCCCAACCTGGGCTTTCAGAGGCAGCTCCAGGAGTTTGAGAAGGACGAAGTCCACCAGGTAAGCAGTTTTGGGGGGGCTTTCCAGATACAGGCAGCTGCCCTGGAACAATTCCCTGGCTCTCAGAATCAGGGAGGTTGGAGCTGAGAAGGTCCACAGAGGACCTCGGGCCTTAGGGTGCCCACCTGTATCCCGAAAGACGTCGTCACCGGTCCCTGGTCACACACATTGGTCAGGCGTATTTTCACGTCCCCAGACCCACACCATGCGGGAGCAGTTGTTCCCCTTGCTTGACACTGGCCGGCTGGCCACAGGGCCACGTTGTCCGGTAGCCTGTGACGTCCCTGTTCACCTGTGCCACCTCTACTCTTAAGTAACACTTGAAAGTCTCTGTGCATGCAAACGTGTCTATGTGGGATTTGTCCCCAACTTCTCCAGTATCGCCAGTGGCTGAAGGAAGAATACGGAGAGAGCCCTCTGCGCGATGCAGAAGAAGCCAAAAGCATCCTGGGTAAATATAAAGAGCAGGGGCGCGTGGAACCCCAGCCTGGCGGCAGGCGGTGGAGCAGCTTTTCGGGCCCGCCGCCTCTGGCCTACAATAACTACACAACAGAGACCTAACGCAGAGGGAGCCGGTGCCTCCCGTCCCGCCGCTTGTCTTCCATGCCTCCCATGGGCGCCGCGTGCTGGTGTGCTGGTGTGCTGGGCTGCTGCCTCCGAGGACTGCAGGGGAGGTGGCCGCAGCCCAGATGGACTGCTCAGGGCTCCTTCCCCAGAGACCCTACCCGGCCCTGCTGGGGGCCCCTTTCACCCCAGGAACCTTTGCTCTGACCTTGGACCTTGGCCCTAACCTTGGACCTTTGCCCTAACCTTGGACCTTTGCCTCACCCAAGCTTGCCACACCAGGATGCTCAGTGCTGGTGCCGGTGCTACACACCAATGTGTGCACATGCGTGTGAGTGCATATGTGCCGCACGTATGCACGTGTAAAGGTGTGTGCCTATGAGTGCGTACAAGCATGTGCATTGTGAGGGTGTGTGTACACCTGAATATGTCTGGGCAGGCTGTCCTAAGATCACTGCTGCCGGGGTTGGTTGATGTGGCCGTCTTTGTCTTTGGGTCCTGGTGGAAGGCCTTGGAACTTGACTTTTGAAAAGTGTGTGTGGGCCTAGAGCAGTCTGTGCCTGTGAGCACGCAGAGATGGGAGGAGAACTCGGGGAGGAGCAGCTGGAGCAGCGGCCTCTCCCAGGACTTGGGGTGGTGGGTGGGAAAGGGAGCAGGCCCCAGGGGCCCTGGCAGGTGCCTGTGTTGGGGGTGGAGGAGGGAGTCCCTGCATGGCCTCGGGTTTAGCAGTAAGGGCACCAGGCCCTGGACTCCCTCTGTCTCCAGTCGAGGCCGCTTTTCAGCCCATCTTGTCCCTGAGTTCTCCTTGGGGTTTGTTCTGTGTGGGACCAGCTGCATGTGAGTTCCGTGGTGAGCAGGGGAAGGGCCCTCCCTGTCCCTCCTGGCCAGCTTTGCACACTCACTCCCAACCTTGCCTTCTCCCTCTGCAGGGCCCCTTCCCAAGGTTTGCATGCACCTGCAAGAATGAGCAGGAAAGGAGACTTGTCAGGCACTGAAGCAGTTTGCATTAAAAAATACCTGAGCATTTATTAAGCTCCTGGGTATATGCTATGGCTTTAATTTTGATCTCGGCTACCTCAGTAAATATTTTCCCCCAAAGTTAGGTGGATATTATTATTATTATTATTATTATTATTATTATTCCAGTCAATTCTGCCTCGTAGTTGAAAATGTTCGGTCATGATTGCTTTTGAAGCCAAAGGGAGAGGCATGAGTACCATTGAACGACTTAAAGTTCCCCATCTGGGTTCCCATCATGCCACGTCAGGCCGTGAGCCATCCAGTGTGCCGCTGGGGGAAGCGGGCACCTGGGGGTGCTGGGCGGCACCTGTCAGTGCGCCAGCCCTTCACACCAATTCCCGTCTCTTAAGCACGCAGAGCCACACGATTGAAAAAATACACTCGACCCCTCCTTAAAAGGATGTCTCTGAATTCCACCACAAAAAGAGCCCCCGAATAAGAAGAGAAGTTTTCCTGTGTATGTAGAGGGCGTGGCCCAGGTGAGCTCTTTGGGGGCGGGAGAAACTCTGCACTCAGTCACAGATATGCAACAAGAAAGGGAATTGTAGCCATAAGAAACCATCGTTCATCTTTCGCCAAAACAATTTGCCTATAAAGAACATTTTTTCCTTAAACCAAAAAAGAAAAAGTAAATATGCTAGCAGAAAAAAGCATTTAAGAGGACTGAGAGTCTAGTGAGGCCCTGGGTTCAATCCCCAGCACTGCACCAAAAAAAAAAAGGAAAATATTTAGGATATTAAGAGTGAATGTCTAAATATATGTGCCCACTTATAAATGACCACATGTATTCCTGTAAATTTTGAAAATTTTGAAATGTCTTATTACTATTTGTTTCCAGCAATGTTCTTTTTCTGCAGCGTCTTCAGGAATTCTGAAGCACTGGGCCTTTCTCAGAAGATTGTAATGTACCTGAAGTTTCTGAAATATTGCAAAGTTTAGTCTGGTGCTGCCAAAAAAAAAAAAAAAAGGAAAGGAACCTAGAGTTTATTTTTTAAGCATCCAGCCATGATTTGTAAACTTGTTTATTTGTTGTTTGTTTTCATCTTAAAGTGAATCCGCACATAATTGTGTTGTAATGTGTCAAAGCGGCGGACATCCTTTGGCAAGAGAATGTCTTTTTACCTTAACTCCACTGCCATGGCCGTTCCTCTAACCCGACTTTGATTCCCTCAGAACAATCTCAAGAGCCCTGCTGCTGCGCTGCTTGGGTCACTGTTTACTAATCGTAAATGGCTTCTCACGAACAGCTACCCAAGAAGGAAGTTGGCACCTGGGGCTTGGCGTGAACTCTGCCCTCAATGTCCTTAAGTCCCCCTGCTCGGGAAATGTCTCTTGGTCTTTGTTTTATCCATGGTTTGTGTTCTCCATGGTGGAATTTACCGAAAGCCACTCATATTTGTTAATAAAGGGCAACTTCAGCAAGTTCAGCATGGCATGCAGTTCATTTTTCCTTGATTGAGACATTTCTGTCTGTGAAAGCTCACGCTGCATGATTGCACCGGTCTTGGCTCAGAGGTTGGGTTTTCCTGAGGAAGATAGGACACCCAGGCATGGTGGTGCACGCCTGTAACCCCAGTACTTGGGGAGCTGAGACAGGAGAATTCAGGTTCGAAGCCAGCCTCAGAAACTTAGTGAGGCTCTCAGCAACTTAGACCCTATTTCCAAATATAAAATAAAATCAAGCTGGGTGTGGTGGTGCACACTTGTAATCCCTGCGCTTGAGAGGCGGAGACAGGAGGATCGCCCAGGTTCGAAGCCAGCTGTGCTGGCTTAAGAGACCCTGTTTCCAAATAAAAATATAAAAAATAGGTGTCTGGGAGTGTAGCCCGGAGGTAGAAGGGTTTCCAGGAACCCCAGTGCCACCAAAAAAAAACAAAAAAAACAAAACAACAGTCTGGGGATATAGCTTGGAGGTAGAATGCCTCTGGGTTCAGTTCTTAGCACCACACATGCATGCAAAAGAAGGTAATATAGCAGATACTACTAGACAAGGTGAATTAATGTATTCCTTCATGACAGAAAAATGGATCCTTGAGCCTGGGATGTAGGTCACGAGTAGAATGCTTATGTAACATGTACAAGGCCCTGGGTTTGATCTCTAGCACTGCAACACACACACACACACACACACACACACACACACACACACACACGCAAATGCACAAAGAAAATTTGATCTTTAGTGCATGGAGGGTGAAAGAAATTTAGATTCTAAAGTTGTGTTTTCCTGCCCAGGGTAAGAACTGAATGTTTGCCCCACCCTGGATTACAGCCCACATATTCCATGAACATTGGCTACACATTATTGGATACAGTTACTTTTAATCCGCTACCCATTATCGAATACACTTACTTTAATTGCATGCTTAGCTTTTAATTTGAAGAAACACAAACCTACTTGAAGAGCAACGTAAACCCATTTTCTGAATTTAAGTTGCCTAAATCTGGTGAAATAGAAAATTAAATTCCTCCTGAAGGGATAAGGTCTGCTTGAGGGAAAGACGGGTGAAGTTGGGAACTGATTCAACGTGGGCTTCTGACTGGAGGCGGCAGGCCGAGCACCCTCTGCTTGGAATGCTCGGGACCCTAGGTGCCCATCAGCTGAGAGATGGATTCAAGACAATGGGACATACGTGCAGTGGAATGCTATCCAGCCATAAAGACGTAGCGGCATGTCTAAAGGACTGGAGTGGCTTTGGGCATGTCTAGCCTGAGATGTCACACTGCGTGCATTCCAATCTGAACGTGGCCACTTTCTAGTCATGAGACCAGAATTCAATTTCTTCATCTGATGAATGAGGCCAGCACCAAGGCCTATCTCACAGGAGTGTTGGGAGAACAGGGCCTCTGCGCCGGCTCTCGTGGTGTACCGGGTGCCCCGTCACACCAACAGGTGACTGTCCTGCCATTCCAACAGAAGGCCTTTGGAACCAGAAGGAGTCTTTTCAGACCCATAAAATGGCACCCAGGAAGGCTGGCTCCGACCACATCATTGTACCACTAGACAGGGTGCTGCTGGCCCCTCTCATCCCTCCTAGGAAGTTTCTTTTTGTCAGGCTTGGGTAGAAGTTCCCCTTGTGAGTGGGCTGCCTCCTTTGGGACTTCCCAAGGTATTCCAGAGAAACGGGGCCACACTGGACCTCCACCAGGCCTCCTGGCATGTGACTCTCGGGTCCACCTAGCCTGTACCACCAGGGTCTGCAGGAGGAGGGTGGGGGAAGGGGTCCTGAGAGGCAGGACACAGGCCCCTCAGCTGTGAGACGCTGGCTTCGGCCTACCCTGCGGCAGCTTGCTCAGGTGTAACTGAATCTGCCAGCAGCCGGGGCAACGCTTGCTGCCAGAAGCAACGTTGCTGCCAGAAGCAGCAATGCTTCTCACACCTTCCTGCCTTTCTCTCCATCACCACATCAGCACGGCTTAACACAAAACCAAGGAGGACCCAAGAGCTGGCCCCTGGCACATGACAGTCCTCTCTCAAGACTCCCGTTCCGAGGGAAGCTCTGCCCCACTTGCTCTCAGAGCCACGAGAAACATACCCTTTGCAAAGCAGAAGGTGACCTTTCTCTGGCTGACAAACAGCAAACCTGTTCACCAGCCAAGCATGGTTCCTGTTGGCGCTGGCTTGGCCATTTCTGGGGTTGGCAGCAGAGGCTTGGGCAGGGCTCTCCCGAAGTAAGCGGGCTCTGAAGAGGGAGGGGACTGTTGTCCATCTCTGGCATGCTGTGTTCACATGGCTGCCTGTCACGACATGCATCGTGGGGGGCTAAGTGACTAGTGGCAGGTCCTCGCAAGCTGCTGGGCTATGTGGGGGCAATGCCAGCGTGAGTCCAAAACACAGCCTCAAATGACATTCCTTTAAGCTATTGTGAAGCCCCCCAAAGAAACTGCCCAGTGATGTGTGCATGTATGCCTCTGCCATCTTGTAGCCCAGTAAGATGTATAACAACAATGTACCAAGAAAAAAAGCGCCGCCCACCCCCAGCCCCTTGCTGTCTATTTTTCTCAATCAGATCTTTACACACACACAAGACATGCCCAAGTATCACCCCATCCAAAATGTCTCTTCTACTCAACCTACATCTAACCCAACAGCCACCACTTGTAACTGCTAGCCAGGCGTGGTGGTGCATGTTTGTAATCCCAGCCTTTGGGAGGCTGAGACAGGAGGATCGTATTTCGTGGCCAGCCTCAGCTACTTAGGCTTTTTTAGCTACTTTGCAACTCAGTGGGACCCTGTTTCAATATAAAGAATAAAAAATCAGACTAGGGGTGTAGCTCAGAGGTAGATAGAATGCCCTGGGTTCCATCCCCAGTACTGAAAAAAAAAAAAATGGAACTGCCCCCTACTACTTTCAAGCACCTGCTAAACGAGTCTAATATCTGAACTCTAAGCTGGAAGGAAAGTTCCCTGTGAACTACTGCTCTCATGATCCACAGTTTGCATAGGGACCTGGAGCCCAAACAAACCCTCAGCTTGCAGATGTTCAAGCACGCGCTGGCAGTTCTTTCCCCCGATGGAAAGAGACCCACGCTCAGCTCCCACAACCTCCTCAGACGTTCACTTCAGCTGCTTGAGCCCCAGCTGCAAACAGGACACTACTTGTGATACCAGCTCGCTGAAAATAATAATGTCCTATTATTTCCTGTCTTGGGTCTGAAACTCATCTGCAGGGGTTGGGGAAGAAGGAAGCGAAGTGACCAGCCCTCCATGCAAGAGGGGACTCTTGGCTGTGTCCTGGTGTGTCTGAGGACGACTCCATTGCACTGAATCCATCAAAGGAGAATGCAGCTTCTCAGGGATAAGCCAAAGGCGGTGTTTGGGTTTGGTTTTGTTCTCTTGCTTTCCCTGTTTCTCCCTTTCTCTGGGCAAGAAAAAGGAAAAGGAAGAGGAACCACCCTTTGCAGTCTTGGTGAGTTCTTGTTAAGTACATATATAAGTGTGTTGAAAGCACATTCTTAATAAGATTATTAATAACTCAGGGTCAGGATGGGAGGAGCCATCTGATGTGGGATGGCAGGGGTGTGACTCTTGGTGTGTTCCCTATTTCTGTGACCAGAGGCTGGCGTGCAGAGCGCTACTTGCTGAGCTGCTCTGGCCATGAACGAAATGTGGGCTCAGATGTGCCCCCGGGGTAACAGCAGGCAAGTGTTGTCTGAGCTAACTTAGTGTCCAGGGCCTGAGCTCAGCATGCTCCAAGACATGCCACAGGGGACTCGCCTGGAGGCTGAGGAATTCTGTGAATCCCAGGAAATTCAACTGAGAATCAATAAGTGAGACTGCATCCAATTGAGAGTGTGGAGAGAGCCTAGAGAATGGGAGGTCTTTGCCAGCCACTACTCTGATAGAGGACCAGTATCTAGAATCTATAAAGAACTTTAAAGCTTAGTTAAAAAAGGTAACCCAATTAAAAAAAATGGGCAATTGACTGAGACGGGATGATCACGGTTCATAGACAGCCTCAGCTATTTAGTGAGGCCCTTTACAATCTAGTAAGACCCTGTTTCAAAAGAAAGAATAAAAAATAGGGCTGGAGGTGTAGCTCGGAGGTAGAATGTGCTGGGTTCCCTCTCCAGCACTGCAAAAAATAAAATAAAAAATAAGGCACTTGAACAGAATAGATGCTTCACAGTGAAGAAATACAAATGACCGATAAATATGTGAGAAAATGTTCAACATCATTAGCAGTCAGGGAGGTGCAAATGAAAACTGCACTGAGATTCCGTCTAACTCCAGTTAGAACTGTAGTCATCGAGGATGCAAAGAATGACCGATGGTAGCGGGAATGTGAGAACAGGCACTCTTAGCCGCTGGTGATGGGGGTGTACATTAGTATAGCCGCGGTGGAGATTAGGAAGTGTAGGGGTTCCTCAAAGCCTGGGAATGGAACCGGCACCTGACCCTGCCACACCACTCCTCTGTAGCTTTCCAGAACTGAAGTCCGAATTCCACAGGGATGCATGCACATCTTTGTAGCACCCTGATTCACACATAGCCCTTCACAACTCAGTGAGACCCTGTCTCAAAAAATAAAAAGACAGCCGGGCGTGGTGGCGCACGCTTGTAATCCCAGCATTCGGGAGGCTGAGACCTGAGGATCGCGGTTCGCGGACAGCCTCAGCTACTTAGTGAGGCCCTCTGCAACTCAGTGAGACCCGGTTTCAAAATAAAGAATAAAAAAGAGGGCAGGGGAGCCGGGCGTGGTGGCGCACGCTTGTAATCCCCGCGCTTGGGAGGTGGAGACAGGAGCATCGCGCAGGTTCGAAGCCAGCCATGCTGGCGTAAGAGACCCTGTTTCAAAAATATAAAATAGGTCTGGGAGTGTAGCCCAGAGATAGAAGGGCTTCCAGGAACCCCAGTACCAAAAAAAAAAAAAAAAAAAAAAAGAGGGCAGGGGGTGTAGCTCGGAGGCTGAATGCCCCTGGGTTCCATCCCCAGACCCGTAAATAAGTAAATAAATAAATAAATAAATAAATAAATAAACAAATAAAATAAAAAGACTAAAAAATAGGACTAGGGGTGTAGCTCGGAAGTAGAATGGCCCTGGCTTCCATCCCTGGTACTGTAATAAATAAGTAAATAAATAAAACCACATGCTTCCCCATAATAGATGCAATTATTTAAAAATGCTTAGGGATGAATCTTTGCCTCTCAGAGGGAGGGATCTAAGAGGTTTATCCGCAGATGTGGTGGCATGGTGTAAAAGAAGGTCATGATACTGGGGGGTGTTACATTTCATAGAAAAGGGTTCTGGGATGGATTCTCTTTGGAGAAAGGTCCCAGAAAGGGCCACTTCCTCCTGGGGTGGAAACCGGCTTAGAATAAATGGGTGCATTCCAGAGAGAGAGAGAGGGAGAGAGGGAGAGAGGGAGAGAGGGAGAGAGAGAGAGAGAGAGAGAGAGAGAGAGAGAGAGAGAGAGAAGGAGGAGGAGGAGGAGGAGGAGGAGGAGGAGGAGGAGGAGGAGAAGAAGAAGAAGAAGAAGAAGAAGAAGAAGAAGAAGAAGAAGAAGAAGAAGAAGAAGAAGAAGAAGAAGGGAGACAGAGAAAGAGAGGGAGAGAGGGAGAGATGAGAGGAGAGAGATGGGGGAGAGAGATGAGAGAGAGAGAGAGAGACAGGGTGAGAAAGAGACAGAGAGGGAGTGATGAGAGAGAGGGAGAGATAAAGAGAGACACAACGAGAGACAGAGAGACAGAGGGAGCGACTGGAATGGGCTGAAAACAGGCATGGAGCAAAGTTACATCCCAGAGAGAGAGGTTCTGGAGTAGTCCATTTCCAGGAGCAGAAAATGGCTGAATCTTGGTCTCTTGAGCTCTTTTTTTTTTTTTAAATCAAGCCTTCCCACTAGTATCCTAACTTCATTTGATTCTGCCTTCTAAGCTAAAAATATAAGCCTGCACTGACACGTTCATTTTCTTTTTCTGCATTCGATCAGTTCATCACAATTCCTGGCAGCCCCGCTCTACCTGGGGCAGCGTGACAGACATCCAGCCAGTGGGTCCGTGCACCCAGCGAGGGATGAGGGCGGCGCTTGGGTGCAGGTGAGGGGCAGGCTCAGTCTTCTCCGTCCATGAGTTGCTTCTGCAGCCCCAACTCCAGCTGCCCCCTGGCTTCCCCTGCCTTCTCCTGGCTTGGGTTTTTTAAGCTAATTCTATTCCTTACCATTGCATTGACCTTTTTTCTGTCCCCCTCCGCTAGGACCCATACACTGACTATCTGATAGCCTCGTCAGTTTCCTGGGTTGTTTCGTTTCACTCCAGTTTCACTCATTTCTCAGGAGAACTGGAGGGGGTTTGCTAGAAAACTAGCTCTCTGAACAGAGTTCGCTATACCAGTGGCACTGTTATTTGAAGCAACTTTTAGAGATATTCGCTCTCTTTTTCTTCCTTCCTTTCTTCATTTTTCCTCCCTTCCTTTCTGGCTGAGATACCTAACTTCTGAGCTTCTACACTGCTCTATAAAAGAGCTGCGCTGCCTGGCGTGAAGGCACACACTTGTAATCCCAGCGTTTGGGAAGCTGAGACAGGAGGATCATGGTTTGCCAACAGCCTCAGCTACTTAGTGAGGCCCTTTGCAACCCACTTTCAAAATAAAAAGAATAAAAAATAGGGCTGGGGGCATAGCTCGGAGTTAGAATGCCCCTGGGTTCCATCCCCAGTACTGGAAAAAAAAAAAAAAAAAAAACCCTGCAGTAACACTGGGTCACTTGCTCGTGATTACCAAGCCCACTGGGCAGCCATGTCCCCCACGCTGGCTCCTGACTCTGACCTCGAGGTACCTTGGCTCACTCTAAAGGGCCACACACAGCGCCTAGGTGTATGAATCTGTTTAGATTGCAACTCCTGTTCACTGAGGTTTTGAGGGGGGGAAATCCAGCCTCTCTCTATTTTCTGGATACTAACTTCCTTCTGAGATTTCAAAAAATTTGTTTTGCATTCAAAATAAAAGTTCACCTTGGAATCCAGAAAATCTACTCTTTCTTGGTCAATTCTATAAATGTATGTGGTGTGTGTGTGTGTGTGTGTGTGTGTGTGTGTGTGTGTGTGTTAGTAGGGATTGAGCCCGGGGGGAGGGGGTTCTACCTCTGAGCTACATCCCAGCCCTATTTTGTGTGTGTGTGTGTGTTACTGAGGGTGGAACCCAAGGGCATTGTACCTCTGAGCTACACCCCCAGCTCTATTTTTTTCATTATTATTCTTTATTTTGGAACAAAGTCTTACTAAATTGCAGAGGGCCTCACTAAGTAGCTGAAGCTGGCCTCAAACCCGCAATCTTTCTGTCTCAGCCTCACAAGTACTGGGATTACAAGTATGCATCAACGCCTCTGACTCCAAGTCCTATTTTATATTTTATTTTGAAATAGGATCTCACTAAGTTGTTGAGAGCCTTGCTAAATTTGTTGAGGCTGGCCTTGAACCTGCAATCCTTCTATCTCAGCCTCCCAAGTACTAGGATTATAGGTATGTATCACCGTAGCCAGATTCTATAATACTTTTTAAAGTACTTTTCATTTATTGAGTACTTTTATATGTTTTAATTCTTGTTCCCAACAACCCTTCAAGACATCTAGTACTCAGGATGCAGCCCTTGGGTCTGACCCTTCTTCTGGGGCTCTTTTCTCTACACCATGTTGGGACTCATGGACAAGCTCTTCAAAGTGAACAAAACACAGGCTACTGTCTAAGATAATTTAGAAGCATTGCAAAGGTCGGGGCAACATTATCATATGACATGGTAGGTTCCAAATGGATTCAGGTATAAGTTAACAAACAGGATAAATAGCGGAGGAAGCCACAGTTAGCTGACACACGAGCGCCTTCTCACCTTTTCACATGCTTGTGCAAGAAAATCGCTTTCCCCAGGGTCATGGCTTGAGGCTACAGGATATCGCATCTGAAATCATCTCTGAGGTTTTTAGACTTGGATTGATGCATCTGGAGCCCCCATGAAGAAGCCTGGACAAGCTGGTGGCGCATCTCAGGTAGAAGAGACCAGAACGCAGACTCGGATCTATCTGGGAGTGGCACGGCTGGACAAGTCAAGGACATAACCAAGGGAATTTGGGTCGGGAAGTCTGCCAAGAGCCCGTGCTCCAGCAGGAGGATGCTGACAGTGCTCCTGGGATCACGACACAGGTGCACCGAAGCCACAGCCTCAGGACAAGTGCTGAATTATGGGTTCTATGAAATACCATGCTGACCACCAATGTCAGCTATTCAGTCTAATGTAGAACCATCATCTACCTACTACCAATGTCTTCGTGCCCTAGAATAATTGTTTTGTTCCAAAATATTTTCCAAAAATAAGATCTCACGTCCAGGTTTTGTTTGTTTGTTTACTTTCTCAAAAGAAAAGTTTGAGTAGAAAAAAAAAGCAGTGGTCCAATTAAAATCTAGATATGGTAGCCTGGTGTGGTGGCTCATGCCTGTAATTCCAGTACTTGGGAGGCTAAGACAGGAGGATTCCAGGTTTGAGGCCAGTCTCAGCATCTTAGAGCCTCAGCCACTTTGTAAAAACCACTTTCAAAACAAAAGTTTAAAAACCTCTTTCAAGCCGGGCGCGGTGGCGCACGCTTGTCATCCCCGCGCTTGGGAGGCGGAGACAGGAGGATCGCGCAGGTTCGAAGCCAGCCGCGCTGGCGTAAGAGACCCTGTTTCCAAATAAAAATATAAAATAGGAGGGTAGCCCGAAGGTACAGAGGTAGAAGGGCTTCCAGGAGCCCCAGTACCACGAAAAAAAAACAAACAAGCAAAAAACCTCTTTCAAAGTAAAATTTATAAGGGGTTAGGGGACGTAGCTCAGAGGATAGAAAGGTCCTGCTTGCAATCCCCAGCACCTAAATAAATAAGTAAATAGGCAAACGGATATAAATGCTAGTTATGATAGTAACTGTTTTAAAGAGAAAATGATTAAGAAGGGTGGCACACGTGCCTCTGACTTTCTTTGCTGGAATAAATGGGGCTTGAGTCAGCAGACCACCACCACTGCCCCACCAGTAGTTTCTGTAAGTTTACAGAAAAAGGTTTGAAAGCAGGAACATATGAAATAAAAGAGTACTTGATTCTTTGGAAATGAGCCTGCCTCGTGTCCCGGGGTGGCGAGGACACTTTTTTGTCCTTAGTTGTGCTTTTTGACCTCATAATGGCCCTTGAAAACTGTCCACAAACCTTTTTTAAATGACTTTGGAAGTTTATGTTTATTGATCTGCCAAAAAGAAGTGGCAATATTTAAGATAAAGGGGGGGGGAAACCCATCAGATCTTCTCCAGCGACGTCCCCTCTCCTACCCTGGCTTTACGAGAGCCTTGTTTCTAAAGTCCGTCGGCCAAACCCTGTGAGATCGTGGTGCTTCGCAGAGTGCTGGTGGGAGAGACCCGGCGCCCGTCGATCAGCAAAAACCAGAGACCAGGCGCTACGTGACATTTTCTAGAAACTGGCCAGATTTAATTGAGTAGGTCAGAGTCTTTTCTGCCCTCAAACCTCCAGTTTTCAAGTTGAGCCTGATCGGAATTATTATTTTTCTTCCTTCTCCTGAAGGGTTACCAGGAACTAGATGGACCCGTCAACTCCAAGGCTGTCTTCACGTTCAGACAGATCCGAGTCATTTTCAGCCCTCGGTTTACTAAGCCTTAAATAGAGTGAGGATTCCACGGAATTTCCATGCGTGGTAGTAGAGGCCTGGAGTCCCTAAAAGAAGAGGTGGGAGCTGGGCATGGTAGCTCACGCCAGTAATCCCAAACTTGGGAGGCTGAGACAGAAGGATCACAGATCTGAGGCCAACGTCAGCAACTTGATGAGTCCCTTACCAACTTAGTGAGCTCCTGTTTCCAAATAAAAAATAAAATAGGGCTGGGAGTATAGTTTGGAGGTAGAATGCCCCTAGGTTTAATACCGAGCATTTGTTATTTTTAAAAAAAGAAGGAAGTGTCTTTGTGTGACTTTTAGGGGAAATTAGATTTTTAAAAATTATCTCTTCTGTTCATTGTCCCCATAGTTTTCAATAAAAAAAGAAGGAAGAATTTTTTTTTTTTTTTTTTTTTTTTTTTTTTTTTTTTTTTGCGGGTCTGGGGATGGAACCCAGGGGCATTTGACCTCCGAGCCACACCCCCTGCCCTATTTTTTTTATTCTTTATTTTGAAACAGGGTCCCACTAAGTTATGGAGAGCCTCACTAAATAGCTGAGGCTGTCCATGAACCGTGATCCTCCTGTCTCAGCCTCCCAAATGCTGGGATTACAAGCGTGCGCCACCGCGCCCGGCTAGGAATTTTTTTTAATCATGCCTTTTCTTTATCCAAAACTTCAGCCGGGCGTGGTGGCGCACGCTTGTAATCCCCGCGCTTGGGAGGCAGAGACAGGAGGATCGCGCATGTTCAAAGCCAGCCGCGCGCGCTGGCTTAGGAGACCCTGTTTCCAAAAAAAAAATGTAAAAATAGGTCTGGGAGTGTAGCCCGGAGGTAGAAGGGCTTCCAGGAACCCCAGTACCACCAAAACTTTATGAGATTGGGTCTTGGAGTAATTTACCCAAAAGTCTCAATTTATTTATTTATTTATTGTAGTACTGGAGATTGCACCCAGAGACATTCTACCTCCAAGCTACACCCTCAGCCCTATTTTTAAATTTTTTATTTGGAAACAGAGTCTCATGAGATTGATGAGAGTCTCACTTACTACAGCGCTGAGGCTGCCCTTGAACCTGAGATCTTCCTGTCTCAGCTTCCCAAGAACTGGGATTATGGGCATACAACACCAAGTTCATCTCCAAAAGCCCCAATTTTCTTTCTTTCTTTGTTTGGTGCCAGGGATTGAATCCAGGGGTATTATACCTCTGAGCTACGCCCCCAGCCCTATTTTATTTTTTATTTTGCAACAAGGTCTCACTAAGTTGTGGAGGGCTTCACTGAGGCTGGCCACAAACCTGTGATCCTCCTGTCTCAACCTCCCAAGTACTGGGATTACAAGTGTGGGCCACTATGCCCGGCTCTCCAAAAGCCCCTAATTCTAATACACTTCTCAGTTTGCTGAGCTCTTTTGGGCTAAAGCTTTTAGAAATGTCAGGTGTTCCTACACTTAGGACTGTGTATTCAGCCAGGTAAGTGTTTATAACATGACTGGGAAAATTCCCTCAGGAGCAGACAGAGAGACAGACAGACAGACAGACACACCATTAACATCTCCAGCCAGGTCTCAACTCCCCTGAACACCACAAAGTCTCCATACAGTACCTGTTTTAACAGTAAATTCACAGCTGAGCATTCTCCCAGAAGACACATGCTGTCCCATTTGCACTAAGAGTCCCCAGAATTTCTTTGAATAGCAGCAGCTGTCATTTAATGCAAACCAAAGAAGAAGGAAAAAAAAAAAAGACCTTTTTTTTTTTTGTGCTGTGATAGAGGTTTGAGTGGGCATGGGTAATTTTTAGTGGCTTCTAACCAATTTGTATATCACACCACACTCAGCATCAGCAAAGGTCGGCTGCCCGGCGTGCCTGCGCTGCCTGCCTGCCCGCCCTTGCTGGCTGTGTTGAACATGGGTGGCCATGCATACACATTATTTTCCACAGAAAGGTACACACCAGAGCTCATGCAACAGCCCGTTGGGTCGCATCAGGTGCTAACAGACATCACAGCTGTCTGACCAGCAAAAAAAAAAAAAAAAAAAAAAAAAAAAAAAAAAAAAAGTGGGCTTGCTCTAACGGTCATCTGGACAGATCAAACGTAGGAATTTGACCTCTCTGTTTGTAGGAGACTGTTTCTCCTTCAGGAACTCACTGGGATTGGGTTTATATCTGGGTCTGATTCTCTTCTTTCATGATACATTTGCCAACCTCTCAATGTGCTCACATTTTTAAGAATGTCTTTGTGAAGGTGCAGTTTACGTAATAAAATTCACCCTTCTAACATATATATTAGATTTTTAGTATCTACCAAGTTACCTTCTTTTTTCGGTACTGGGGATTGAAGCCAGGGGGGCTTCTAATCCTGACCTACATCCCCAGCTCTATTTTACTTTTAATTTTGACACAGGGTCGGTCCCACCAAGTTGCTGAGGACCTCACTGAGTTTTGAGGCTGTTCTCAAACTTGTCTGGGGTCCTCCAGTCTCAGCCTTCTAAGTACTGGGATCAGAGGCATGCGCCACCATGCCTGGCTCATAATCTGGCTTTCAGAACATTTTCACTACCCCAGTTAGATTGCCCCTGTCCGCTTACAGTGCATTCCCACTGCCTCTGCCAGCAGGGACAGACATCAGTCTCCCTTCTGTTGCTAGAGATTTGCCATTCAGAGCACTGGAGAGGAAGAGAATCAGACAGTAAGTAGCCTTTCCTCTCTGGCTTCATTTAGCCAGCATCATCAGGTGTTTGAGATTTGCCATGCCGTAGCACATATCAGCATTTCATTGCTTTTGATTGGCTCTGGCTTGTCTTTTATGGGAATGATGGATTGAATGCTTATGAGTGGGACCGGACCGGTGGTTCTCCATGGGGGCCAGTTGTAACCCCCACCGGACATGCCTCGATGTCTGGAGACAGTTTTGGTTGTCACACTGGGATGGAGGCTGCTACTAGCATTTGGCAGATAAGAGGCCAGGAGGCTGCTGGGCATTCTAAAGTATACAGGACACCGAGCATTCTAAAGTACACAGAATCCTGCACCAGAGAAGTAACTGGTCCAAATGTCAGTAGTGCTGAGGTTGACAATCCACTTGTCATTGTGGGTGCCTGTTTAAAACGTCATTAGCAATCAGAGGTGCAAATCGAAACAACTCTGAGATTTCACCTAACCCCAGTGACAGTGGCAATCAGTAGGAGCTCTGATACACTGAGGGTGGGGGGTTGCAAATTAGTGCAACCACTTTGGAAATCAGTGTGGAGGATCCTCGGAAAAAATGAGAACCAACCTATCATGTGGCCCAGCTCTACTATCCCTGGGTTTCTACCCAAAGCAATTGAAATCAGACCACCAGCCAGGCGTGGTGGTGCAAGCTTGTAATCCCAGTATTTGGAAGGCTGAGACAGGACGATCGCATGTTCGAAGCCAGCCTCAGCAGCTTAGGGAGACTCTCAACAACTTAGTGAGACCTTGTTTTCAAATAAATCATGAACTAGATCTGGAGGTGTAGCTCAGAGGTAGAAGGCCCCTGGGTTGCATCCCCGGTACCACACACACACACACACACACACACACACACACACACACACAAAGAAAATAAAAGAAACCAAACCACTATAATCATGTTCATAGCAGCACAATTCATAATAGCCAAACCGGCTGAGTGGTCCATCAGTGGATGAACGGATCACACAATCATGGGATATACACACAACGGAAATCTACTCGGCCATAAAGAAGAACAAAATGATGTCATTTGCGGGGAAATGGATGGCACCGGAGAGCATTATGCTAAGGGAGACGAGTCAGCCCCCAAAAGGGAAAGGTCGGATGTTTCCCCTCATACGTGAAAGCTAGGGAGAAATTGGGACCCTGGAGGGACTCCAGACAAAGGAGGAGAAACCCGAGCGGAGTGAGGAAGGGGGCCTATGGGAGGGGGCGGGGAAGACTCGATGAAGAATCCTTTCAGTGGGTTTGACGCACATGCACACGTGGACCAAAGCCGATCTCAGTGTGATGCGCGGGCAGGGGAGGAGCCCGTGGGAACTGGGGGAGGACTCACCGAGCACTGTGAGCACGTCCGCCTCTGTCACCCCGAGCTTCATCATGATGTGTGCTTACAGTGCATCAGTAAAATAAATAATTAGTGCGAGATTTAAAGCTTCCTCGCCAGAGTGCAGCATGTCATTGCGTTGGGCTTTGGGACCGATTTTTCTGCGTATTTAAAATACAAACTCTTGTGACATTGATGCCTCTTTTTTTTTTTTTAACCATTTAAGTAAATTCTGG